>NC_041736.1:20066373-20373309 GCF_004115215.2 Ornithorhynchus anatinus
GGAGTATGTGGTGGTAGAACTTTTTCCCAATACAAGTAGATCTTTTCAGCAGAAAATATAAGGCTGGCCGGCAGCCAGCTTTCAAGATAAGCTGTGATCTCATTTACTTTTCCTCTTAACAGGCGACAGTAACGTACACTATATTTAGGAATGACAAGATGGGCATTATTAATAGCTTAATTGACATTAAGGCAATTACCTCTACCCGTATTACAGTTTGTAGAATTAAACAGGAAGTACTGTCTGAGGCCTTATTTTCCCTAGAGCTACCTAGGATACACCATTTTATTTCGCACCAGATTCCAGCTTTGACATTAGATACTTAGCCATAGAATGATTCCAGTAAATCATTATAAATGCATTATAATAAAGATGTTATGAGCTATCAGATATTAACCCCCAGCCCCTAAAGAGAGATAAATAGTCTCTTTGCATGAATCCAGCTTTTGTTTGGTACGAAATAAGCTTTTGCAAAGAGCAACTGACTAATGAATTATAAAATGGTACGTTGAGCTCAGATAATTAAACAATGCATTTTAGTGCCAACTAAAGGATACTAAATCACACGCAAACCAAAAAAAAAGTTCAATAGCACTGAGGGTTACTCTGTAATCCAGAAATCCAGAAACTCTTTCCTTATTCGATTAAAGGGCCATATCCATTAAAGCCTCAAGGCGCTAGCAGGTAAACTAAACCAGGAGCCAGATTTAGAATCCAGGAGGAGTTCATTTGAGATAACACACATCATTCTAATGGCAATTTTCTGGGGTGATTACCTCCATTTTCACATTATTTTTAATGGACAGCAGAAGACTAAGAGAGTATGCAAACATTCCCCATTTATAATGAAGATTTTTAAATTGAAGACAGTGTAAAACCAACACCTACACAGATATTACATATAGCCTTTTGGGTTCCAATAAAATTTAGCAGATGGTGTGGCTGAAAAGCTTGATGCGTGACCAGCAGAAATTTCCACACTACATTCAGAAGACTCTCCTGTGGTTCCACTAAAGCTGTTCTTTGAAGCCTCTTTTCATTCTTTAGAGCTCTGCATTTTTCCTTCCATCTCCCTGATGCCTTTACCCAAATGAGCCTCTCCCTCCGCGAGCACTGCACGCTGCACGCTGGGCTTATCTGATTGCTGCAGTTCACTCACTCCCAGCATTCCACAGTTCCGTCACATCATGCAGCTCTGCTTGAGGCTGTCCTTGGAACACAACTTTTGCCGACCACATTTACATTCACTCTTTTAGAGATGGCCCCGCAGCATCGCTTGGAAATTCTGCAGTCCTTCATCCTCCACACAAAACGAACCACAGTAGAGCTGTGACATGCACACACATACACCACACGCAAAACCTCTACAGTGCTGGTGGAATCACCGGAGACTAGGGCTGCTGTCGGTTGAGGATGTTCTGACGGTAATAATAATACTGATGGTATTTGTTAAGTGCTTACTATGTGCCAAGCACTGTTCTAAGCACTGGAGGAAATACGAGGTAATCAGGTTGTCCGACGTGGGGCTCACAGTCTTTAATCCCCATTTTACAGATGAGGTAACTGAGGCACAAAGATGTTTAGTAATTTGCCCAGTCACACAGCTGACAGGTGGCAGAGCTGGGAGTAGAACCCATGATCTCTGACTCCCAAGCCCGGGCTATTTCCACTGAGCCACGCTGCTTCAGTACTTCTCAAGAGCTTAGTACAGTGCTGTGCACACAATAAGTGTTCAATAAATACGGTTGAATGAATGAATGCATTTAAGAAGCATGTTTTAGCCTGTAGACTTTAGACTGTAAAACTTCCTGTTGGCAGGGAACATGCCTACCAGTCTTATATAGTGTACTCTCCCAAGCATTCAGTATTCATTCAATCATATTTATTGAGCACTTACTGTGTGCAGAACACAGTACTAAGCACTTGGAAGAGTACAATACTCCGCACGCAGCAAGCGCTCAATATATACAATTGATTGATTATATATAGTGCTGATTAAACTGGTCAAGAATCCACATGCGGCATCTGTGATAGGCCCAAATTTCCCAGCCAGAGAAGCTTGGGTACTTTTCACAACTCAAGACATCCCCTGTGGTCTGGAGTTGAATATAATTGACACATCCACCTACTGCATGACAGTCTCCTAAAGGACATACCGATTGTCTTGATTTGGTTTTCTATTGCTTTGCCCTCAGTAGACTGGTGGGCAGCCAGTTATTTACGGAACAGAATTTAGGAATGAACAGCTTTTAGCTCCACATTCAACTCCATCCCTCTAGACTATAAGCGTCTTTGTGAATAGGGAATGTGTCTACCAATTCTGTTATATGGTACTTCCCAAGCACTACACATAGTGTTCTGCACACAGTTAAGCACCAAGTAAATATGATTGATTGATTGATAGTGCCAGGGAAAATCTTTGCCTTTGGGTAGGGTGGCACTGGAACTTCATCTATGGTCTAAGGTTTGTCATCAGTTCAGATGGCTTCGCTGACACCACAAAAGCCATTCTAGATCTCTAACACAAGCTTTTTGGTTATCGGCAGGGTTTGTGTCTATCCAGTGCTTACTACAGTACTCTGTGCACAGTAAGCACTCAATAACTATCAGCGCTGCACATCATCCGCTGAACGGAGAGCATCTCCAAATATGCCGATAGAAAAAGTTTGGCCGAGTTTTTCTGGAGCCCTGTAAGCTTCCTAGAAAATATCCCTAGGTCTGTGTTTGCCACAGGACATGTAGGCAGTGCTTCACTTCACAGTTAACAATGCTACCATTTCTTAGCATAGTGCCGTCCAGCCAACCCAGAAGCCCATTTAGCATCCTTGAATGCAGCTCTAGTAAATAAATGGCCTGAAGCCAGACCTCAGTGGGACTCGGCTTCACTTCACTGATGGTGAGGGGCCGGGTTTGGTGGGAGACGGGCGGGTCCAATATGGTCCCAATGGGGCTGCCTTAAGTGGAAAACAGGTGTCCTAACCAAGGCACTTCATTTGGGGACCGCAGTGCTTCCCATCAGATGGGTCTTCCCTTTTCCGAGTGCTGGATGTTAGATGTCATTTCACAATCAGACAGTCACTTGTTTCAAAGCTCCCAAATGTAAAACTCAAGCTGTCATGAAGGACCTTTTTAAAATACACATTTGATGGAGCAGTTTCACTTTTCCAGACATTTAGGGGTGATGCAGATTGTTTTATGAATTCTGTTTTGATGAAACAAAATGGAGCTGTCAATCCCTCTCAGGTTGCTGACTGCTTCACTCCACCAACCTGTCAAATTCTAGAGTCCAGTTCACCGATCTTTGTCTGGAGTGATCATGCTTACTAATAATATTAGACTCTCTAACCAAAAGACTCCCTTGATACAAAGGACTGGATGAAGGAAAGACATTCAGTCTCAAGGATGTATTTCCTGTCTTGAGTAGGCTTAGGAAGCCACCTTATTCGGTGTCAGAACATGTAGAGGACTTAGAAAAATGACATATCACAAAAAGCCACAGCTCTTCTTAAAGGGGTGGGTTGCCACCAAGGCAGAAGCCTCTTTTGTAGGTTGTCATGTGTGGACCTAGAATAATTCAGCAGGGAATAAGATATGCTGTTCATTGCTGTCTAGGAATTTGGCTGACGATGCAACTTCCCCACAAGAATTTATGCACATCTTTGGCATATCATTTGGGAACAAATGAATTTCTGTTGCCAAATTGTGACACCTACTCTGACAGTTACTGCTTGTGGATACCAATAAATTGCCCCACATCTAGCCAAAATGCAAGCATAAACTTTGATAGACTATGAATATAAAAATGGATTTGTAGAGTGTGTTATATGACCATGTTAGGGAGGTAAGGGGAAATGGGGGGGAAATGACCTTTAGAACCTTGAAAGTTTGATGTCCAGGAATAAGAGAAGTAATTCTCTCTCTAAAATTAGGTCAAAACCCAGAATATTTCCTGATTAGGAAAGTACCTGATATTATTTTTCTACCATGGGTTTTCAGCTAGTTTTTAATCCAGTCCATATGGCAGCACATTACAAAAGACTATAAGCAGCACCATACTGAGAAGACTAAATGGTCCAGTCTAGCTCAGGATTCTATCTGTACTAAATGGTAACAGGAAGGAGAGTATGATGCATGCCTTTTTGACGTCTAACAATGTGGTCAGGGATGTGTTTGTGTGTGTGTGGAGAGAGAGAGAGAGAGAGAAAGAGAGGTAACTCTACTATCTGTATCAGTATAGATAATATACACGGGAAGCAGAATGTCTAGTGGTTAGAGCACAGGCCTGGGAGTCAGAAGGACCTGGGTTCTAATCCCCACTTTGCCACTTGTCTGCTGTGACCTTGGGCAAGTCACTTCACTTCTCTGTGCCTCAATCCCCTCATCTGTAAAATGAGGATTAAGACTGTAAACCCAGTGTGGGACAGTGTGGGACAGTGTTCTTGTCTGTCTGTCTCCCCCGATTAGACTGTAAGCCCGTCAAACGGCAGGGACTGTCTATCTGTTGCCGACTTGTTCATTCCAAGCGCTTAGTACAGTGCTCTGCACATAGTAAGCGCTCAATAAATACTATTGAATGAATGAATGAACAGGGACTGTAACCAACCTGAATTGCTTGTATTGCAATTAAAGTGCTTAAATTGGCACATAGTAAAGACTTAATACCATTATTATTATATTTTTAAGCACTTACTATGAGCCAAGCACTGTACTATGCACTGGGTTTGATAGGTAGGACACAGTCCCTGTCCCACATGGGGCTTCCGATCTGGAAGACAAGCAACCCTCACTTCTCCAACCAATAAGCTTTTATGAACCTCTCAACCATTTAAGAATCCAACCTCTTCATACACTGCTGTTTTCTGCATATACCACTTCCTGTAGTTATGAATTTGCTTTGAAACTCAGAGTTCAGTGGGTGCTCTCAATCAATCAATCAGTGGTATTTATTGAACACTTACTGTTTGCAGAGCACTGTACTAAGCACAAGGGAGAGTTCAATACCTGTATTTGCTGTGTGACCTTGCCTCAGTTCCCTTAACTGTAAAATGGAGATTCAATAGCTTTTCTCCCTTCTAGAGTGGGAGCCCCATGTGGGACCTGATTATTTTCTATCTACCCCAGCACTTAATACAGTCCTTGGCACACAGTAAGTGCTTAAATACCACGGTTATTACAGTTATTATTAATAGAGTTGGTAGAAATGACCTCTGCCCTACAAGATCTTTCAATCTAGTCAGGGAGAACAATCTAGTAAAGATAGTTCAAGTTCTTAAATTTCAGAGAGACCCATCTCTGCCTTTAAAACTAAATGACTTTCCCTCAGATAGTTCCAATTTGCTTTCAACTTTAAAAGTTAAACATTTTTTTGTAATTATTAATGGTTCATTCTTGTGACTACCCATGGGTGAAGGGCATTTCCCTCTCCCACATCTTTAATAGCAAATAATTAATGATGTGTTGGAAATTAACAACAATTAACAGTGCCTGGGAAAAAATAGCAGAAGGTGGCTGATCCTCAGTAGATGAAGTGTGAGGATTTGTTTCTCAAGAAGAGGCGGAAGAGACAGGGCAGCGTTTCTAATCTGACTCTCTTTAATCAATCAGTGGTAATTTATTGAGTGCTTACTGTGTGCTTTGCACTATATTAAGGATTTGGAAGAGTGTAATAGGGGCACAGTGGAGACTGTTCAAATGATACAGTTGTTGCAGAAGACTGCAGTCTTACCCCTCCCTCAGCCCCACAGCATTTATGTACAGATCCATAATTTATTTATTTATATTAATGTCTGTCTCCCCCCTCTAGCCTTTAAGTTACTTGAGGGCAGGTAACGTATCTACCACCTCTGCTATATCATATTCTTTCAAATGCCTAGTACAGTGCTCTGCACACAGTGAGTACTCAGTGAATACCATCGATGATGAGAGCCATAATTTATTTTAATGTCTGTCTCCCACTCTAGACGCTAAGCCCTTTGTGGGCAGAGAATGCACCTAACATTATTGTATCATACGCTACCTAGAAATTAGTACAGTGCTCTTCAAATATAACAGGCACTACAGCACCCACTGTTTCTGTCTGACACAGGCCAATTTGTCTACTTCTCTCTGACAATGCTATGGTAAGCAAAAAATGATGAATTTTAAGTAAAAATATTTCCACTTATAGACGCACATTCTAAATGCACATACACATGCACATATATATCAATAAACCAGTCAATCATTAGTATATATTGAGCGCTTACTTTTTACAGACCACTACACTAACCACATGGGAGAGAATAATAGAGTTACTTGACATGATTCCTGCCCTTGAGGAACTTACAATCTAGCCAGGGAGACTGACACTAAAATAAATTCCAAGTAGGTTAAGGAACCAAGTGTAATGGTGAGCTATGGGGAGAAGGGGTGGGGTATGTTTAGATAGATACATAAATAGATCTCCTTTGGTTCCAAAGTGACATAAACAATGAGATTTTTATCGTTGTGTGTGAAAATGGCTGATGAAGCCAATGGGTAATTGAAAATCCCCTCTACATCAGGTGTGTGTAAAGAATCCCTCTTGCTGCACTGTTCATTTGTTACTCACAGTCCCCCGCTGCTATTTTCATTTCTACACAGTGATGTCACAATCCTCCCAAAGCCTCTGCTCCAAGAACTCACCCATGTCTAATGATCATTTCTCGGGCAGTTCTATCTTCTGCTGCCATCCCCCTACTCTCTTCCTATGTTCCTTTTAAGTGGGAAGACAGAATCACAAGCAGTAAGGCCCCAGCCACAAAGTTGTAAGCTACCCCCTCCAGACTGTAAACTCGTGGTGGGCGGGAACTGTGTCCATTATAGTGAACACTCCCCAGTGCTTAGTCCTCAGCACACCCTAAGCACTCAGTAAATATGATTGACCAACTGACTGCAACTCATTACATCACAACTTGGTTGAGCAGGGCCGCAGGTGTCCAACAGTGGCTCTGTTGGGTGCTGAAATGGGGAATCTGCAAACAGGAAAGGCGGAAGATACAATAAAGCAAACCCTCAACGGTGTGTCCTAGCTGTCTTGAAGAACCTCGGCAAAAAAAACACTGAACTGAATGGAAAAACTCATTAAAATGCAAACCACTACCAAGAATTTTTAAATCACGTGAGCTCGACTGAAAAAGCAAACACCAGACTGAGTTCATGGCTCAGATAAATAATAATTGCATGCTGTGTTTAGTTTGCATTTTAAAAACCAGTTGGTAACAAATTAGAACAGCATTCCACAGGGAAGCTGAAAGGAAGTACCAATTTTGACCTGCAGAACTTAGTTTAATAATTTGCTCACTCACAGGAATGTATATTGCTGGGAAGAATCAATGAACAATAACATGGACTCTCTCTGCTCTTTCTTTTTTATATTTGTTAAGGGCTTACTTGCCAAACATTGTGCTAAACGCTAATCAGGTTGGACACAGTCCATGTCCCACATGGTGCTCAAAGTACCAATCCCCATTTTTACAGATGAGGGAACTGAGGCATAGAGAAGTTAAATGACTTGGATCCGAGATTAGAATCCAGGGCCTTCTGACTCCCAGCCCGTGCTCTATCCACTAGGTCAAGCTGCTTCTCTCAAGCAGTTTTATTTTCCATCTCAGCCACTCAACCAAATTCCACTGAAATTGATTCTCCTACCCCCTACCTGCTCACCGGTTGGCTTTTAGGCCTAAGGGGATCTCTTATAAATGGTAGGAAGTAGTTCCAGCCTGAAAGGTCTTCAGTCAGACCAATTTTTCTCAAAATTTGCCTAGTTTTGCAGAGAAACCCCAGAATCCCTGGATTCCTAGCAGTCAAAGACTCCCACAGTGAGTGGCAAAGACTGCTGGGCTACTTTGGAAGTGACACAGAACGTCTCTCCTTCGCAAGACCCCCCGCGAGTATGTGAAGCTTTGCACTTGTGGGGATCCTCATACCAGCCTTACCGCAAACCACAAGGCTGAAAAATGGCAGACCTGGAAACTTTGGGTAAAAATAGGGTTTGGGCTTCCCCTGCTCCAGTCAGGCCCCACAATTTCCCATTGCTGCTAGGTTGCCTGTGTCTCACTGCTGCTGTCTATTCAGAGTCAAGTGACAAGACCTATGCAGCTCAAAGTGGGATGTGGGAAAAGGCCAGGCTATTTTCCCACAATAGCCTGGGAAAAGGCCAGGGGGAGAGGAGGAAAGATGACAGTAAAATAATAATAATCGTGGTATTTGTAGAGTGCTTACAATATGCCAAACACTGTTCTAAGTACGAGGTATCAGATTGGACGCAGTCCCTGTCCCACATGGGGCTCACATTCTCAATCCCCATTTTACAGATGAATATTTTGTAAATACATTCTGTACCCCTGCATTCTGTAAATGTAAATCTGTAATACAGGCAAGTATTCTTTCCCAGGGCTCCACGCACAGCAAGTACTCGACACATACCACCCTGTGACCGAAATGATGACAGGTAACAGGGAAGTAGAAAGGAAGAGGATGAAGAGGAAAGGAAGAGAGGAGTGAGGTAAATGAAATGAGGGGGAGGAAGAAATAAAGGTGAGAGGGAAGGATCAGGAAACAGGTCAACCGAGCAGTCTCCAAGAAAGAGTTGCACAAGCCCACGAGGTCACAAGTCATAAACTGTTTCTGTCCTGGGGAAGGTACTATAATAAGCCAGAAGCATGTGCCTCCCTCCAAACTATGTGGTACTCTACTCTCCAGAGTGTAGTATTCCGCACAGTGTATGTGCTCAATCAGCCCCTTGGACCGGTAGGGCCAAAGGCCCACCATTAGGTTTACCCAGACCGGTTCAACTCTCTAAAGTGAGAGGTAATTTGGTCTGGATGACTACAGGACTTCGTGCAACCTCCAACTCCAGAGGGGAAGCTTAAACATCCATAGGGCAGCCACACCTGGGTGCAGGATGGAGGATTCCTCAGCCAGGGTGCAAGGCCAGGAACTGGAACTGCTGCAAACTCCTAAAAGCCCAAATGTTCACTCCCCCAAACCACACCAGAACAAAAACTCTGATTTTCTCTGGACCAGTGGCATTCGCTTAGTACAGCACTCTGCATACAGTAAGCGCTCAATAATACAGTTGAATGATTGAATGAATGAATTCCATCTTCTCCCATGATTGGAACATGTGCTAACGAAATGAATTCAAACGAGACTCTTATAACACCCGAAGCAAGCAGAACACATCCAAAGGAAACCTTACACGGACTCCAGGCCAGCCAGAGAGAGACTCGGAGAGGGAATCCGATGGTAAAGGAAAGTGAAGCCAGTAAAATGCAGTGGATGATCCAAAAACTAACTAACTCAGGGGCCCTGTCTAGGAAGTCTAGCTAAAGGAAAGTTGGAGACTGCTGATAGTGAAACCAAGCAGATAAGGTGCACTTCAGAAGTGGCTATGTAAGATTAGACTTCTACTCTTCAGGGCCATGATATAGACACATTTGTCATGCTGAGCACTGTAGCTAAGTGATAGGAGATCTACTTAGTTTACATCTCCAAGCAAGGGTCAGACATTGCCTGCCTGAGCAAACTGATAGGCAGAAGATGTGTCTTCTGCTCTAGGAATGCATTTCGGGAGTTAACATCCCAATGTCTTTATTTGAACTGCTCTGTTACAAGAGAGTTAGTGGTATTTATGACTTAAAAGAATTTCCATCTGCAAGTTTATCTTCTCATAAAAATCAGCATGCCACCCACCTGCCCCCCATCCCAACCAAAAAAACAACAACCCTCAAGTCTCTAAATCAAGTTTATGGAGGAACTGGAAGATTTATCTCCACAACTTAAGCCCTTGAGATTGTTAACGTTATATTTTACCTTTGGCGTTAGAAGTCGAATGATTTTTCTGAGTTTCGATGGAATGAAAATGAGACCTGAAGTGAACAAAAGCCACAGAATAAGAGCATATTTGCATTTTTTTATGACACTGTGCCCAAACTCTGTCTCTTTCCTATTTGTTTCATTGTTATTTTTCTGTTATCTTGCCAAACTGGTAAGTGTAATTGTGTGTCTGGATCCTTTCTTGTTACTAGAAATCATGCTAGTAAAACGAACACACCCCAGATTTCTGGATTCTGGACATTTGTTCAGTTATGGCCCCATGATCATCACCATCAGTGATTATTGAGGATACTGTCATTGTTATTATTGTAATGATCATCGATATAATTTCACTTACCATGTGTCACCCCCAGCCCAAAGTCTGATACGCATGTCATCAGAGTGGGGAGGTGAAATAGCCACAACTAGGGCATGGTCTTTTGAGACTTCGCCTGCTGGAACTACTGGTCAATCAACCAATAAATGGTCTTAAGTACTTGCTGTGTGCAGAACACTGTACTATGTGCTTGGGAAAGTAGAATTCAACAGAGTTGGTAGACACCTCAGTTCGGTGCTCTGCACACAATAGACGTTTAATAAGCACTACTACTATCGCTAGGCACAATCCTTGCCGACAAGGAGCTTACAGTCCAGAGGAGAAGATGGATATTAAAATAAATTACACGTAGGGGAAGAGGAGTGGGGGAGATGTTGACTAAGCAGTTTTTATAGAAAAATGATCGGTAAAGCAGAGTGGAGTAGAGACTGGAGAGGGGAGAGATGGGAGGTAAGGAGGTCAGAGAGGAGGCTGATGCAGGAGTCAAGGAGGGAAATGATAAGTGCTTTTTATTGGTGTGATAGTTTTGAGAAGAAAGGGTGGATTCTAGAGATGCTGTGAAGGTAGAACCAACAGGATTTGGTGACGGACAGAATATGTGGGATGAATGAGGAAAACTACTCCAGGATACCCTTCTAGGCTGTAAACGTGCTGGGGGCAGGAAATGTTTCTACCAACACTGTTCATTCATTCAGTCATATCTATTGAGCGATTACTATGTGCAAAGCACTGTACTAAACACTTGGAGGAGTACAATATAACAATAAGCAGACATGTTCCCTGCTCCCAACAAGCTCTACTGCACTCTCCCAAGTGCTTAGTACAGTGCTCTGCACGCAGAAAGAGCTCAATAAGCTTGACTGATTGAGGATATAATGCCAAGGTCATGAAGTAGTAGGGCTGCCTCCTGTGATGGACTGACCCAGCAAGAATACTGAATGCTAACGTGGGCAAGGAAGACCACAGCAGCTACTGAGTGGCTAGCCTGGCCAGGCCTCTGTTGGGTTACGACGCTGCTATCACTTGCCACACATCTGAGTTCTGTACAGAAAGGTCTTCCTCGTACATGGTGGTGTGCTGCTACTGGGCGCAACTACTCGCTTGATGCACCCGCTGAACCCAAAAGGAATATGACTATCAGGAACCTGAGAGGGCCACTGGCAAGGCACACACCACTATCCACAACAACCCTGTAGACTCTAAGCTCTGTGTGGGCAGGGGTGGTACCTACCAACCGGCGAAGCAGCGTGGCCTAGAGGACAGAGCACGGGCCTGGGAGTCCGAAGGACCTGGGTTCTAATCCCAGCCCCACCATTTGTCTGCTGTGTGACCTAGGGCAAAGGTCACTTCACTTCTCTGGGCCTCAGTGACTCATCTGTAAAATGGAGATAAAGACTGTTAGCATTTATTGTGTGCACATCACTGTACTAAGCACTTGGGAGGGTGTTTCTTTTCTTTTTTTTCTTATGGTATTTGCTAAGTGCTTATTATGTGCCAGGCACTGTACTAAGCGCTGGAATAGATACAAGCTAATCAGGTTGGACACAGTCCCTGTCCCACATGGGGTTCACAGTCTTAATCCCCATTTTCCAAATTAGGTAACAGAGGCCCAGAGAAGTGAAGTGACTTGCCCAAGGTCATACAGCGGACAAGAGGTGGGGCCGAAATTAGAACCCAGGTCCTTCTGACTCCCAGGCCCGTGCTCTATCCATTAAGCCATGCTGCTTCTCAACATAAAAATTGGTAGATGTGTTCCCTGCCCAAAAGGAGCTTACAGTCTTTCCCCCCCTCGGCAAACCACCTCTCCCCTTCCCCCGCCCAAACCCAACAGCCTTGCATTAAACTAATGCTTTTCAGCCCTTTTGAGACCAAACTGCAAGAAGAAATGCTAGTATTAAATCCCCCTTGTCCTGATAAGACACAGATGGGATCCTTAACATTTTTCAGCCTGCTATTAGGATTACACCATAAAGATATGACTAGTGCCAGCTTTTATTTTCACTCTGTCGGTTGATCTTTGCAGAGCCCCGGCCTTGAACTCTAAACACTTATCCTATCTCTTCAGTAAGATTTAAACCACCTCTCAGGAACCAAATTATATTTCAATAGCTTTTTAGAACTTGGAGCCAGATATCATACCACTCCAACAAACCAAAGACAGCACTTAGATTTTGGAGGAAACCACTCCCCCAATGAAATCCAACAGCAGTTCTATCCCACGACAAAATCAGATCCTCCATGGAAACTTGGAATTGCTGCAAGAATACCAGGTGGAGTCGATAGATCAGATTTCATATCCTAAACCCAGATTTAGATTTGTTTAGGAACATCCCCTATTCTCTTTATAATTGGATCAGGAAATTTTCACAGTTAATCCCCAAATCAAAAAGGTTGTTTGGAACATAGACTCAGGAAACCTCAAAAAGCTCTGCTGAAGTAGGAAGCAAAAATTCAAGACTTCATTTCACAAACCCAGATACAAAGGCTGAGAAAGGTGATATAAGGTCGGCCGTCCAGCCCTCACTCAAAATAATACCAGCCTTCTGGTTCGCCGCACTATCAAGTATTAAATTTAGAAGAATTTAATGATCTTCGTGGCCGATAGTTGACAAGTAAGTCATGATTGATTAAAGGCACCTACTGCTTTAAAAATCTTTAATGTGTGGGAGGGAGGGAAGTAGTGGGTGTCGTGATAAGCTCAGGAATGGGAGAGAATTCTTCTCATAATGGAGGAAATTTTTTGTGTGTGTGTTTCTGTGTGTGTTTTTTATGACACTTGTTAAGTGCTTACTACGTGGCCTGGCACTTGTTCTAAGTGCTGGGGTAGATAGAAGCTAATCAGGTTGGACCCAGTCCCTTGTCCCACATGGGCTTACAGTCTTAATACCCATTCTACAGATGAGATAAATGAAGCACAGAGAAGTTAAGTGACTGAGCTCCTTTTTTTATGGTATTGGTTAAGGACTTTCTAAGTGCTAGGCAATGTACTTCCTATGTTCTGATTGCTGAACAAATTTTAATCTTTTCCGAGGGAAAGGTAAAATGAGGCTTTTGAGATATAGACTTCAAAGTCTATAAAAAGCTCAGCAAGATGCATCTCAGTATGTTTTGATGGGTTAAATCAAACTGTAATAAATACATTATGCTGATAAAATATCTCTTGAAATACCCATCGGCTTAGAACCGAGTGATTTGGCTTTAGACAAATGAGGTCAGATGATGCTAAACGTTGAAATTCGGTTGGATTCATTTTGCCCAAAGGTGAAAGATCTGATCAGGTTTGCTAACCTAGACCTGCATCTGACCCAAACGCAAATATCAAACACTCGAACGTTAAGAAACAATCACCTGCCTTAAAGGAAGCAGAATCACCTTAAATGAAGAGGTGCCCAGGTGTCCCTTTAGAGACAGAGGTCAGGGCTACAAAAACAAATTGCTCACATATTTTGGGTCCAAAATACTCTTTGGATTCACTTTAGCTGGGTATGCCAGGCCAAAATGAATTTTTTACTTAATTGTCTAAATTGGCTCAAAACCTAAGGAATGAAAACAGAAAATGAGTTGATATTTCTTAGGCCCCTGAAGATCTATTGGAAAGTGTAGGGTTAAGATTGAACGTTCCAGACAGCTCCATGTAGAACAGGAATTGTGTCTGATCTGAGTGCACTGTAATCCAAGCCAAAACTAAGTACAGTTTTTTTAAGGTATTTGTTAAGCGCTTGCTGTGTTCCAGGCACTTTACTAAGCACTGGGGTAGATCTGAGCTAATCAGGTTGACACAGTCCACATCCCACATTGGTCTCACAGCATTAATCCCCATTTTACAGATGAGGTAACTGAGGCACAGAGAAGTGAATTGACTTGCCCAGGTCACAAGACAGAAACGTGGCAAAGCCGGGATTAGAACCCAGGTCCTTCTGACTTCCAGGCCTGTGCCCTATCCACTAGGCCCTACTGCAACCCAATTGTTAGGAGCAGTAGAAATAAATTGTAAAAGTGCTAGTGGGATCCAGAGAGACGATAATCAAGAGTCACTGGGGAGCAGGTCTGCGTGAACATCTGGAGAGGGGTTCGGGGATGGTGGGGGTCTTCAAACAACCATTTTGGGCCTTCCGGCTCTCAGCCTTCAAACTCTCAGAGATCCAACAGAATCCAGATCTTCAATTCAGCTTCTCCATATGAATCTGCTCCCCAGGGCCCTTTGTCCAGAAAAAACTACTGAGGAAGATTAACTTGGGGAACTGATTGACTGGTCCAAGTGAAACAAAGATGAATTAAACTCCTTTGAAAGGTCCCTCAAAGAGAAGACATGATGGCCTAAATTGAAGCAGGGAGGCACAGATATGCAAAGAGTGTATGTTTAATCGCAGCAAGATGAATCAGAAAGGAAACCTTCAGTAGTTTTTCTGGGTGATATACGATCTGATGAAAGACTTGCAGTATGCTTCAGATGACCCCCGTAGTTTATAATTTAACCCACTGATGTTGTCTGGATCTGGATTTCTTAGTCTGTATCCCTCTGTGGCTTACTATTGGTTGAGACATTCTGAAGTAAGAGCGGAGAAACAGGTCCTTATAAGGGCTTGGTGAGGGAGAACAAAGTCTTTGAGGAGATTTATGCTGAGAATTTACAGTAGCTTAGGAAAAATTACAAAACAGACCAGAATAATGTGAAGTACTTATTCCTTAGAGACAAATCAGTCTATAGTCTGGCTCCAAGAGGTCTTACCGCTTAAGCTTCCAGTCCAAATGGTGGCAGACCGATATATTGCTGGAAATCAGATCCATGGCACGTTACATCACCAGAACTCCAGAGAAAGGCAGGCTTTACTGCATGAAAGTTACTTTCTAGGAGAATGGGGTGTATTGCTCCTGGGACAATTCAGGCTGCTGTGAATTTGACTGACTGTGAGCTCAGCCTAGGGTGGTCTGAGCAGGTGGTAGGACTGAACTCCTTAGTCCCACCCAAGAACCGGACAACAGTGGGCCCTGCTTCAGGCCAAAAACCTTCCAGACATTCATTACTTTTGCTAGTAGCCTGTGATCACTCTTTGACCTGGCCACTTAGAGTAACCCGGTGGTTTCACTCTTCAACCCTGCCTATTCTGAAATTTCTTCCTGAGATTTTATGGCTTTTGTTAAGCACTTACTATGAGTCAGCCACCATACTAAGTGCTGGACTAGATACAAGATAATCAGGTTGGACACAATCCATTTCCCACATTTCCCACATTTTACAGATGAGGTCACTGAGGCACAGAGAAGTGAAGTGACTTGCCCAAGTCAAACAGCAGACAGGTGGAGGACCTGGGATTGGAACCCAGGTCCTTCTGATGCTCCTTCTGATGCCAGGGCTCTATCCATTAGACCATGCTTCCTCCTCGCAAAACTTGAGGGTCAGTTCAATCCTGGTGGCATCCCACCCCAACTCCAAAATAATAATATCACTTATGGCACTTTTTATGGGCTTACTATGTTCCAAGCCCTGTACAAAGTGCTGGGATAGATACAAGTTAATCGGGTTGAACACTGTCCCTGTTCCACATGAGGATAACAGTCTAACCAGGAGGGAACAGGATTTAATGCCCATTTTGCAGTTGAGATGAGGCAACTGAGGAACAGAAAAGTTAAGTGCCTTGCCCAAGGTCACACAGGAGACATGTGGTAGAGCTGGGATATAAACCCAGGTCCTCTGATTCTCAGGCCCATGCTCTTTCCAACTAGGCCACACTGCTTCTCATGTACCCCTGTTTCTGTCTCTCCCCTGCTACATTTCAGGCTGGTCCCAATTATAACAACAATGGTATTTGTTAAGCACTTACTATGTTTAAAGAACTGCTCTAAGTGCTGGGGAGATACAAGGTGATCAGGTTGACCCACGTGGGGCTCACTGTCTTAATCTCCAT
Source organism: Ornithorhynchus anatinus (assembly GCF_004115215.2). Taxonomy (NCBI): domain Eukaryota; kingdom Metazoa; phylum Chordata; class Mammalia; order Monotremata; family Ornithorhynchidae; genus Ornithorhynchus; species Ornithorhynchus anatinus. Next base: position 20,082,454 of record NC_041736.1, read on the forward strand.
TTTACAGATGAGGTAACAGGCACAGAGAAGTGAAGTGACTTGCCCAAAGTCACACAGCTGACAAGTGGTGGAGCTGGGATTAGAACCCATGACCTCTGACTCCCAAGCCTGGGCTCTTTCCACTGATCCATGCTTATGGCCCCTCTGGGGTGGTCTCTGCTTTGCAGAACTCCCAGCAGACAATGCAAGGTCACACACAACTTCATGCTCATCCACCGCAAACATGGACTAGCTGCCATTCATTCGAACTAAAAACTGCCAACAATGGCACTGCAATTCTGAGTGTTAGTTTCTTGAAGAGGCAATCTCTTGCACACTTGAACGCTCTGTCTGTGAAAACCCGTCATGCATTTTTTTCTGGCCTCTTGCTATTTGGAGAAAGCACCGATCAGAGATCAGTAGTACGTATGATCAGGTCCCACATGGGGCTCTCAGCCTAAGGATGAGGGAGAACAGGTATTGACCCCCCACCCCCATTTTACAGCTGTGAAAACTGAGGCACAGAGAAGCCAAGTGACTTGCCCGAGGTCACACAGCCACCAATTGATAGAGCTGGTATTAGATCCTAGGCTCACACTCTTTCCACTAGGCCATGCTGCTTTAAATGTGTGCATACTGTGTGCAAAGCACTGCACTAAGCACTTGGGAAAGTACAATATAATACAATTGGTAGACATGATACCTGCTCACAAGGAGCTTACAGTCTACAGGAGGGGATAAATGGTAAAATAAATTATAGATGGGGAAATAATCCAATATGAATAATTACATTAAGTGCTGTGGGGCTGACAGGACTTGATTTTCCCCAAGACTTGCCAATTGGCACACTGTTCTTTTCTTAGTGTTGGCAAATGCATTTTATGAATTCTTTTCCACATACAGAAAAAAAGCTCACAGTCTGTAATTTCCATCTCTTTTTACCAGAGTCACTATAACTATGTTTTCAGGGGGCCAACCACAGTTTTATTTAAAAAACTGTTTTTTTTAAGACCGGCAAATCTGTCTTAAGCTCAAATCTCTATTGCTTAAACATGAAATTAAGTGTCAATTCAAAATTATGGGGGGCTCCGGCAAGAATAACTCTGCTTTGGAATCATACAATATCAGGTCTGCCTTTATGATCTCCATCTTTATCACCTCTAACTAATATAAAGATGCTACTTCAATCTTTTCTACTTCCTCCCAATGCCCACTACCCCAGAGGACAGAGATTTCCACTGGATGGTGCAAGACCCCAATTGGAGTTGATTTTCAATCAGAGGGACAGGGTCTCCAATTAGATTGAGAGGGTCTTAAACTGATTAGAGATTATCTCTGCCTATCTCATTAGCGTGCTGCAGAAATTTGGTGAAGTTAGGCTTTCTTGGATCACTGATTTCACCTGGTAATATCAATCAATCCATCAGTGGTATTCATTGAGCCCTTATTCTGTTGCAGAGCACTATACTAAATGCTTAAGAGAGTACAATACACCAGAGTTGGTAGACATGATCCCTCATGTCCATGATTTTCAAGGACTGTGCAGTCTAGTGGGAGAGACAGATGTTAAAAAAAAATTGCAGATAGGAGAAATGGCGGAGTATAAGGATATATACATGTGAATCCAAGATTGAATTATTCACTGTTGCCTGTGAAAGGGAGCAGAACTGAGGGAAAGCAGATGAGAAGAGTCCATTCCATGGAGTGATTTTCCCGAGTTGGATGGGAAGGAAAACCAGGGAAGCAGGCCTTCAAGGTTTGATGCTATTAATGCCTGTCTACTTGTTTTGCTGTCGGTCTTCCCCTTCTAGACTGTGAGCCCGTTGTTGGGTAGGGATTGTCTCTATCTGTTGCCCAACTGTACTTTCCAAGAGATAAATACAGTGCTCTGCACACAGAAAGCACTCAGTAAATACAATTGAATGAATGCAACCTCTCCTCCAGGAAGCTTTCCCTGACTAATCTCTCTTCTCCCCACTCCCAAATGAATAACCCATAGCCTCTTTCCCTCAGAATTTATTTATATATCTTTACACTCAGTTGCTTTCCCTTTAATCTATTTTTGTCTCTGTCTCCGCTGCCACAGTGGAAGCTTCTTGGGGCCAAGGATCATGTCTATTAAATTCCATTTCTTATGGTATTTGTTAAGAACTTACTACATAACAGGGACTGTCCTAAGCACTGGGATAGATATAAACTAATCAGGTTGGACAAAGGTTCTGTCCCACATGGGATTCAGTTACTTAATCTGTAAAAAGGGGATTAAGACTGAGGCACCGAGAAGTAACTTGCCCAAGGTCACACAGCAGACAAGAGGCTGAGCCAGGATTAGAACCCAAGTCCCTCTGACTCCCAGCCTCGTGTTCTATCCACTAGGTCACGCTTCTTTCCAACTCCACTGTACTCTTAGTACAGTGCTCTGCCCAGAGTAAGCACTCAAATACTAGTGATTGATAGAATCCCAAACTCCCACCCCATTACTTGACAGTAGACACTTCCCTTACTCTTGCTTTCTTTTTTTTGAGGTGGGTGGTCTAGTAGAAAGTAGATGACCGGGGTTCAAATCTAGACTAGCCTAGATTACCGGAATGCTCAGTGGCCTGTAGGAACTCTGGTGAGCTGAACTCTGGTGGCTGAACTCTTCAGCTCCTGCCTTGCCAGGCACAAAACCTCTCAACACTGTCTGAAGTACAAAAAAGAATGCAATCAGTCACGCCCATAAGGTCGTGTATTCAAATTCGAAAGGGCTCGAACAAAAGAGAAAAGACAAGATAGCTTATTTTAAAAACCCTTCCTATTAACACTAATAACAATTAATTGCAAGCATTCATCCTAATTTATGGACACCTGTTTGACATCAACCGCACTGACACACCCCTCCAATTACTTTGCTCTACAGTGGCACATTCAGTTGGCTCTGAGGAGTCAAGGCTTTTCCAATTTCCTGTACAACCACCTTCAGCTCTCGATATATCTTTCCATTTTCAATTACCAACAGCCTTCAGACATATTTACCCAGGTTTGAGAGCAGCAGGAGGTGCTTTTTGAACTTCTTAAACACACATATACACGCACACACAAATACATTGGCCTTTTAATCCAATTGCAACACTCTAGTTGTCTACAAGCCTCCCCGTTGCTTGTTTCACCAATAGGGGAGAATTTCAGCCTTCTTTTTTGACACCTCACCCCAGTTTAAGTAATTGAATGGGCTTCTTATTTATGTCAATGTGGCTGATAAAACCAAGAAACCCGAAGTAAGTAATGACTACAAAGCCTTTAGAAGTGGGAGGAGGACTTTATTTTCTGCTATTAGCCTTGAACAATGTCAAGTGTGAATTTTAAATTAAGTGCCCTTCCCTTATTGGAATGGCTTCAACACTTTTGCTGCTTTTATTGATTTCTATTTACTTTGGCAGGCAAAGATTTTGAGAACATATTTCTGTGTGCGAAGCGGCAGCCTAACAACACAAGAATATGTGCGTGGGGGTTTGAATGAGTTCAGTGATAAATGCTACACTGAGGTTATTCTAAACATTAACATAATAGAAGCAGCACACTATTTATGGAGCACTTTTACTGCTTTTAGCTTCCCGTCAGTGTCAGAGGAAACTTATCTCCCAGCTGTATTTCTGATATTTAACAACTGGCTTACGGAAATTCAACCGGGTGCTAAATACGTTGTCAAACTTCCTAAAGCCATTTCTAAGCCCGTTGGCAAACATATCACTTGCTATAAAACCCAAATAATGGCTAACCTCCGAGTCATAGGTGCAATCAGTGGCCATCTGAGACCTTGTGAAGTCTTCCAATGCCTTGTTAGATTGAGGCTTCCCTTCATATCAGACCAGCCACTGTTATATGGCCAAGGCTTGCTGCACTGATGGTTTAAAATCTTCAAGGTGGCTTGAGAACCAGGTTATTCATCTGCTGGCAATAAACCATAACCCAAACTGAAAAGCCAACTGAGCCCTGTGCCGAAACACAGGACAATAAGGATACTTACACAAATGGCATGTGCAGGAAGTTTCCCTTCACAACCAAGATTGCCTCCTGGATTTGATCCCAAAGGGAAACAGATATGGATCTTCGGATTTCCATCTTTTCAAATCCTGGTTCTGACTTTGAGCTTCTCTGCCACTTCCAACACCGACTGACTTTTTCCCTTCAGCAATTGCGGTGTACAATGAATCACCTTGTTTACTCAACTAATATTGGTTTTCAGTTTTCTAGACTTTAGTCTCCAACTCTCACTCCTGCCAGGCAGCACCAGAACTGAAGCGTTTGACCTTCAGGAAGACTAAGGGCAAGGAGGGTCAAATATGCCTTGGCTATTCAAACTTTGGGCCAGGGGAAGGAAATTTCAAGAGGTGTGATGTGATTATCCAAGTGTCATTTTGGTCAGAACACTGTCCTAAACACTCCATCTCTTGCAAAGGAGTAGAGGCTCCTTGAATGACCAGAGGTACTGTCAGAACCTCTGTTTCATGTCATCTGAATTCCTGGAAGTCGAAGCTGTGTAAGTTAAAACAGCTGCTTAGCCACATTAACATTAACCATGTACATCCTGGACTAGTCAGTTCTTACCATCGAGGGGAGTCAACTTACAGTGATACCTATATACCTTTGATGCTTACATGGCGATCTGAAACACATTTTTTTGAGCATTTCACCCTAAGCTTTCTTTTCATTTTCTTTTTTCTTTAGTGGTCTTTGTTAAGCACTTACTATGGACCAGGCACTTTACTAAGCACAATACAAGATAATCAGGTTGGACACAGTCCAGGTCCTACATGGGGGGGCTCAGTCTTAATCCTCATTTTGCAAGTGAGATAACTGAGGCACAGGGAAGTCAAGTGACTTGTCCAACTTCCCACAGCAGGCAAGTGGTTGAGCCAAGATTAAAACCCAGGTCTTCTGACTCCTGAGCTCTTGCTATTTCCCTTGGGCCACACGGCTTCTTTTTTAAAATCCAGTGTTGCTCTTCAGCAACTCTGTGAAATGAGTAGCTATTATCTCCCTTTTCCAGATAAAGAGAAGGAGGCCCACAGTGGAGAGAAGCTTACTGTGAACATCCAGGGAATGAGCAAACAGTTTCAAATTGAGCTTGGGTCTCAAAGCTACTTCTCAGCTTTTGCTGCTAACATTTGGGATCTAGGGTGGAGTGCAGCTTCCATCTGAAGTGGGCTAAGAGAACTTTATAAACCAAGGGTCAGCAACCTTTTCATGCAGAAGAGCCAAATTAAATAAAACCTCTTAACTGCTGGTACACAAAGAGCCTTCTGGGGCACTTAAATACATATTTCCGTAGCTTTTAACTTCACTGTCAATCTATCAGTTCTAAATGCATCATTTCACCCCCCTTCTCGGTGCAATAGCCACTTGGAGACTGGATTAACCACACCCTCCAGGATCTAGGGCTACTCCCTTTTAAGGGACCCTCTTGTGAGATGTGACATCAATATGTCACACTGCAGGGGGTACAATGTGATGATGTCATTAGGCCAGGTGGTTGTCTCTCAGCAATAGCTGTTGCTACTAATGTGGGAGGAGAAGGGAATGGAAAGTAGGGCCAGGGAGAGAGGAGGGAGGGAAGGGGAAGGGAAGAGAGGATGGGGAGAGGAAAGGACAAAAGACAGTAAGGGAGGAGAGTGAAAGGGAAGGAAGGGAAGGGGAAAATGAGGGGAAGGAAGAGAAAGGAAAGAAGGTAATGGGAAGGGAAGGAAGAACCAGCAGAGGAAGGGTGGTATTTTGGAGCAGCACTGGTAGAAGTGAGTCTCTTTCCCCTCCCGAGTGCCCCTGTGGCTGGACACTAGCAATGCAGCCCCTCTCTGCTCCCCTAGCCCCCCAGCAGAGGACAGGAGCTTCTCCCAGTCCCTCTCCCTCCCCCCTCCACACAATGATAGGGTGATGATTTTTACTTCATCAGAAGTAAAATGGACCCGTCAACCTTCCGCGGAGACTGAAAACTCCTTGAAGGCAGGGATCGTGTCAACCAACTGTATTTTACTCTACTGAGCAGTTAATACAATGCTCTGCACAAACTAAGCACCTGATATATACCATGATTGATTAAGACTCCTTGAAACTCCCCTCACCCTTTCCCCACTGCCTGTCCTGCATTCCCACCATCTTTAAATTTTCTCCCCACCCTTCTCAGTTTTAAAAATCATTTCCCTGTCCTCCATCCATGCCCTCCAATTTTTTCCCTATCCCTGTGACCCCTGCATGATTTTCTCCTTCCAGTACCTCTTTTTGATTGATAACTTAGATTGCCAGCTCCTTGAGGTCAGGGATGACTTCTCATTCTCCTGGATTCCCCCAATCATTTGAAACAATACTGCACGTAACGGGTGTTCAATAATTACTATGGATGGATCTGTTAAATTGAGATGCTGTTTAGGAAGAACCAGCAGGATTTGGCGGTGGATTGAAGGTGCGAGTAAAAGGACAGCGAGGAGTCAAGAATGACACCGAGACCACAAGATTCTGGGATGGTGAGGATGATGGTGTTATCGCCAGAGATGGGAAAGCTTAGGAAGAGGAAAATCAGGAAGGAGGCTGATGCAGTAAAGGCAAAATATGATTAGCATAGTAGCAGTTTGGATGGAGAGAGGACAGATTTTAGCAGTGAGAGTGGAATTGAACAGGATTTGGTGACAGACTGACCATGGGGCTTGAATGAGAGAGATGAGTTGAGGATAATGCAGCCATGATGTAAGCCCTCTGTGGCTGTCCTACATAGGGCTTACAGTTTTAATCCCCATTTTACAGAAAAGATAACCGAGGCACAGAGCAGTTAAGTGACTTTCCCAAGGTCACACAGCGGACAAGTGGCTGAGTCAGGATTAGAACTCAGGTCCTCTGACATCCAGACCTTTGCACTTTCCATTAGGTCACGCCATTTCTCAAGCAAATTCCAAAGACCCAGCTTCAGTTCCTTTTGACAAGCTCTCTGAAGTAATAAACATAAGGTAATATATGAGGTAATATATGCATTCCCATGGATTTTAAAGGGAAAGGGATAAGAAACTGCTCCTACCTGGAGAGTCAACTGGGAACCATAGTTTTTAATGGGTGACTATCAGGATTCATTCAATTCACCTTTTCTCCAAAAATGAACACAGAAAAACTTCCATTGTTATTGATGGGGTGTTCTAGAGAGAAAACCTAAAATAAAATATGGTATCTAGGTTGCACGCTGCCTCTAGGGAAAAGACATGGTAATCCAGAAACTGTGAAAATGAATAACGTGAGACTTTAAAAAAAATCGATTAATAAGGCCATGAGACAAAATAACATTCTGAGGCTGGGGATGAATCTCCCAATTTCCCAGTTATTCGATTCTTAAACAGTTTGCTCTGAGGTTTGTTTTTGTTTTTTTCCTGGAAAGAGAGATTAATTCAGCCCCAGGATTCAATCCAGAGCTATCTTGACATTGACCACAGAAATTCATTTGGAAAAACTTAATCTTTGTCAGGTATAACTGGAATGGATGCGCTCCTTCTAGACTGTGAGCTCGTTGCAGGCAGAGAACGCGTCTATCGACTCTGTTATACCCTAGTCTCCCAAGTGCTTTAGTACAGTGCTCTGCACACAGTAAGCACCCAGTAAACACTATTGGTTGATTGTCTTTTAGAAAAGACCACTGGATGGAATTTATTTTAACGTCAGTCTCCCCACCTAGACCATAAACTCCTTGTGGGGAGGGATTACGTCTACTAAGGTCTTGGGAGAGTACAATACAAAAGAGTTGGCAAACATGATTCTTTGTCCTCAAGGAGCTTGCAACCTCTAAACTAAGTTCATTGTGCAAGGGAACGTGCCTGCCAATTCTGTTGTACCATACTCTCCCAAATACTTAGTACAGTGCTCTGCACGTAGAAAGCGCTCAATAAACATCACTGATGATCATGACAATTTCCATGGGAAAGGAGCTCCCAACAAGAGGGCCCCCTGCTTACAGCTCCATGCTCAGCCCCTCTGTCATCCTTCCACTGACCCCTTAGCAAGTTTCCTTGCTGTTGCCCATCACCAGCCTAGTTTTGGAAGTGAATGCCGATGGGAGCAATGTCATGGACCGACCCTCCTCCACTCGAGCCCCTCCCTATCCCGTTCTTGTCCTTCTAGCTTCCACTGACATTGGCTCCTGGCTGAAGATGGAAAGAGTTGGAATGTCCACTCCTCCAAAGCATGCCTTTCTTCCACCCCAAGGAAGAAGAGTTGAGGATAACCGTGGATGCCCCCCTCTGATGCCAGATTGCTTTGCCTGTACCGAGTGCCACATCCTAATGCATTCTTAGGTGCTTCCAAAACACTGCCACTCATCCTCTTCTGCTGCTTGTTAAGAATGTTCACATCTGGTTTATGTACCAAGGGGTAAAGATCCCTTAATGAAAGGAAGGTGGTCTTAAACATTCACACCTTCAGGCCCCAAAAAGGTGGAGAGGAACAAAGCCGAAAATAGCACCCGGGCTCATTAGGCCCAGACTGCTGAAGGAGACTCTTGTGCTGATACAGATCTCCGAGGGAAACAGGGCCCTAAACTGCTCGGCCTCTGAAGTCCCAATTCAGGGGCGCCGAAGAGCCAAAGGGGGAACTATTTTCCCCGGAGTCAGCGAGAAAACTTGGCCACTAGACAGAGGAGAAACAAAACAGGAGGAATGCAGAGCTATTAAACCACTCATCCCTGCAAGCCCTGCACAAGACCAGGGCAGTAATGTTTATGAGCCTCAATCCATTCCCGGAGATAGATATCAGGATTAAAAGCAGCAGCGTGGCCTACTAGATACAGCTCAGACCTGGGAGTCGGAAAGACCTGGGTTCTAATCCCGGACTCCGCCACTTGTCTCCTGTGTGTGACCTCGGGCAAGTCACCTTACTTCTCTGAGCCTCAATTGCCTCATCTGTAAAATGGAGATTAAGACTGTGAGCCCCATGTGGGGCAGGGACCGTGTCCATCCTGATTAGCTCGGATCTACACTAGTGCTTAGTACAGTGTCTGGCACATGATAAGCACTTAACAGATATCAAAAAAAAGCTGCTCCTTTGCACCAGGGTGGCAGGGAAGGGTTGGAAGATCTTGGGAGGGGATGAAGGAAGAAGAGGAGTGATGACAGCTCCCCTACCTGCCATCTGTGGAAAGGGCAGAGCGTAGACCGGAAGCTTGTTCTGCAGTTCTGACAGGCCGTTTGCTCATTTTTAATGGTGTTTAAGCAAGTTACTGTACTAAGTGCTGGGGTAAATACAAACTAATCAAGTTGAAAACTGTCCACATACTCTGGAGGGCTCACAGTCTCACAGGTAGCTGAGGCACAGAGACATCGTGGCTTGCCCAAGGTCACACAGCAGACAAGTGGCAGGTCCGGGAATAGAACTCAGGACCTCTGACTCCCCGTCCCATACTCCTTCCACTAGACTGCACTGTTTCACTCCTCTTGGGCCCCAGGGGTTGACCACTGAAGGGAACCCTCCATCTTGATGAAATAAGCTTGACAATCCCAAAACAGGGGGCCATACTGCATGGACTCCTCGGTGTCCTTTTATTCCAGACCCCATCAAGGGGCCCAGTTCTTCTCATAAACAATCATCGTGTTTATTGAGCGCTTGCCGTGTTCAGAGTACTGTATTAAGCACTTGGGGGAGTACAACGCATTGATAGACTGTGAGCTCATTCTGGCCAGGGATTGTCAGTCCTTATTGTTGTATTGTACTTTCCCGAGTGCTTAGTATCGTTCTATGCACACAGTAAGAGCTTAATAAATATGACTGAACAATATAACATACTCCCTGGCCCACAGTGAATTTATAGTCAGATGGGGAGATGGACATTAAATAAATTGCGGATAGGTACACAAGGCCTGTGGGGCTGGGTGTGGGGGGCGGCAATAAAGGAAGCAAGTCAGGGTGACACAGAAGAGAGTGGGAAAACTATTTGAAGTTGCCAACTTTAGAGAGGAAGGTGAAGAACTGTATCTAAAAGGGTTCTATCACAGGGTTCCACAATAAGAAGTGTCTACATCACCTGCCCATCACCAGGAAATACAGACTAGTTTTTGCCCCACACAATGCGGCGTTTTACAAATTGGCCCATGTCTCCCCCAAAAGCACTGGGGACATGAATCATTATTGAAACAATTTACTTTCAGTTAGTGCATGAATGCCTTCCCGTGATGCTTTGATGCTTTGTTTGTCCTCCTATAAAAATTATTTATGACCCAAGTGTGATCTTTTAAATCAGAATACTTATTCCTGAAATCCAAGCTAGAGCATGCTAATGCAAGTCGAAGCCTTGACTAATTTTTCAAAGCCACGTTGAATATTCAAAAGCTGGAACTGAAGGAAAGGAGTTAACATTAATTAATATTTGAAGCCGTAAAATAAAAGCAACAGTGAAGCTAATTTTGCAGGACAATTAATCATGAGTCTTGCTAATTACACATGGGATTTTGCAAATGATTTTTTTTCTCAGGTAGCAGAGTAAAAATGATAATCCGCTACCCATCAAAATCATTGGCTTCTCACCAATGTCCCCAGCAAGAGCAATTAGTGGAAACAGCAGAGTCTTAGTAATTGCATGTCAAGAGAGGAGAATGTTAGAATTTTAATTGCTCTAAATAAAGACCACTTGCTCCTATACACACCTGATTGTCCAAAACCAGTCTGCAAGCCGGATCAAGTATGTAACCACTTCCAGGTGTCGACATAAAAATAACTCTGTGGGAGCAGCAACTCTCTGAACAACCCATGCAGTTTCTGGAAAAAAAATGTCAATATGGAGTCACATTCTGAACTGCAGTGTCATCACTTGAATATGAGAACTGCAGGAAAAAAAAAATCACCCACTTGGGGGAAATGTGCATATTCTTTATATTTGCCAAATATTTATTGCTGACATTTTTTTGAAGAACTTTAACTATCTACAAGGTGCCAAGGGCTTCAAATTTACTGAATTTTAGGATCCCCAATAAAATGTTTTTAACAAGACATCTCAAGAGGGCATAAAATAAGAAATTACCATATTCATGAGTGTAAGCCTCTAAGATTGCAATGCTATAAACTGGATGTGTATAATTTGCTCGTGGCTTTCTTAATTAAAAACTGGTAATTAGAAACTCTAGCTCTATTTTTACACTTCATCTTTCCTACTGTACGTGCTACTGTTCCTTTTCTCTTTAATAGGTGTACACATGGATGCACACAATTGCAAATGATCAATAATATTTAACTGTGTGTCTCAGACCTAAATGATGATAGATACATTTAAATATCGCTTTCCAAGAGATTATTACTCCAATGGTCATGTTGTGACTTAAACACTGAGTTGAAACAAGTTGGCTCCCAAACATGCATCATTTACTCTCATTTTTAAACCAAATTTGTGAATTGCCTTGCAAGTATCCAGCCTTCTATTGTCTTATTGAGCTTCTTCACATCTTTGGGTATACCGCATTGAGGTGCTAAACCATGCATTTCCTGCTATTAGTTTTGTCTGCCCGGCTGTAGGCTGCAAGCTGTAACCTGAACTTTGCACAGTCTATTCTTCGCATGTCCAGAATCAGTGTACACCGTTTACTACACCAGGGCTACTTAAAAGAAACCAGCAGGGCATGTGGCCCGCGGCTTCCTTTCTTGAATTGCCAGCAGATCACAGGTGTTTATCAGGCTCCCGGAGGTGATTCAGGTAATAAACACCCGGATGGCAGTTTAAATGGTTAGGAGCCAATCCTCACAGCCCTTTCGTTTTGCATATATTGCTCACAAATGGCAAATTATTTATGCAGCCTCCTTAAGTGATGGCTTATCGTTTTTCTATTTTCTGAAGCAGAAACCTCTGAGGATGTGTTCTCCTGACAGGAGAGTGTGATGATGTTTTTACATCCGACTCGATCCTCGGGTCATTTGCCTCAGCATATTACCTTAATCCGTTTTCTTCTTCTGTTCAAATGCCACTCTTTATAAAAGGACCCGTGTCCCTGTTCCCTTATAATCATCGAACTCACACAGGGGAAGAATTTTCAGCAAATCTACTGGGAAATTACATGGGAACAGTAGTAAGATTCAAACCCAGTTGACAACTAGAGTCGCTGAATCTGATGTGACTTTAAATGAGTCTGACTTGAGTGGGAAGACGAATGTTCCAAAGAGAAATAGGTACCAGCCCAACAGGACTGCAGCAGAACGCAATTACCAGAGCCCAGCAGATGATTCTAGGACACCGAGTAGAGGTAGGGCCCCTTCAGAGATTAAGGAGACTACATCCAGTATCCTCACCCTCAGAACTTCCTCTTTCAGAGTCATCCTTGCCAGAAAAATGGCCCCAAAGCTGCCCATTTATTCAGTTTTTTTTTTCCTCCGGTTGTCTAAAATCTGCGTATCGTCCCTGCTGAAGTGTTTTCAGTGGCTTCTTGCTGTCTTGCAGTAAGCTCGGCTCTTCGACTAAACACATCTTTTCCCCTACTTAATGTTTGTACTCTCCCGATCTCCGGGTGCATTGCTCCGCGCCTCTGTTGAGAGATTCATGTTTGTGAAAGATTTCCACAGTAATAAACTTGTGCCAATAATTTTCAATCTCAGGCAAAACCCTCTGATGCTTTCTATTGGACCTTCAGCTATTTGAATTTAGGCTTCCCCGTGGTGCCCATGATGGGTTAAACTGTCTCTACAGTAAATCCTATGGGTCTCTGAGCACTGTTTAAGGGACCTGGACATTACAGAAGGCTTGTGTACTAATAATGTCAAAATTCAAGCCATTTTTACAGTAGAGAGCAGTTAAGTATCACATACAAATCTGAATGAATTCACATTGCAGAACACCTCATGAAAGGAAGGTCGAGGATTCAGAAATGCCTTATTATTTTGTTGAAAGAAAAAAATCATTTCCATCAGCTTCCAAATCCAGTCTGAGAGGATGGAGAAGTGAGCCAAGAGATCCCCATACTTTTTGGATTAAAAAGCAGATCAAGGGTTTGAAAAACTCAAATGGCCTTCATTGAAATGCAACGCATGGACTTCCTATATAATTGTCCCATCCACCCACTCCCCACCGACCCCCGGCCAGATGCCTCTAAGTAATGGGCTGATGGTACCCTCTACAGAAAGAGATGATGTGCAGCACTGTGATCTGGCGAGCAGGTGTTGGAATGTGGGTTTTCAAGATATTCACACCTTTTTCCACATCATTTCCCCAAAGAGGTGTGATGAAATAAAGGGAGAGATGAGAAAAACAGACTAGGAGTGTCCTCTGGAGGCCTTAGATCCTGAGTGAAACCTCCTCAAGATGCCTCTCTCACCCAAGGATCCTTCAGGCCAGAATGATGGAAAAGAAGGTGCTGTATAAATCCCTGTTTATCCAAAAATCATGTTGGGCAAACTGTATCCCAGTTTTAATGGGATACAGGGTTTAGGGAGTGGATGTTTGATAACATTTTTTATAGTATTTATTAAGCATTTACTATTTGCCAGGCACCTCACTAAGCACTGGAGTATATATGATAATCAGGGTGAACACCTTTCCCTGTCCCATGTAGAGCTCCCAGTCTTGGACAAGTGACTTGTCCAATGTCCCACAGCAGACAAGTGGCAGACCCGGGATTAGAATCCAGGTCCTGTGACTCCCAGGTGAAATTCCTGAAGGTTTTGGTAGATGAAAAACCTTCTACCCTTCTTAAGGCTAACACTTGAAGTGAACTATTGTATTTCATTTATTTATATGACATTTATCTTTCACTTTTAATAACTGTGCTACCTGTTAACCATTTCAAGGATACAGTAAAACTGAACCTCAGGTAATGCTGCATCTTAGCAGAATCTGGGAGTTACTTGCTGGGGTAGAACAGCACGGGGCACACTGCTTTCGAGGAAGGAGTAGCTTTTTTCAAAAGCTATGCGAGGAATGAGAAACAAGAAGGCCAAAGAGCAAACAGTGGCAGGCGCTGTAAACATTTAGTATGACAACATGTCAAGGGATGTCCCTTATGGCTGGGAAGGGTTCCACGTTAAACTTTTTCAACCACACACCCAATTTCACCATCAATGGTGTCTTCTTCCAGAACGATGGACAATTAGATATATTTAAGGATTAAGAATTGCTGCTGTTTTAAAGATTATGACATCTTTTGCCCCTGGTTCCTGTTCTGAGTCCATTACATTATGATTCAAAGAACTATTGAATTTTACCTAACAAGGGAAAGCAGCATGGTCTAGTGGAAAGGGCACTGGAGTCGGAGTCAGAGGACCTGGGTCCTAATCCCAGCTCCATCTCTTGCCTTTACATCTCTGTGCCTCAGTCTCCTCAACTGTAAAATGGGGATTCACAACCTGTTAACCCTCCTACTTAGTCCATGAGCCCTGTGTGGGACAGGGACCGTGTCCGACCTGATTGACTTTTATCTCCCTCAGTGTACTGAACAGTGCTTGGCCCACAGAGAGCACTTAACAAATACCCTTAAAAAAAGGCCAATCACATTAACTGATTGGATGACTGCATTTTTGAGAATATTGTTGAAATGAGCAATTTTTTAAAAAAATTCCATGTTTGAACATTTACATCATGAGAAGATAGTTTTTCTAGAGCCTCAGCTTAATTTTCTTCTTCAAATGGGACTACTGTCAATCAAACAGTTTTGGAGAGCAATCCATATCCCTAACTCAGGCTCCATCAAGGTCAAGTATATCCTAATTTGAACAAGAAAAGGTTCATTTGGGATGGATATAGAGCTTTTCATAGAGATAAAAAGGTTAAAAGAATTGCTTTTGGGTAACAGTCTATAGTTCTCAGATTTACATGCTTCAACCAGAAACACATTAGAGATGTTAATAAGCTTAAATGTACAAAAGGAATTTAAATTCAAAGATTAATACATCACCTGTTGACAAATAACATTTTATACTTAACGCTGGAGGAGGAACATTTCTCCTGAAATGGCTGGAACCAATAAATATGCCAAATGGTTGTGTACATATAAAGTGATTACATTAGTCAGCACCTTATAAACTATCGGAATTAAATCTCCTGTAAAGTAATGTGGGTGTTAAAGAGCTGTCTCAGGAAACTAGATGGCAAAAGAAAGAGCTATTTAAACCCTAAAAGAGGAGATGCTCCTGGTTCATTAGATGGAAGCTTGTACATGGTTCATTTTTCAAGCACTTTAACTTGCACGAGGCCATCTCATGATACACAGTGGAATGCTCCCGGGGTCAGAGCTTAAAGAAATCTAGACTAGATACTAAGTCGACTTCAACGGGAGGTCCTTTTCCATTTTACGGGCAATGTGTTGTTTGGCTAGAGATCTTCACATATCCTTATATCCCTATATGATGCTGCTTCTACCAATTGTAATTTATTCTAACATTCAAGACCTGCATTAGAAAGTAAGCTCCTTGAGAGCAGGGATTGTATCTACCTACTCTACTGAATGATACCTTCTGATTGGCTCTCCATAGTCTATTGCTAAATAGACTATATAGACTATATAGTCAATAGCAACTAAGACTAAAAATTGTAAATGTGATGATGTTTTTTGAAGATTCCTAGCAATTTATTTTGCCTTAAATATAGAAATCCGGTGGAAAAGTGAACAAAAAGAATACAGAATGCTTCTTTTTTATTCACTGCAGAAACATTTTCTAATCCTAATTTATCCCAGAAGGATATTTTCTTTAACTTCCTTTATGTGGATTTTAATAAACTGTCAGCAGACGTGAACTGTAAAACGCTGATGCCTTTTACAACAGACTGTTTAGTGGTATATATAATTCTGGTTTGCATAAATTAGAGTCCATTCTAAGTAGGGAGGTGTGTCAGATAATTGTACTCTATCATTACTGCATAAGGTAATGCTCTGTACACAGTAAGCACTCCAAAATACCATTGATTTGATTAATTACTCGATTTCATTCTAATATGTAGATAATGTAAGTAGAAGACTGTATAAAGTCAGACATTTTAATATAAATGATGAATGCACGCAGATGCTAATCATTTCATTTACCAATTATTTGGTCAGAAAATATCTATGAAATACCCTATCATTCATAAAGAATCGAAAACTCTGATACTTCAAATGCATATCAGGGTTTTCAGAATTAAGGTGATATTTTCTAATATAATTGCTCTCCTGGAATCTATGATTTTTTAAAAACCCAATTCCTGTTTAGTTCTCCCACCGCTTTTCAACGTACCCATGTATCCCCTATCCTTAAAAAAAAAATAACCACCTTCCTTGACCTCATGGCACCCTCCGGTTACCTACCCATCTCCCCTTTCAAACGTCTCAAATGAGTTGATTACATACATTGCCTCTCTTCCAATTCTCTCTTGAAACCCCTGCAATCTGGATTCTGCTCCCTTAACTCCACAGAAACTGCCCCCTAAGGCCACCAATGACCTCCTTTTTGTTAAATCCAATGGCCCCTACTCCATCCTTTTCCTTCTCGACTGTCCAGCTGTCTTCCACACTGCGGACCACCCCCTTCTCCTGGAAACAGTATCTAACCTTGGATTCACTAACACGGTTTTCTCCTGGTTCTCCTCTTATCTCTCTGGCCACTCATTCTTGGGATTTCTTGATGGCTCCTCCTCTGCCTCCCACCCCCTAAATGAGGAAGTCTCTCAAGGCTAGTTCAGGGTCCCCTTCTATTCTCCAACTACATCCATTCCCTTGGAGAACTCATTCGCTGCCACAGCTTCAACTACCATCTCTATCCGGGTGATTCCCAGATCAACCTCTCCAGCTCCGACCACTCTTCCTCTGCAGTCGTGATTTTCTCCTGCCTTCAGGACATCTCTACTTTGATGTCCCTCTGACACAAACTGAACATGTCCAAAAGAGAACTCATCTTCCTACCCAAACCCGGCCCTCCCCCTGTCTTTCTCACTGCTGAAGGAAACACCAGTATCCTCCCTGTCTCACAGGTTTGTTAACTTGGCATTGTCCTCATCTCATCTCTCTCATTCAACCCACATATTCAATGTCACCACATCTTGTCAGTTCAACTTTCACAACGCCGCTAAAATCTGCCCTTTCCTTTCCATCCAAACTTGTACTCTGCTGATCCGAGCACTTATATCCTGCCTGGACTACTGCATCAGCTCCATCATTGACCTCTCTGTCTCCTGACCCTCCCCAGCTCCAGTTCAAACTTCATTTTGCTGCTCTGATCACTTTTCTAGAAAAATTAAAAGTTCAATCCATTTCTCCCCATTCCTCAAAAAAGCCCAGTGGTTGCCCATCCACCTCCGCATCAAACAGAAACTCCTTGCCCTCCACTTAGAGTCACTCATTTGGCTCAGCCCCTCCTACCTTATTTTGCTGATATCCTCCTTCAACTGAGCCTGCACATTTGGCTTCTCCAACGCCATCCTACTCACTGTACCTCGTTCTCATCTGACTTGCCACCGATCCCTTGCCCACATCCTCCCTCTGAGCAGGAATCTCCTCACTTCATAGCTGTCAGACCACCACTCTCCTCACCTTCCAAGCCCTAGTAAAATCAGATATCCTCCAACAGGCCTTCCCTAGCCAACTACTCATTTCCTCACCCTATTAACCTTCCCTCCTACCCCACCTATGCACTTGGGCTTGTACCCATTTAGCACCTTGAAAACCCTCCCCTTCAGTCCCACTGCACTTATTTACATACCCCTAGACTCCGCCATTTCCTCTACATGTAATTTACTGAAATATCTGTCTCCCCCTCTAGAATGTAAGCTCCTTGTGTAGCACTCTCCCAAGTGTTCTGCACACAGTAAGAACTGAAATACCATTGACATACCACTGACTGGAACAAAATCTTCTACGTCTTTCCTTGATGTTTTAAAATGAAAGTTTTCAGGCTGACAATTTATTTAAAGAGATAAGAAGATTGGTCAGAGAGTTCTCTATTCAGATCTACCAGTAGGAAGCAATAGAACAGATTCTAAATCTTGTGGGTTTTGGCACTGATGGTTTCCTGGTTTGGAGAGAAATGGAAGCCAGAATTGGCCTTAGGAAAGAACACATTATTGAGTCCTGTACTAGGACATTTCCTGCATCTTTAGCCACTTCCACCCTACTGTCCCTCCTTCCCCACATGTCAAAGTAGAAAATAGAGGCTTGGAATGGGAGCAAGGGTGTGAGATTGTGCAGAGGTCGAGCTGTCATATGCAGGCAATCAAAGGCATTTATTGAGTGCTTACTCTGTGCAGGGCACTATCCTAAGCGGTTGGGTGGGTACAATAAAACAAAATTGGTAGACATGTTCCCTGCCTGCAATGAGCTTACAGTCTAGAGGTCTTACAGTCTTGAACTTGGGGAAAAAGCAGCTATTTGTTCTCAAGTAAGAGAATACCCACCTTGACCAGATGAATGTTAAAATGAACGAAACTGGACAGCAGTTGGGAGGCCCGCCAGCTTCATCTGCAGCTTCCAATCGAAGCTGCAGGGCTTAGTGGACAGAACACAGGACTGGGAGTCAGAGGACCTGTGTTCTAATTCCAGTTCAACCACTTGCTTGCTTTGTGACCTTGGACAAATCACTTAACCAATCTTGGCCTCAGTTCCCTCAGCTGTAAAATGGGGATAAATTACCTGTTCTCTCTCCCTCAAACCCTGAGCTCCATGTGGGTCAAGGACTTTGTCTAATCTGTTTGCATGCTATCTGCAAGGATGCTTAGTAGGCTACTTGGCAGAAAAGATGTGCTTATCATCATTTGTTATTAACACCATTTTTATTATTATTAACAGCAATAATTATTATCCTCTCTCTAGCTTGTAAGCTCCTCTCTAGACAGTACCCTTCTTGCAGGCAGGGAAAGTGTCTGCCAACTCTGTTGTACTGCTCTCTTCCACGTGCTTAATATAATGCTGGGTTTACACTAAGTGCCCAATATACACCAACACCATTGATTGATTAATTGGTTCCAGTTCATCTTTACAGCCCAAATCAGATTGGCTGGTCAACTTATAGGTCTTTGCAAAAGTTCTCCAGTGAGTATTTTTCCAACAAAGATTTACAACCTAGGTTTATAACCTGTCTCTAGACTGCAAGGTCGCTGTGGACAGGGAATGTGTCTACCAACCTCTCTTTTGTTTTGTACTCTCCCAAGGGCTCTGCACCCAGTAAGCACTCAATAAATACTATCGAAGATAACCTAAAAATAATCATCGATCAATAACCAACAGTATTTATTAAGAGTCTATTGAGTGAAGAACCTTGAACTAAGGGTTTGATTGAGGTTGACAGAATGAGTAAACATGATTGCTGCCCTCATGGAGCTTACATTTAATGGAGTGGAGGTGGGGACATTAGAATAAATTACAGCTAGTAGGAGATAGTAGAACATAAAGATGTGCAGCTAAGTGCTACGGGGGTGTGAATATTCAGCCCTTAATTTTTCTCTAACAGTATTTTTAGGTACTTTTTATGTGCCAGGCACTGTATTAAACTCTGGGGCAGATACAAGTTAATGAGGTTTCACACAGTCCATGTCCCACATGGGTCTTCATTCTCATTTTACAGATGAGGTAATTGAGGCCCAGAGAAGCTAAATGACTTTTCCAAGGTCACACAGCAGGCAAGTGGCAGAGCCAGGACTGGAAGCCAGGTCCTTCTGACTCCCAGGCCCGAACCACGCTGCTTCTCTGGTTTGTTCTAGCAGGTTTCAGGGAGCTCTATTTTGAAGTCGTTACATAGGAGTAAAAGCCCCTGTTGGAACTTGGTGATAAGAAATTCACATGGGGGAAAATGTTACAAGGTACAACATTATTAGAGGGCTAATCCTACTTGATATTTATATAGCAGCATTCTCCAAAGAAGCAAAAAATAATCTACTTACATCCTTCTAGCATTCACAACCCCCTGACCCACTTCCCCAACACCTCTCCACACACAGGGATTTCTCTGACTTCAAAGGGGGCTCTGAGCATCAAGGGGAATCACACACAGTCAAAAGTTTTATTATATCCTTTTCAAGAGGGGTCTGATGCCCAAAGGGCAAATTATTTTCTCAAGGTCAGAGTGAATTCTGGATCCAACAGGGCAAAATACATCCTGATGAAGATTAATCCCATGGTTAAACCAGCCTAACATCCAAATGCGGAAAAGAAATATCACTCACAGTCAACCCAAGTTCGCCAACAATGATTCAGAATCACGTCAAAACCGAGTCATCTTTCCACAAGAAGTCTCACACCCCATACGCTGCTGCCCTTCCTATGCCATCTTGAATACTGAAATCTGCCTCAGCCCAAATCACGCCCTGCCATGCCATCTGCTCTTCCGTCCTCTGTATGACAAGATCGCAAAGATGATAGAGCACTCAGGAAGGTTCCTTCAGCCCTGGAAAGATTCCTTACTGCTTTTCACAGGAACGTAGTGTCCGAGAGTGAAGGAAGAGAGTAGCTCGTTCTTACTGCTGGGTTATAAATTGTTTTATTCCTAAATCAGATTGTCAGGTTATCCTTCAGATCCAGTTAGTTTCATGCTCGCTATATTATAGGGTGGTGATTGCAAGGTGCACTAACCCTTTGCAAACACCTCTGGTTTTTAAAAACCCTGCACCATAAAACTAGCTTTTCCATCTGAACACACATCTGCTAGAGACATGTATAAGAGAGCCAGTGCTTTTTTTTTTTTTTACATAGAAAAGTCCAGAAACCGGCCAACCCCAGAGTGTGGTTTTGAAGCACCGGAGAAGTGAGTGTAAGATCTTTCAACGACGCAGGAAATGGGGTCAGGCAACACAGCTCTTCAGAAAAAGTGCTTCTTCCATTTATTTTTTCCTAGCTTAGGCCCTTGCTTTCCTGCTGTTGACTGCTGCACAGTAGAAGACAGAGGTGGGAGTCAGACGACCTGGGTTCTAATCCCAACTCTGCCACTTACCTGCTGTGTGACCTTGAGTAAGTCACTTCACTTCTCTGTGCTTTAGTTCCCTCATCTGCAAAGTGGGGATTCAATACCTGTTCTCCCTTCTACTTAGATTGTAAACCCCATGTGGGACTTGATTATCTTGTATTTACCCCAGGGCTTAGTACAGTGCCTGACAGTGAATGCTTAATATCATAATTTTTTATATTTATAATAATTATCCACAATAATTTACAGATGAGAGGAAGGAGGAAAAGTAAGTACATATATGAATTATGGATTAAACAGTACAGCATTAAAGTCTATACATATATATATATATATAATTGCTATTGGTGACTGTGAATATACAAGTGAATAACTGGTGCAAAAAGACTGAAATGGTAGTGAAGGGGATGGCCTCTGTGGAGCAGTGTGGCCTAGAGGAAAGTGCACGGTCCTGGAAGTCAAAAGACCTGGGTTCTGATCCCAGCTCTGCCATTGGCCTGCTATATGACCCCACGCAAGTCACTTAGCTTCTCTGTGATTGCTTCCATATCTGTACAATATGATTCATTGCCTTAGCATATAGTAAGTGCTTAACAGACACCAAAACTATTATTATTATTATTGAATTATGTGTAAGGGAAATTAATCAGAAAAGGTCTCCTGGAGATGTTATTTCAGATGGGCCTTGAAGATGGGGAAAGTTATGGTCTGGTGGATTTGAAAGAAAAGGAAATTCTAGCCTGAGGGGAGAATATAAATGAGGAGTTGGTGGTGGAAGAGGCGAGAACAGGGAATAGTGAGTAGGTTAGCTTGAGAGGAAAAGAGGGCGAGCTGGGATCCAGTGGGAGAAGAGAGTGGATAAGTAGAGGGGGAAGAAAACTGAGTTGTTTATAGCCAATGATAAGGAGTTTCTGCTTGATATGGAGAGGATTGGGCAACCGTTAGAGCTCGCCATGGGCAGGGAATGTGACAACCAACTCCATTACATTGTACTCTCACAAGTGTTTAATACAATGCTCGGTACACAGTAAGCGCTCAGTCGATACCATTGATTGAAATACAGTCAAAGGAAAAAACGGTAAGGGGACTGAAAAAGAGGGAGAAGTCTAGGATAATGCCAAAGTTGTGGGCTTGAGAGACAGGGGAGATGGTGGTGGTGTCAACCATGAAGGGAAAGGTAGGTGGAAGAAAGGATTTGAGAGGGAAGATGAGTTTAGTTTTAGACTGATTCAGCCTAAGGTGCCAGCAGAACATTCAAGTGGAGATGTCTCAAAGGACAATTCTTTGGACGGTGTGTTTTATAGTGAACTGAAATAGGGTAACCATAAAACATGGTGAATAACAAAAGGGGAAAAGCAAAAATTGGAACATCACAGAGCAGATTATACACCAGACCACCACTTTCTCCATCTTCAAAGCCTTATTAAGGTCACATCTTCAAGATCCCTTCCCCAAGTAAAGCCCCTTTTCTCCAACGTCCCCTTTCCCTCCTGCGCCTCCTATGCACTTGGATCTGTATTCTTTGGGCACTTGGTATTCACCCTACACTCAGCCCCACAGTGTTTATGTGCATATTGCAATATCTGTATATTAATGTCTGTCTCCCCCCTCTAGACTGTAAGCTCATTGTGGGCAGGGAATGTCTACCAACTCTGTTGCACTGTATTCTTCCAAGTACTTAGTATAGTGCTCTGCACACAGTAAGTGCTCAATAAATACCATCGATTTACTGATTGACAGCAGTGGACAGCAGAACAATAATAATAATAGTGCTATTTGTTAAGCATGGACTATGTGCCAGGCACTGTTCTAAGCACTGGGGTAGATACAAGATAAATGGATTGGACCCAGTCCCTGTCCCACGTGGGGCTCACAATCTTAATTCCCATTTTAAGATGAGGGAACTGAGGCACAGAGAAGGGAAGTGATTTGCCCAAGGTCACAGACCAGAGAAGTGGCAGTGCCGGGTTTAGAACTCAGGTCCTTCCGACTCCCGGGCCCATGCTCTATCCACTAGCCTGCGCTGTTTCTCAAAGAACAGCAGCAGAACAGGCATCAGACAATCTGAAATGAGTTGGCTGTCATGCAGCAGAGGCCTCGGGAGGATTGTGACCTCGAGCAGGAGAAATGAAGCCTGCATCAGTCAGGGGATCCAACCTTTCCATTTGACAGAAGGAACCTGATGGACCGTCAAGGGGGAGAGACACTGGGGTGGAGAATGGCGGGACGGGCTCGAGAAGAGGAGAGGAAGAAACAGAAGGAGAGGTAAAGGGTGCAGGGAGAAGCAGGAGAAGGGGGAAAGGAAGAGACAGTGGGAGGAAGGAGGAATGGGAAAGGAGCGGGGAGAGAAAGGAAAACTGCCTACCTCCCCTGCCAGACATTTGCTGCTGCTGCAGTTTGTCTCTCCTTCCTCCGGCTCCCTGCCACTTCCTGGCTCACATAGCGATGGCTCCAAGCCAGGAGCGGCAACCCCACAGAGCTGAGACCCCCTACCTCATCTCCACAGGGCTCTTGGCCAGGGGGAAGCAGGGGGTGAGAGGAGCCACTCTGGCCCAGTCCTGGAGCTGGGTGAGGAAGTGAGAAAAACCACCACAGCATCGGCATCCTGCTGTCGGCAAGGGGCAAGACTAAAGCTAACCGTCTGGTTTCCAGCTCCACACTCTGCCCTGCTCCAAGGGGGAGGGCAGCCTAGTTCCAGACAACCTCTTGGCCCCAAGAGCTGTCGGGGTTAAGCTAATGACGCCCTCTCCCCGACTCCTGTGGAGTGGGCATCAATGGCACCAGGTGCTGTGAATGATCAATTCAGTGCTACAGAAAGGGGGCAATCTTTATCAGCCACACTGACACACAATGATTCTTTTCAAAAATCTCCTCTTCGACCCTCAAGGACAGTTCTCTCCTCTCCCTGCATACATGAGTGCATGCATGTGTATACATAGAGCACGACCGTGATCTAGCGTGGCAAGTGCACTAGACTGGGAATCAGAGGACTTGGATTCTAGTTTCAGCTCTGCCACTTGCCTGCTGTGTGACCTTGGGTAAGTCACTTTTCTTCTCTGGGCTTCCAATTCTTCCCATGTAAAACAGGAATGTAATCTCTGCTCTCCCTACCTCTTCAACGGTGAGCCTCGTGTGGGACTGGGACGATATCTAATCTGAATTTGTCATATCTACGCCAGTGTTTATCACAGTTCTTGGCACATAGTAAGTGTCCAGTGCATACCATAATTATGATCACTATTATTGTTAGGCACCAGATTCCCAAGTGAAAGCATTTTCTGTAATTGCTTAATAGCCTCGGTGATGTCACCGTGTCCTTAGGAGAATGTTCGAAGGATGTGTGCAGGAAATGTCTGTTTATTTTGTATTGTCCTCTCCCAAGCGCTTGGTACAGTGCTCTGTATAGAGTAAGTGCTCAATAAATACAAAGGATTGACTAAAGTGCTCTCTTTCAGTGGCACATATTCACTTGAGGAGGGATTCAGACAAAGTTTTTTCTTTTCAGTCCAGTTTCCCTCATGTTGTGGCTCCAAACCTCAAACTTCCAAAACCTTTGACTTTTTCATCAAAGCTTAAACCCTGTACTTTCTCTCGTATCTCTCTCAAGACAAGGTGGTGTCTCCTTTAGACACCAGGCTTGGCGTTCAGCACTCGGGATTTTGCCTGTCATTTTGTATATATTGTGGGATCCAAATGGTAGAGGTGAAATCAAAGATGAGCAGCAGGAAGTCCCGGTGGAAAAATCTAAATTCCCCAGTTTTCGGTAAGAACCGTAAGGAGTGCGTGTGAGCAACTGAGCCATTACTTCAGGGTGATGAGGTTTTTGGAAATTTAACATTCCAAATCCAGGGCTGGCTAAATAAACTTTCTTAAAAACTCCCGCTCAGGTTCCAAAAAAGCGTTGCTGCATTATGTGCTACCTTAACGTTCAGCTGGTGATATCTTGTGTTGCTATGGTGATATCCTCCTCGGTATTTATAAGGTCACAAAAAGAAGAGCGAACCCTCTTCCTTCTGGAATAACTAATGCTGTTCTGTTACTTGCTTGATGTAAATAGTCTCAGGTGACAGCAAACTGTACATATAGTCAATTACAACTGCTCAAAGGAAATGATTTGTTGTAACAGCCCCGGTTCAACCTCGGTGACATCAATGTTTCTATGGAAACAGTTGCCTATTGCACTGCTTTGAATTGAGTATTGATCAAAGGAGGGCCAACCCTATTTCAGGGACTTGCTACTTTACTGTGTGGCAATTTACGATACCAACTCATAACATCACTGTATATTTCAGGCCCCAAGGAACCAATTTAGCAGACAGTTACAGTAGAATATTAACAGAGGTCAATAATGGAAGTCTGATTATAGTCCTAGGACAATTATTCAGTGCTTTCGTCGTCTGCTCTTTCAACATTCCACCAGCTATTACAATTCTCAAATAATAATATTCACGCCCGGAGAAAGTGTCGAATTCGTTCGTCTCTCATTTTAAACTTGATTTTTCATTGTTACGCTATCTATCAATAAAATTATTCGGTGATATTAACCAAGCTCTGACCCCTGAGAAGTAAATAAGTATCGATCAAAACGCCGGGGTCGGCTCGCGCCCATAGAGTTTCCATTAATGATCTCGTTGGCCTGGCAGATAAGCTGGTTCTCACAAAACAACAAAAGAGACATAAGCAAAGGGTAAGTCGTGTCCATTTTCCAGAGAGAACAGTCAGAGGCAAACTCACTTATCTCAAAAGCAGAATAGTCTCTAATCTTAGCCGAGGGAGCGGCAAAATGGAAAACGCAACATAAGCCGATCCAGTCTGAGGGTGAAATTCCTTCCCCCAACCCTCCCCACTTCAACCGCTATCGGGGGTTGTTTTCCATTCTGCTCCTTTGCCTACCTTTATGCCTGAGTCTTGCTCCTCTTTTCGTTCATTCAATTGTTCAACTGTATTTATTGAGCGCTGTCTGTGTGCAAAGCGCCGTTCTAGAGGAAACAAAAAAAAGGGGGGTATTTTTGATACAATTGATTCTTCTATTCAGAAATGTAATGCTGGCAAAAATGGAGAAAACTGTAATCCTGAAGAACCCCATGCATTCGGGTTAATGTTGGGTCAGAAAGAGAACTCTCCCCTGTATCCGCTCAAGGAGGTGGCAGCAAGGAGAAATTGAGAATGAGATTCATAGGGTATCCAGAGGAGCTCCACACCCCCATTTTATTTGTAGATGGAAAGCTTCTTGTGGGCAGGGAACACATCTACCAACTCTGCTGTGGTGTGTTTTTTTCCCCAAGTGCTTAGTACAGTGTCCTGCACCCAGTAAATACTCAGTTAATACCATTGATCGACTGAGGGATGACCGGTCTAGCTCCAAAGTGGTAGCTGAACTACCAAATGCGGAGCGGAGGGCTGTGGGGGAGAGGGGTTTCTGAGAGCATGAGCAATACACCCCCTTCACCCAGTTGAAGTTGTGGGCCTGGGCCATCCTACGGCCACCATGCCCCACATTTATGCAGGCTGTGCAATAAGGAAAGGAGGAGGGCATTGGGGTCAGGCCAGGGGCTGTGGGGGAGAGAGACAGGTTCTTTTGCTTCAACTGGCCCTAGCCGCGTGTCGGCATGCGCTGGATCTAGTTACCTCCAAACACTACTCATCCTTGCCCTCACAAACTCTCTCTCTCTCTGTCCCTCACCATGACCCAACCATCCCATTAATAGCTAGTATCTCACCCGCATCCATGCTCGTCCACAGATTGGGTCCTACAGGACCCCGATCCACTCCGCTTTTTCACTTTTGCTTTGTGTGACCTTGGGCTAGTCACTTCATTTTTCTGGGCCTCAGTTACCTCATCTAAATAATGTTGGTATTTGTTAAGCGCTTACTATGTGCCGAGCACTGTTCTAAGCACTGGGGTACATCTGTACAGTGAGGATTAAGACCATGAACCCCATGTGGGACAGGGACTGTATCCAACCCGATTTGCTTGTACCTGCCCCAGAGCTTAACATGGTGCCTGGCACAAAGGGCTTAACGAATACAATTATTAATATGACAGAATGGGTAGACACGTTCCCTGCCAAAGAGGAGCTTACAGTCTGCGGGGGGTGTTAGACATGTCACGTGCATGGGGAGCATTCTGCTGAATAAGTAGTTGAACATTCAGATAATATAGAAATATATACAAGTGCATGTGAGTACATAGGACAGAATTAAAGCTCACATGTGCTCAGAGTGGGTGTTAGTCTGACACACCTGAGGAGGGGTGAATTAACAGAGGAAGGCTTCCTGGAGAAGGTCAAATTAGTCCTCCTTTATTGTGAAAATCGCCTCGGCATTTTTTTTACTGCTTTCTGCCTGGAATTCTCAGCTTGGTTTGTCACTAAAACAGCAGGCCCTGACTTGAGGAAAGGCACCAGGTGCCGGTCCAAAATACAAAATGTAAAATAGAAAGTTTGCCAAAGACTACCAAGAAAGTCAGCGAGGCTTGCCCAGCTGTAACCGTAAGTCCACTGCAACCTTGGGGTTGAAGAAAGCTTTCTATCCTCTTATGGACAGAGCCTACACCTTTATTACTGAAAGAGGATGTTTTTATTTGCTTAATGCATTGCACTGCTCCCATAAATCCCATCCACTCAGCAAGTCAAATTATTGCCGGCTTCCAAGATACATTAAGTTTGGGTTTAAATCAGTCACTTTTTAAGATATATAGCAACCTATTTCCTAGCCAGATCTGTAATATATTCACCCTGCAAATGTTCTTTAAAATGTATTATTTGTTCAGTTGCCCTACCTCAGCCAGCCACCTAAAGTTAAGTAACATGAACTCTAATTTGTAGATTTTTTTTTGTGTGTGTGTGTGTGCGCGCACACGTGTGGGATTGTATGTAGGGAGTCAGGCAGACGAGTACATGTGCTTGTCCATGAATTCTATCAATGGAGCTGACAATTACCAAGAGACACCTCCACTCCATGAAGGAAAATGCTCTCAATGACGGAAACTAATTTGAATTAGTGATACAATAGTAAAATTAATGGGAAAATATAGTGCCTTCCATTTACACCACTTATATTAGGGTTGGGAAGGGAAATCTTTTTCAGGTGAGCTTAAAGAGGGAAAAGCCTGTGAATTATGTGTCGGTGTTTAATGGTGTATGGCAACATTAAGGTATGCTTAATGGCAACGTTCAAAATTTCTTCCACTTATCCTATTTTACAGAGTATTACACATTTGTGTACATCATCAATTGTCATCCAAATCATTTCACTGATCCACCGCCATGCTGGGCTTCCCAGGGAGCCAATTATCTTTTTAAATGACTGGAAGAAGGGAGAAGTAGAGGAAAGGCATGCAGATGTTGAAATCAGTAAACAACCAATTTTAGCCTTGAGGCTCAACGTGCAAGTCAGTCTTCATCAAGCATAGAGATGAAATTTTTCAGGCAGGAGTGCTCAGACAAGTTGCTAAAAGGATATACTATGGGAATTCAGAACGTGGTCCAGAGGAAAGAACATGGGATGGGTTTCAGGAGACCTGGGTTTAAGTCCTGATTCCACTACTGGCCTATTGTGTGACCTTGGGCAAGTCAATTAACTTCTCTGGGCCTCAGTTTCTTCATCTGTAAAATGAGGATAAAACACCTGCTCTCCCTTCCTTTTATGTTATGAGCCTCATGTGGGACAGGATTCCAAGAATCTTATTCCTATCCCAGTGCTTAGCATATAGTAAGCACCTGGTAACTATGCAATCTATTATTGTTGTTTTTACTAAGTAAAATATACCAGGACCTGAGGGAAGTTGAACATTTGTACTTTTATAAATGTCACCAGCAGTGTTTCTCTAGGTATATGCTCAAATAGTCTCACTTCATTTCAAAGTGGGCTCTGTTTATAGAAACAATGGTCCTGCCAGTTCAGAGGATACCCTTAGCATTTCTTCAAAAAACGTGATGATTCCTTTTTTTAAAATGGTATTTGTTAACAGTGCTTATTCTGTTCCAGGCACTGTTCTGAGCACTAGGGTAGATACTAGCTAACAGGATGGACAAAGTCCTTGTCCCACATGAGACTCACAGTCTTAATCCCCATTTTCTAGATGAAATAACAAGCACAGAGGTATTAAGTGCCCAAGGTCACACAGCTGACAAGCGGTGGGGTGGAGATCAGAACCCAAGTCCTTCTGACTCCCAGGCCTGTGCTCTATCCATTAGGCCACACTTCAAAACAATGTGGTAGACCTTAAATTTGATCTGTCTTTATTTCAATCTAGTGTTTTCCCCTTGCAAAGCCAGAAATGTTTTTACCCGCTTGTAGAACCTGCTTCCCTGCTGAAAGCTCTGGGTTTTATTAATGGATAACTTAGGCTGAAAGGCCTGATTTTCCCAAACAAGCCTTGCACAAATGTGTTATAGAACTGGCTGGTAAAGATTACACGTTCTTCAGTGGGGATGAGGATCATAAGGTGAGTTGGTACTATTTCCTTCCAGGATTCCAAGATAAAACTTCAAGAAAAACCACCATGTTTAAAAGAATCTGATTTCAGCCATCGGATTCAAAACTACAACTAGTACGTACATTGGCTATGCTAAAAGGGAAGCAGCGTGGTCTAGTGGAAAGAGCTGGGTCCTAATCCTGGTTCTGCCCCTTATACGATGTATGGCCTTGAGTAAGTCACTTAACCTACCTTTGCGTCAGTTTCTTCATCAGCAAAATGAGGATTAAAAACCTGTCCTCCCTTTCCCTTGACCTGTGAGTTGTGTCCGACCTAAGTACTTTCCATCTACCCCATTGCTTAATTACAGTGCTTGGCACACAGTAAGGGCTTAACGCATACCACAGTGATTACTGAAAACACAAAAGTATACTAAAATTATAGTCAGTGAAGAAATGACAGCATTGGCATGTTAAAATTTCAGATGGTTGTTAAACATCAAGCCTCAAAAATCTAACATTTGGGAAACGTTACTTTACTCCATCAGCACATAATAATTCCTTTTCCCAGGGTTCTTCGAGAATGCAACCTTGTGTCAAAGGAAAACTGTGTGGATTAATAATAATCATTATTATGGTATTTATTAAGCTCTTACTAAGTGCTATGCACTGTTCTAAGCTCTGGGGTAGGTGCAATGGAATCAAGTTGTCCCGCATGGGGCTCACAGTCTTAATCCCCATTTTACAGATGAGCTAACTGAGGCACAGAGAAGTTAAGTGACTTGCCCAAGGTCACACAGCAGACAAGTGCGGAGCTGGGATTAGAACCCACGGCCTCTGACTCCCAAGCCCGGGCTCTTGCCCTTAGGCCAGGCTGCTTCTTGCTGCTTCTGTGACTATTAAGAGTCACAGAGGTAGCAGTGGCGTGGTCTACTGCTGTGGAGGGGAAAATGAGTGGGATGGAATGAGTTCAGGAGGCAGAAGTAATCCAGTAACCACCTGCAGGGTTGGGTGATTAGGGGAATGGGCTAGGGTTAAGGTGGAGGTTCAACGGAAAGGCATCCAAGACGTAACTATGGAGGATCCTAAGGCAGCAAAAGTCAAGCCTCTGATGGGCAACTGAATATACTAATTCAACTAGTTTTTTTAAAAAAAAAAAAACAGTCCACACTCTCCCATGTAGATGCACCAGAAAATAAATTGACTCAGAATTCCTTTCCACTTACCTGGCATGAATTGCCAGCATGTCTGTTTAAAATATGGAGGGTTTTGGCTATTTCCCAGGCTGAAGCACACCATTTGTCAGTTTGGGAAGCCTTAAAGAGTTATCCATCTGCTTTTCCGAAGGTACTGCAGTTTGGGCGGGTCCTAGCTCTCTTGTTTTTTAATATCTGCCTCCCCCATAGACTGTAAGCTCCTTGAGGGCAGATCGTGTCTACCAACTTGTACCCTCCCAAGCACTTAGTACAGTGCTCTGCACACAGTGAATGCTCAACACATACCGACGTTTGATCTACTGAGTTAAGAGTCTCCCCAAGCCACTGCTCTCTTCTCTTGCAAGGACTTTGCAATAGGGGTGGAGAACGTGAGAAGGAGCTAAAACCAAAACGGAGCAGGGACAAAACCCTCTTTTTCTTACAACCTTCAACTTGAAAATGAAGGTCATATGGGGTCAATTTTCCCTCGGGATGTACGGTTTCTTTATATTTGTATTTTATCGGACAAATCAGCAGAAAATCCCAAAGGGTCTCTCTACCTCCCAGTTCTCTGTTTCTCCATTCCCTCTCTCCTCATCCAGATCAGAGACAAACGGGAGCTCAGAAATCTGGGGGACTCTCCACCTTTTGTTTTTCCTAGCTCATATAGTCAAAGCCTTTGCCAAGCTGAGTTACTTGGGAAAACACTACAGCGCATTGACTGAGGATCCCCTCTAATAATACCTAAACAGAATGAAAGAACCAATGAAAACATGTAATCCTGTCCATCCAAACTGCTACCTCGCTGATCCGTAGCTCACCCTGCCTATTGCATCAGCCTCCTTGTTGACCTCCCTGCTTCTCCCCACTCCAGTTCATATTTCACTCTGCTGCATGGACCACTTTTTACAAAAATGTTCTGACCATGTTTCCCCACTCCTAAAGAAACTCCAGTGGCTGCCCATCTGCCTCCACATCAAACAGAAACTCCTTACCATCGACTTTAAAGGACTCGATCATTTCATCCCCTCCTATTTTAACTCGCCGATTTCCAACCACAATCCAGCCAGCCCATCTCAATCCTCTAATGTCAACTTACTCATTGTACCTCATTCTCATCTACCTCACCACCGACCCCTTGCCCATGTCCTCCCTCTGACCTGGAACTCCCTCCCCTTTCTCATACAACAGATCGCCACTCTCTCCACCTTCAAGCCTCATTAAAATCACATCTCCTCCAAGAAGCCTTCCCCGATTAACTCTTTTTCCGCCCCCACTACCTCCCCTTTCTCTGTTATACCTGGACAAATGTTACCCCATCTCAGCCCCACGGCACTTATGTACATACCTGGAATCGATTTATTTATATTAACGTCTGTCTCCCCACCTTGACTGTAAGTTTCTTGTGGGCTGGCTACCAGCTCTGTTGCATCTCTCGAGAGCTCAGTACAGTCCTCTACACACAGTAAGCACTCAGTAAAAACCACTGATTGGGAAAGAATACACATGTGGAAACTAGACACAGTCTCTGGGTCACAATTAAAGAATATAAGGGAGGAGAGGGGACAGGCAACTGACACATAAGGGAAGATGGAGCAATAAAGCATTAAAACAACGTAAGAGACAAGGATGAATACATGGTACAAAAGCAAAACCAGTAGGGTACTGTGGTTAGAGAAGCAGAATTTCAGGTTTCTCATGCCACAGTTTCTACTTAGTCTACTATTATTACTGCTATTCTTATTTTACTTACAGCCACAGCAAAATAATGAACACACTTTTTAAAAATGTAATTTTGAAGTGAAAATCAGGATGAAACTTACATCCAATATATCGCTTTCAAATAACACTGTTCATCCAGGACTTTGAATATATTTCTAAAACGGAACTCATTTCAAGTTTCAAAGCTTCAGTTCAAAGCAATTTTACCCCCATCTCCCAGATGTGGAAACGGAGTCATCAGAATCAACGAATGAGGAAGTACAGCATGTTGTACCCTAACTTTTGTTCTTGACACAGTAAATAGTAGTTTCCATTTGATAACCCCATCTCAACAGGTTCTGAAAGCTACCCTTAAAATGCCTGAACAGAAGTTGCAACATAAAAGGAAGTACAACTGCAACAAAAATTCCTCAGATTATTGAATTATATTCAGTTACACTGTCAGTTTTTTCTCTGAGAAGTAAAAAGGAAAGCCATGAAAACTCTGTTACTTGAGCTTTCCTATTTTCTCTCACCTATTGCACTGTTTTGAATTTTAGATCCATGAAGTAAAATTATGTTGACCTCACATAATCCTCAAATCAAGTAAAAATGTAAAAGGTAACTGAATTGTGGCCTTTATGGTACTTTCTTGAAATGGTTCCATTTTAATGGTGGTACTGAAAACAGCTGTAAAAAAAACCGAATATGTGTACTTCGAGAAGTTAAAATTTTAACTGTGTGAAATATTAATTCAACAATAATATATGTGTTATGTATAAAGGCACCAATACCTTTTAAGCACTTAGTACAGTGTTCTGCATGTAGTAAGCACTCACAGTCCAGTGCTCGACACGTAGTAAGCACTCATACACTATTTATTGACTGATTAGGCGCTTACCACATGCCAAGCACAGTGCTAAGCACTGGGGCATATACAAGATCACCAGGTTGGACATAGAAAAGCAGCATGGCCTAGTCCACAGTGCATAGGCCTGAGAGTCAGAAGGACCTGGGTTCTAATCCCTGCTCTGCCACTTGTCTGCTTATGACCTTGGTCAAGTCACTTCACTTCTCTGTGCCTCAGGTACCTCATCTGTAAAATGGGGAGTGATACTGTGAGCCCCATGTAAGACATGGACCGTGTCCAACCTGATGAGCTTCTATCTACCCCGGTTTATAGTACAGCGCCTGGCACACAGTGCTTAACGAATACCATAAAAACAACAAAACAAAAACAAAGTCCCTGTCCTTCACGGGGCTCTCAGTCTAAGGGGGAGATGAGTATTAGCCCCAGTATTGTAGCTGAGAGATTCTTATTTTCAGCCTGAAACCCTTCAGCCCAGATTATTAAACCCATATTAGCCTTTCATTCAATAGTATTTACTGAGCGCTTACTATGTGCATAGCCCTGTACTGCGCTGAGAATGATACCCCAACTTGCTCGTACTCCCCCCGAGCATGCAACTGAAAGGAAATAAGCCCCCATGGTGTTTCCAACCGGCATTCATTCCTCAAGGGGACAGGGTGACACACCAGATCGGCCAAACAGATGTGTAAAAAGAGCCGTTTAATGGGGGAGGGGCGTGGGGGGGCCGAGAGGAGGGGGATACTGCAAAATTGTTTACAGCAGGGCAGCGGGTTCTTATAGGCCAAGTAAATTACAAATAGATTTCTCAATTACTTTTTAAAGTCTGGTATTTGATTCTTATGTAACAGTCAAAAATCAATTTTGCGTGGAATTTATGTGAATGCTTCATTATTAATAAAACAGCAGTGGGCGTCCATTGCTCCATTCCCACAACAGCAGGCCCTGGTGGGGAATCCCACAACTGCTGGGCGAAATCCGCCATCCTTTTATCCTATGTCAATGGGGCTTCTGCACGATCTGGAGGTAGGAGGGGGAAATGTTGCCAGGGAAGGCCTGGAGTCAGGGGAACCTGCCGGCCGTGGCTCCAGGAGGGCCAGAGTTGGAGAAGCGGCAGCTTGAGAGCTGATGATCTGGGACAGGCGGAGGGCAGGTCTAGGGTTTCTGATCCCCACCTCCACTCAGAAACATGAAGAAGCGATCAGGAGGACACTTCCCTCTCTGGGTCGCTTCATCCTGTGTTTTTCTGCTACTTTTCTACAGCTGGGTAGCCATCCTTGTCAGGATGTGTGTGACAGAGACGGTCACGTCCCAAAAGTTGTGAGGTCATAGGGAGATGCAGCTCTCAAAGATGTTGGCCGTGATTATCGGCTTCATTTGTCTTTAAATGGGGCTCTCTACCCAAGGCTCTAGGAGCACCTACCAGGCATTTAATCCCTAGACATTTGGCCTTAGATGAGATGGTCATGGATGTGGGGAAAGGTGTGGAAATCCATCTTAAAACATCCCAAAAACCTCCAGTGAATCCCACTAGCGGCTTATTTTCAGGAGCAGCCAACGTTCCGACTAACTCAGTGCTTAGCAGAGGTGAGGATGGGGGTGAGGAGAGTTAAGGTGGGCTTGCTTGATTGTCAGCAGGGAATGCACAAGTGGAACCATATTATTGTATCCTGTTCTCCCTCCCTTTTAGACTGTGGGCCCAGTATGGAACAGCGGTTTCTTGATATTTGCATTTTATCGGACAAATCAGCAGAAAATCCCAAAGGGTCTCTCTACCTCCCAGTTCTCTGTTTCTCCATTCCCTTTCTCTGAGGGAATCTTGATTACAAGATTTCAACTCTCATAACAATTGTGGCATCTGTTAAGCACTTACTAAGTGCCAAGCACTATGCTAAGCCCTGGGGGTAGATACAGTGCAGTCAGATCAGACACAGTTCCTCTCTGACATGGGACACAGTCTAATAGGAGTGGAAAACCGGTAGTTAATCCCCATTTTACTGATGAGGAAACTGAAGCACAGAGAAAGTAAATGACCTGCCCAAGATACCACAGAATTCTGACTCTGCCACTTGTCTGCTGTGTGACCTTGGGCAAGACACTTCATTTCTCTGTGCCCCAGTTACCTCATCTGTAAAACGAGGGTTAAGACTGGGAGTCCCATGTGGGACATGGACTCTGTCCAACCTGATTAGCTCTGTCCCAGTGCTGAGTACAGTGCCTGGCACATAGTAAGTGCTTAATAAATGCCATTAAAAAAAGTAGCAGAGCCAGAATTAGAATCCAGGTCTCTGGACTCCTAGTCCCGAATTCTTTTCCCTGGGTCATGCTGTTCTTAAAAATCTCCCAATCCGAACATAGTGTTCTTTCAAGACCATTCATTCATTCATTCGTATTTATTGAGTGCTTACTGTGTGCAGAACACTGTACAAAGCACTTGGAAAGTACAATTTGGCAACAGATAGAGACAAACCCTACCCAAAAACGGGCTCAAGACCAGCTAGCGTGGCCTAGTGGATAGAGCACAGGCCTGGAAGTCGAAGGAGCTGGGTTCTAATCCCAGCTCCGCCACTTCTCTGCTGCGTGACCTTGGCAAGTCACTTAACTTCTCTCTGCCTCAGTTACCTTTTCTATAAAATGGGAATTAAGAATGTGAGTCCTACGCGAGAGAGGGACTGTGTCCAACCTGATTAGCTTGTATCTACCCGGGGGGTTAGTACAGTGCCTGGCACATAGCGAGTGCTTAAGAAATACCAGTTTATGCACCTCAGTTTCCTTCCAGAGTGCACATGAGGTAACAGAGAGATCTTAACTAGGCCAGAAAATGCCCTCTGGGCAGCTCCTTCCCCAGGCTACACTTGGCAGGATGCTCTACTCTTCAAAAAACCCTTCAGTTGAGTGTCTTACATGTTTAAGTGTCATCAACCGGCTTTACGGCAAGGCTCAGTAAAATGAATGAGAGAGAAATCAAATATCCCGATTGGCTAGAGAGAAATCTGAAGAGTGACTAATGGACATACTTCGGTGCTTGGAATTTATGAGATTCATCATCACTTAATTAACAATATAGATATTAAAAAAACATTTTAATATAAAATTTTACAATTGTAATAAGATACTCCAAGGCGTGAGTTATGGGGTACTAATTCCAAGCCAGTTGAGTCGAAACCAGGCATGAATGAATCCAGTATCACACACACAACCGGTCCTGGCTTAATGCTTCAAAATTAAAATGGAAACAAAAACTTTCCCATTCAGGGCCTATACACAGGGAAAAATCAGCAAAGAAATCCATGGAGAATTCATTTATTGAGTTGGAATTATTCATTTTACTTCTGGTAATTGCATTACTAACCCAAGACATTCACTGAAAAGGCTCAAAGAAGTAAAAAGCATATTTCTGCTCCAGACTGATAAACACATAATAGCATTTCTTTTCCCTGTGGAGAGAACTAGTGCTTTTTTCCTCTGACCCTTCTCATGGTTTCCAAAAATAATTGTAGTGAAAAATGGTGAGCATCAGAACACAGTCAGACCCTTCTGAGTACTAATGGCCTCTTATCTAATAGCATCCTAACAAACCACTGGCCACTTGTCCTCCATACCAGCAAGCAAGCAGTGGTATTTATTGGAGTGCTTTCCAGATGCAGGACACTATACTCCACGCTTGGAAAAGTCAAACAAAACAGAGTTGATGGACACGATTCCTGCCCACAGTTTATCCAGTCTACTGGGGAAGACAGACATTAAAATTAGAAAAGCGGTATTGCTTAGTGGAGAGAGCAAGGGCCCGTGAGGCATAGGACCTGGGTTCTGATCCTGGCTCCACCAATTGTCTGCTGCGTCATCTTGGGCAAGTCATTTCACTTCTCTGTGCCTCATTTTCCTCATCCATAAAATGGGGATTAAATACCTGTTCTCCCTCTGACTTAGACGGGGAGCCCCGTGACGGACAGGGACTGGGTCCAACTTGATTAATTTGCATCTCCCCCAGCACTTATAACAGTGCTTGACACAGATTAGGCAATTAGCAAGGAGGGTTTAAAGTTTCAATTTCATAAGGGAGACTCCCCAGAATTGCATAGCCCCTGCCCCTGTAGCAATCGTACTAATAGTAGTAGTAGAAAGAGCCCAGGCTTGGGAGTCAGAGGCCATGGGTTCTAATCCCAGCTCCGCCACTTGTCAGCTGGGTGACTGTGGGCAAGTCACTTAACTTCTCTGTGCCTCAGTTACCTCATCTGTAAAATGGGGATTAAGACTCTGAGCCCCACGTGGGACAAAAATAATGTCTGATCACCTCGTATCCCCCCAGCGCTTAGAACAGTGCTTCGCACATAGTAAGCGCTTAACAAATGCCATCACTATTACAAGTCATAGTAATAACAGCATTTTCTGATTGCCCACTGGTCGCAATGCACTGTACTACTACCAGTAATAATAATTGTGGTATTTAAGCACTTACTATGTGCCAAGCACTGTACCAAGTCCTGGGGTCGATACTAGCAAGTCAGGTTGGACACGTTCCCTGTCCCACGTGGGGCTCATAGTCTCATTCCCCATTTTACGGATGAGGTAACTGAGGCCCAGAGAAGAAGAGATTTGCCTAAACACTGGGGAGTGCAAAATAAAGCAAGTGACATTTTCTCACCCACAAAGAGCTTACACTCTAATTGGGGGGAGACTGACAAAAAACTAACACCCCCTGCCTCCAATTCCACAGGGCTTTTCATTTGGCCCTGATCATGAGACGTTATAAATAGAACCAGCAACAGAAGCCTCATGGTAGCAATCGGGTGACCAATTAATTCATTGTGAGATTATTTAAAGCATTCTTCAGAGATGAAGCATAATTTATTGTACTGACTGATCATAATTACTGACCA
Organism: Ornithorhynchus anatinus; assembly: GCF_004115215.2. Taxonomy (NCBI): domain Eukaryota; kingdom Metazoa; phylum Chordata; class Mammalia; order Monotremata; family Ornithorhynchidae; genus Ornithorhynchus; species Ornithorhynchus anatinus. Next base: position 20,120,331 of record NC_041736.1, read on the forward strand.
GTGCCCAAACTGGCAGATTTTAGCTTCGCTTACCCTCTGTTGGGGGTACTAACCACCAGAGAAATGGTCAGAATCTTAGAATCAGGAGAGAAATAAAGAAGAGAACCAAGTGATCCTGGCCTGGGTTCCCTAACTGGGTAATCATTCCCCGGGCGGTAAATCAGTCAATCGTATTTATTGAGCGCTTAAAAGTACAAATATGTACATAAGTGCTGGGGAGTTGGGAGGGGATGTGAATAAAGGGAGCCAGTCAGGGTGATGCAGAAGGGAGCGGGAGAAGAGCTTAGTTAGGGAAGGCCTCTTGGAGGAGATGTGCCTTCAATCAGGTTTGGAAGATGGGGAGAGTAATTGTCTGTCGGATTTGAAGATGGAGGAGGGAGGCTAGAGGCAAGACGTGGGTGAGAGGTCAGCAGCGAGATAGATGAGATCGAGGCACAGTGAGAAGGTCAGCATTAGAGGAGTGAAGTGTGCGGGCTGGCTTGGAGTAGGAGAGTCGTGGGATGAGGTAGGAGGGGGCAAGCTGATTGAGTGCTTTAAAGACAAGCAGGCCACCTTGGAGCTCCAGGGAATCCTGACAGAGAATAAGAATTAATAACAATAATTGTGGTATTTGTCAAGTACTTACCTGTGGACGGCATTATGCTAAGCGCCAGGGTAAATAGCAGGGCAACCCTTTGGACACATTCCCTGTCCCCCTAATAATAATAAAAATAATTAAGGTGGGAACCCATTCTCATTCACCAGGACCATGAGGCCAGGAGTGTTCGTGATTCCTTCCCGCCTGCAGTATCGAAGCGTGGAAAGAGCCTGGGTGGCAATACGGGAAGGCCAAGCCTTGGATTCTGCAGCTCTTTTAAGCACGTACCCGATCGCTACCTTAAACGGGATTAATTATGCCAAGATAATTACTATAATTACACAGGTATCATGCATCCCTTTCAACGACGCTCTTTCCAAAGAAGGATTCAGCTTCCGAACATTTTGTTCTTTCGTTTTATTTGGCCACTGGGGGGAATTGTCGCAGAGAGGGATTTATAGGGGCATAAAAGTAGTTATCCAAATAAAGCATTATTGTTGTAAAATTTATCAATAAAAATTTAATGATTAAAAACAAGAGCCTCAGTCTGGCTCTGAATCCCTCGACTCCTTCCAAAGGAGAGCAGGTTTTGAATGTTATTTTAATGGAATTGTTCGTGCATGGATAAATTTGATTAGGTTTTTGGGGTTGGGTTGTTTACTGGCTTGTCTGCCTTAGAAAAAGGGAAAAGATGCCTTTGAAAGAAGTAGAGAGGTAGGGTGCAAACCAAACCCTGCTCCTGCACTGTTCCTCTGCCCCAGACAAAAGACAGGGTCTCTCTTCTGGAGAGTTGGACTCCCCCGGCCACAACAAACCGCACCTCAAAACTCCTTAAAGGAGGACACCTCCCTATCCTCACAGCAAGCTGCACGGCCACGCTACCTGAGAAGCGAGACTGCTTATCACCCCGCCCCTTCCCAGAGTCATGGCTGTGCCCTGGGGTACACAAGGGCCAGAATGTCATCTGACTTGAAATGTGGAGCATAATTGTGGTATTTGTTAAGTGCTTACTATGTACCAGATGATGTACTAAACGCTGGGATGGACACGAGCAAATCGGGTTGGACACAGTCCCTGCCCTCTACGGGGCTCACCGTCTTCATCCCCATTTTACAGATGAGGGAACTGAGGCCCAGAGAGGTGAAGTGATATGCCCACTTGTCCATTGACAAGTGGAGGAGGCAGGATCAGAACCCAGGCCCTTCTGACTCCCAGGCCCTATCCACGAGGCCAATGTTGCTTCTAAATGGTGGTAAGAAGAGAAGAGGAGGTACAGACCAGCTAATGGGGACCTACCTGCCCTCCAGGGAAGAAGTGAAAAGGCTACTGTGGGTCCCCTATATTTGGGTCCCCTTCTCAAGACCCCACTCACACTGCAGGCACTTATACGCCTATGAGTCTCATCGCTATTCCAAATATAACATTCGCCTGGCAGGAGTCTTCAGGGGGCTGCCGGCATTTATCCTGCCACCATCATGGGTGAGGTTCTAAAGATCTATGTGTAACTCAATACTCCATTCAACGTGAGCAGGTGGGGTTTGTCCGAGGAGCTTGATGCTTCCACCTCATCTCACTGTTTCCCAATCTCTACCTTGGCTTCCCATTCTCCCTGAAATCGCTGCTCAAGGAGAACCACCCCTTTTCCTGTTCAGGGCCAGCCCGACTCACTGAGATCTCGAGAAATTCCAAGGGGCCGGGGCCCGTGTGGGTCAGTCTGGGTCATGTCTGCCAAGTGACTTCTTCCTCACGCGGAGTTTCTTTAATGATGATTAAACGTTCTTGGCTGGGTGCTAGCTATCTTAACCGATGATCTCTCCGGGGTCCCCCGCCAACTCTTGACATTGCACCACTGGTTGTGAATGCTCTGTAGCTTGATTTCCTCTAGACTGTAAGCTCCTTGTGGGCACGCAAGTTTTTCTACCAACTCTACTGTACTCTCCAAGCACTTAGTACAGTGCTCAACAAATACCACTGATTGCTTGTCACATTGTGGGTTTTGATAGACCTTCCCAGGTTATGATTGTTGTGAGGAACTGAAAGTGTTGAGTACGCATTTGTGAACTGCTGAAGTAGTCTTTTAATCTGACTCATTTGTATCCACTATTAGGGACGCTTTCCCCATGTCTGCTGGCTGCTAGTCAATTTCCCGTTCCACCTTTCATTCATTCATTGTCGTATTTATTGAGCGCTTACTGTGTGTGGAGCACTTTACTAAACATTTGGGAGGGTACAACATAGCAATAAATAGACACATTCCCTGTCCACAGTGAGCTTACAGTCTCAAGGGGGAGGCAGACATTAATATAAATAAATTACAGATATGTACATAAGGGCTGTGGGGCTGGGAGGAGGGGATGAATAAAGGGAGCAAGTCAGGGTGACACAGAAGGGAGTGGAGGAGAGGAAAGGAATCCATGTTGGTAGGTTTAAATGGGGCTTCTTGATCTAAAAGGGCCACTGTGATGTTGGCAATTATCTGTAGCATTGGGTCTGGATCTGAGGACTACCCACATACCTGCTAGAAAAATCACTGTGACACAGTCCAACAGAGATTGAGATTCTATTACAAGCAGTTCTTCTACTCCCTTCTGCTCTGTTCTTACTTGCTCCTTCACTCATCCTCCCTCCCAACCCCACGACACATACGTACCTATCGGTAATTTATTTATATTAATGTCTGTCTCTCCCTCTAGACTGTGAGCTCGTTGTGGGCAGCAATGTGTCTGTTGTTACACTCTATTCTCCGAAGCATTTAGTAAAGTGCTTTGCACACAGTATGCGCTCAAAAAATACAACAATAAATGAATGAAAAGCGGTTTCCTAGCACCAAAGCTGGGAATCAGCTAGGGTAGGCACCTTTTTGTTTTGATCCTCGCAAACAGGATAAGAACTTGGTGGAAGCAATCATCAAATCCTCATTTTCCAAATCTTAAGGGAAGGGCAGAGAGAAGCCAGAAAGATAAAGAAAATGAACTTTGGGAGAGCAAAGGGCTTAGCCTACTGGTGGGAAATTATATAAAGAAAAGTGTCCAACAAAGCTAACTATTTTTCAAAGAGACAGTTCTTCAGTCCCCCACTCATAGAAGTATGTGGGAAAGACAGAGGAAGTAGTAGGGGCCAAGAACTAAGGAGACTTGAAAACCCCAAAAGTGGAAATTAGGCTAGATCACCAAAGAAAGAGCTTAAGGAAACTTACAGTTGGACTTGAATTTGGATTTCCATCCTTTTTCATCCCTCCCTCAGCCCCGCAGTCCTTATGTACATATCCATATTTTATTCATTTATATTACTGTCTCTCTCCCCTTCTAGACCGTAAGCTCCTTGTGGAAAGGGAATGTGTCTACCCACTTTGTCGTGTCATACTATCCCAAGAGCTTAGTACAGGGCTTTGCACAAGAGTAAGTGCTCAATAAATGCGATTGAGTGTCTACAGTTGTGTAGGGACAAGATGAGGAAAAGCTATATCCAGAAAAAAGATATGCTGGTATCAGACACCGAAAGCAAAAAGAGAGTATTTCTTACCTGCACTCCAGAAGAATATCTATATCCTTTGATAACTGGGGAATGATTATACAAAACGGGAGGAAAGGCAAAAAGGATAAGTGCACCACAAAAAGAGGTTGGGCCACAACTGCCTATTTTCCAGAGCGAGGGAAAAAGTTCTGGTGTCAGGGTTGACCACACACTAAATATGGTCAACAATGCAGGGTCAAATTTATTAATATCATGGCAGAGAGTCAGTCATATTTACTGAGGGCTTACTGTGTGAGGAGCACTGTACTAAGCACTTGGGAGAGTACAACATAGCAATAATAATAATAACGGCATTTGTTAAGTGCTTACATTGTACCAAGCACTGTTCTAAGCACTGGGGTATCTACAAGGTAATCAGGTTGTCCCACGTGGGGCTCACAGTCTTAATTTTACAGATGAGGTAACTGAGGCACAGAGAAGTTAAACAGCTTGCCCCAGGTCACACAGCAGATGAATTGTGGAGACAGGATTAGAACCCATGTCCTTTGACTCCAAAGCCTAAGCTCTTTCCACTAAGCCATGCTGCTTCTCTGCAATATCTGCAATAAACAGACACAACTCCATGCCTACAACGAGCTAACGGTCTAGATACGATTTTACAGTTTAGAGAGATTATCTGGGCCCCTTAGCCCTCCTTATATGTTTTATTTATTCATTACTTCGGCAAAGGCCACGTGAAAGTTATAGAAAATGACCAGTTGGACTGGAATTCAGAGGTTGCTAAGCCTAGGACTGGTTCTGTCTTTGGCCCTATTACCTTCACTAGTGTAAGAGGCGGGGCAGCGGGAGAGGATTGCTGCCATGTGTAGGATCTACAGGAAAAGATTTAGTCATCGCAGTAAGACACAAGCCTAAGTTTGCAGTACAAATCCTCCACTATTACTGGGCCAGATGATCAGCCTTCATGAAACCAAGCCTCTGAAATAAACTCAATAAGAAAAATACCATCAGAAAGAACACTACAGGACTCAAAACCTTGCCAAGATGCTAGGTTGTAATTGATGGGAGGCGGGACTGTGAGTAAACTGTTCTGTGAGAGGATCAACGTCCTTTGGATGCAAATCCCAAGGACAGGTGAGGATGTTTTCCAATCGATGGGAGAATTAATGCCTTAAGGTCTGGGCCCTGACTTGGAGATTGGCCCCTCTACGTGGAGCACCTGTGTTCTTCCCACAAAGATAACATAAAGGATGGATCTGTATCCATAAAGAGAGCAGGTGGAGGAGATAAACTGGTGGGGGTGGAGAGGCAGGGGATTTGGATAATGATGCTTCTCTGCCTCACGAACCTGAGAGAGAACATTGCAGACTTCTAAACAGAAACGGATGTCACAGGGAAGTCTCCAAGCTCTTATTCTTTCCAGACCTCAGCTCTTCCATCCCCAAAGCAGAAACTAAAACAAAAGACGTCTTTCTGAAGGTGAATGTCTGTTGGTCCTGTTTCTCGCCAACCTCAGGCCGTTACGTAGAAGAGACTTCTACCATGACCTGCAAGGTATATAGGCAGCCCACAACTTGCAGGAAAAGTTTAAATCAACACCAGGCTTCTTCTAGGTATGAGGATTTGTGAGACTGAGCTAGGGAGAAAGAACACAGTCCACTCTTCTACTTGGGTTGGTTCCTTTGGTGAGTTGTTTCCCTAATAATAATGGTTAGAACTGTGGCATTTGTGAAGAATAGTACATGAACTATACAGTGCTCTGCACACAGGAAGTACTCAGTAAACACTTTTGACAATGATGTGCCAAGCACTGAATTAAGCTCTGGGGTAGAAACATGAGATTCAGGTCAGAATTAGAACCGAGAAGAGGCCCCCCTCTTTCTCCAGAAACATGTCCCCGTTTCATCTGACAACTTTTCTGAAATTTCACCTCATGCGGAAGCCAAATGATGTATTTTGCTTTCTCTCAGGGTACAACCTCTGCCAAGAATGAGATGAGAGTGATGATGGCATTTAATAATAATAATAATGTTGGTATTTGTTAAGCGCTTACTACGGGCAGAGCACTGTTCTAAGCGCTGGGGTAGATACAGGGGAATGAGGTTGTCCCACGTGAGGCTCACAGTCTTCATCCCCATTTTACTGAGGGAACTGAGGCACAGAAAAGTAAAGTGACTTGCCCACAGTCACACAGCTGACAAGTGGCAGAGCCGGGATTCGAAGCCATGACCTCTGACTCCCAAGCCCGGGCTCTTTCCTCTGAGCCACACTGCTTCTAAGCTCTTCTTAGCATTAGAGTAGACACAATCCCACATGGGACTCACAGTCTAAGAGGGTGGGAGAACAAGGGCTTTTAGTCCCATTCTGCAGATGAGAAAATGGAGGCAAAGAGAAGTCAAGTGACTTACCCAAGGTCACACAGCAGGGAAATGGAGGAGCCGGAACAAGAAGCGCACTTAGTCCCAGGCCTGCGTTCTGTCCAACATCCTCCCTTTCCAGTTCTCGGCACTACCTCCCTCCAATTAGCTTCTGAAACACCACCTCTCTGCAAACCTTCTCCGAAAGAGAAGCAACTTGGTTAGTGATTTCCTCCCAGAATCCATCCTGTCTGAATACGATTCTCACCACTCGACCTTCACCGCATCGAGAGCTAGGCCCGCTAATTGATGTGCTTCTCTTCATTTATTAATTTGTACTTTTTTTGTATTTGCTTGTGGATATCTGTCTTTTTACTTGACCACCAATGTCCATTTTAGACCACAAGCTCCTACGAGGGAAAGGCCGCCGTGTCTGTTTAAACATGCCGTATTTCAACTACAGTTCAGGATCTTGTGACCCCTCTGGAAACGCTCTTTGATGATGAAAATACTGTGGACACAAGCTAACTGTAATCCAGTAGTATACTTGGACAACTCTTTGCTCCATCAAAGGAAAAAACCTATTGTTTTCCAAACAGTCATTTGCAAAACCTTCTCTCTCCCATCCAAATGTCTGAGGACAAACCTAGGTTAGTCTTGCCTCTGTGATCAATGCTTGTTACTGCAAAGATCCCCCAAACCACATCCTGGATCAATCCACCTTGTTCATTCTGTCATACCCAAACTCAAGTATCCCACAAATCTCAACCTACCACCATTAGCTTTCTGCTGAAAACTGACCCCCGGTGTGCATTGTAACAAACCAACAGTGCCACCTACTCTTTTTGGTTAGTCATTTTGCCTCGGTTTGGTCCCCCTCAAACGGATCGACCCAATCCTTGTAATTTCTCACAACGGAAGACCACGGGGCAGCCTGCAATTGAGAACGCCAGCTCGTGTGTCCAAGTTCAGACATCCGACTGATCGCCTGTCCTTCCTAATGACTCGATATTTGGCAGCACCCAGGGAACCGCGTGCCTGCTTTCATAATGTAATGTTCAAAGCGGGTGAACTGAATAGTCATTTTCCACCGGCATGACAGCGTGCCCGACGCAACCCAGGGTAGCAGAGTGAATGACGAGAGCCAAGAAATAATGGACACGGCCAAGAAGGAACGTGCCTCGACTCACTCCCCCAGAGCACCGAGGGTCCGGCAGAGTTTTGCTCTGTGGTAGAGGGGCCAAGCTACAGCTGCCAGAAATATGGCACGGCTATCCCTTTAACAAATTAAAAACGCCATCTGCAGGCAATGTGCTATGGATAAGCAGATGTTGCACAAGTACAAAGCCCAGAGAAGAGAAATGCCTTGACAGTCCTAAGGTTAATATGTCTGAAAAGAGATAGCATATGTTTCTCTGATGAAGGGAATGAGGGGCTACGGAATGCAACAATTTCTGAATGTTTATAAAGCGCTATTGAACGGCCAGTGCACGGCAAGTACCAGCATTCACGGCTTTTTTCAAGTTCCTCGAGATCAATTAGAGAGGACTACGAGTTCAGCATCTTTCCATGTCCCATTAGTTGTTTAGTTTAGCTGAAGAGGGTCCCCACACTATCTTTAATCTGTTTTTCTTTCATCCAGTAACTCCTCTCATTAAAACTAACTCTTTGGAAATGTGCAACACTAGCTAGCTGGTCCCACTTACTAATGGTCCCGAATCGATTCTTAATTAGTTGCAGTTTGGGATGGAATCCAATTAAAATAGCTGAGCGCTCCAGTGGGGGGAGAGAGGCTCCGGCCGAGACGCATTGGGGCTTGGAGAGGCCGAGACTCATGCCTAGCCTCGGCTAGTGGGTAGCAGCTGAGCACAGTGCGGCGAGAGTCACATCATACTCAATACAGTCAGGTTTTGAACAGAAACCTTCGCTGGGTAATTTATCCCCCCGGCCATAAAACACGATCAAGAGAGGCATCCCAACGCTGTTAGAAAAATTACATTCTTCGACTCCACTTTCTTCTCCCTCCTTAGAAAAAGGACAGGTTACTAATTCAGGAGACGAGAGCAGAGTCCTTTCCATGAATCATCGTCTCTTTGCTGTATATTTTTATTTGCCGGACGTTTTCAAGCCTCCCGCTTAAATTTCAGAGGGGGTGTCTCGGGGAGGGGAAGCGGCCTTTCTCACCGAAGGTGAGACTGTCCCAGGTTTCTTCCAAGAGGCCGGGCAGTCGCTCCAAGCAGAGACCCGGTGTTGTTTATGGGGGCAATTCGGAGTCATCGGGCAGGTAACCGCTTTATGGTTCAAGTTGAATTGTGGAAAAGGGAGGGGGAAATCTGTCAGGCGAGATCTTCTCCGGCATTAAGGGGCGAGAGGGGCTCATGCCCCCGCCACAGCCACCGCTGCTAGGTGACAGTCAAGTTCTGGGAGGGAGCAGCTTTTGTATGCAGTGGCAATCATTCACCGGCCTACATGCCAGAGATTGATCCCAACTAGGCTATCCCCTGAGGAGCTTCCCCAAGGCGTGGACTCACATATTCTTTGATCTGCAGATTATCATGACCTGGATCACAAAGCTTTGTCTTGCCTACACATCTTCCCTCCTGAAATTTGTATCCAGTCAAGGTTGAGCCCATTTGTATTTGGGTAATGAATCGCAGTAATTAATGCACACATTGATTTCTCTCTGAATCTACCCTAAAGGCCGTTTTCATTTTTAATTTATAGAAAATGCATACCATTCCCTTAATAAGGGTGCAGTCCAAAATACAGAGAAAATGGGCAAACCCACGGGAAAGAATCTGGAGGGAGGTGACCCGGGTGAAGGCAGACTAGGCCACAGATGAATTAAGTGGTTCCGCAGAGCTCAAGAGGCAGGGGAGGATGCTAACGTCTGTGTGGAGCAGTCACCGTGTCTGCTGTGTCACTGTGAACCTGGTCGGATATTCCAGGGAGCTTTAACCTCTTCCCTCTCTCTAGAAGACAGCACTGTGGAGCCCGCAAGAGGGGATGAGGAGAGGAGGATGAGTGGAACCTATTTGAGAAGATGGACAGCTCCTCGGAGCCATTCTAAAATCAAGGCGGGGTGCCCAGAAAAAGACAAAAAGCTGATGAGAAGCACGATTTGACTCGCTGCCAGGACTGCTGTCCGATTTGGAATCGCTTAATGAGAGCCTTGAAATAAAAAAAGACCAATACCCACCAAAAACCTGCACCTCTTAAAAATAAGGGGCCCATCTACTATCCGTCTGATAGTCAGCGGGGCTACTATTTGTCTGATAGTTGCTACTATCCATCTGAATAGTCGGCAAGTCTGGGAGCCTTAAATGAGATGCTCCACCAGAAATGATGTGGGTGTTCTCAATTGGGGAATTTGTTTCAGTGGAGAAATTTCCAAAATTCCCTCACCGGCCTCCTTCGAAAATGCCCCTCTCGGGGAGAGCGTTCATGCGGGTGTGTACCCTAGTCAGGTGCTTGTGTGGGTGAGCGGGTGGGTAAGGAGCCTGACGACCTGAAAGATGAACAGAGGCGGCAGCCAGCCTCGGTGGAATCCAATCTAATATTTATCGGAAATTCTCAGGAAATATAAATGAGAAAAGATCCTACGGCCGGCACACCGCTCTGAAAGAAAGAACCACTCTGAGGCAGATGCAAACTAAAGGAACACCTGATTAACCTTTCCCTGACTCCTGGGTCACGTGACACCCAGCCAGCCTTCCTCTTAGAGTGATGGCTTTAGAAGAAGATGTTAAATTTAACCTCTGGAGCAATGATAAATTGACAATAAAAAATTCAATGGCTTGGTAATTACCAATCACTTTGGACATCGGTAACATTTTTCAGTTCTGTCACTGCTCAGTAGCACAAAAGCTTCAGCTGAAATTCTCTCGATCTTCCTCTTTTTAACTTTGTTTTCATGATGCAGATTAAATCTGCCACCCTATTACTGATTCATTTTCCTAATTTTTCATGTCTGCACCATGCCCCAGCTGCACCAGGCTGATAATTGTGGAGCCCAGCCCTGATGATTAACATCAGAAGAATTAATTATGCCTGCCATTAAAATTCCAGGTTGCACATGGTGATCAAGAAAAATTAAGTTTCTCTCGGCCTCTAAATCATTTCACCTTTGAGGAGAGCGATTGTGCCTCGACAGCTAAACCACAGACCGTGTTCCAGCCCAGGTCTAAAAACCGCAGACCCTTTGTGTAACTCAATGAAAGCCTTTCCGACGAGTCCCCTCACTGCTCTGGACTATTGGATTTAGTGTTTAGCAAATAAGAAAGGGAACCACAAGACCTTCTCGATCTGTTCATTCGAGAAAATGTCCTTTTTCAGCGCGGCGGTGCCTCTTCCAGATATACCCGTTGTATTAATTCAGAGGCAAAAGCCTCCTACGGAAAATTAAACGAGCAGCCCGGAAAGAGCTCAAATCATGAGTGGGGGTGGGGGAACTTTTGCAACAGTAAGACACAGAAAGAAGGGAATTGTGCATTTTAGGAGGTGACAGGAATGGCATTTCTGGGAAATAAATTGATAACCAAATAAAAACAGATTCCTTGGATCTTTAGGCTAAATAATAATGAGTAAAGAAAAGCCTGTTGACTGACTCGTTTCCAAAATGATTGTTGCATGAGAAACTCAAAATGTATTCGGTCTAGCCTAAGGTATGAAATTTACTAGAGCCATAAAGAGTAAGATGATATGCATTTATCATGTTCTTTTCCTACACTATGTTCCATTTTTAAATTACCATAATAATGTATATTACAGGGAGAGCTTTAGAAGACTGCAGAGGGGAGTCATATTTTGATGAACGGATGTAAATATCTTATGCCAAATGGTAAATCTCAGTCCCAACCATACAAAGAGTATGCATAAACTATGCATCAAACCTGTTTCATTTATTATAGTTCGGCAGTGCTACCACAGGAAGTCTATTTAGATGCAGATATTCTTGTTAGTTTTTATTGGTGGCAGATTCGCAGAGTCAAGTTAACTAAATCTGAGCAAAGGCAGAACAAGAACCATAAGACTTCTTGAAAATTCATTATGAAAGGGTATCAGCCTGTGCCTTTAGAGATTGATTGGCTTCCCCGCGAAAGTCATGGATGTGATGAAATGACAGATGACGCTTTATGTCCCAAACTTCGATCCTCCCCCTCCTAATGAACCCCACCGCAAATTCGAGGGTAGGGGTGCTGGGGGGGGAGCATGGCCATCTTTTTCAAGGGGTCCAGATAGATCTTACGATCATTTTATCGTGCAGCCTCAAAAATGGCAATAAATGAGTCTGGCAGCATGCAAATGGATTGCAGCTATTCCACACGTCACCAATGGCAGAAAGTGGTCAAGTTTAATGAAAGGAAATGTTCTGTTTTATTTACCTGTCAGGAAAAGTTTGGATTAAAATCTTAGGCTAGTTGAATCCCTCCGCTCTTCCTCCTTGGGGCAGCTCGGACTTCCAAAGTGTCAGTCCCCTATATAATACACAGGTCCCCTAGGAGCTCTGAAAACACAAGGGAAAGTCTGTCAAAAAGTCGACGTGTCTCCAGATGAGAAAAGTTGGAATGGAGAACATGGTGCAGATAAAGTAGTCAACTCTGCTTTGTCACAAGAGAGTAAATTAAAGGTTCCAAAAGTGATAGGTGAGAGGAAAACATGAGGCAGAAATGGAAAAAAAAAATGGAAATGGCTCGAGAGCCGCAAAAATCTAGATCGCATGGCAGGACTGAAATTACTTGATGTAAAAAATACAACCCAACAACTTTATGAGGATCAAAGGAAATAAATCAGGACAATAAAAGGGTAACACAGTAATCATGGAGCAGTCCTATGCCTAATTCTCAGTATGGTCACAGAGAAGGATCAAGAGGAAAAACTCAAAGGGAATTTCTGGATATTCCTAAGTGGGAGGAACAAGTGGAGCAATCAATCGATGGTAATGATTGAGTTCCTACTGTATGTGGAGCACTGTACTATAAACCCTCGGTGAAGTACAATAGAACAGAACTGGTAGACGTGATCCCTGCCTATAAGGAGCTAATAGTCTACAAGTAGGGACATACACTCTACAGGGAACTCGCAGACTTCAGGGATCCCCAGGAAGTCCCAAGAGAAAGAAACAAGACAGAATAGATCCAGCCCTGTTTATATTTTATGACTCTCCCATGCCTTTAGTACAGTGCTCTGCATACAGTAAGCACTCAGTACACACCATTGATTGATATTGACTAATAAGTGTAGAATAATAAACCACAAAGATTTCCCACATGCATTTTTTCCCTGTCAAAGAGTCTCTAATTTCTTTATGGCCTAGTGGATAGAACACGGGCTTGGGAATCAGAAGGACCTGGGTTCTAAACTCAGCTTTGCCACTTGCCTGTTGTGTGACCTTAGGCAAGACACTTGAGTTCTTTATATTACCTCAACTATAAAATGGGGATTAATACTGTGAGCTCCATGTGGGACATAGTGCTCAATAAATATGACTGACACAGACTGTGTCCAACCTGATTAGGTTGTATCTCTCTAAGTGCTTAGTACAGTGTCTGGCACAGAGTAAGTGGTTAACAAATGCCATAAACTACTAAATAAAGCCAAGCTCTTACCTTAAAGTACAACTGAATACTTATTACAAAGAAAGAAATTTGGGTATCATAAATTATTAAATTCTGCTCCAGTGTAATATATCACCTATGAAGGTCTGTTGCTCCTTATTGCTGGCTATTGATATTTATGATGCCACTAAATTCTGCTAGGTAATATATTTTGGTACGTGAAGCAGTGCCTCGCAACAGCTCTCCAAAGAACTTCTCTGAATTCAAGCTATACCCCTGCTAGAAGTGGGATGGTAATGCTGTCCTGGCAGATTGGGGTCAGCAGGGGAGCAAGAAAAGTCCTCTGACCCCATATCCAGATGAGAAAACAATTTGGGCATCTTCTCCTTTCCTTCGGTCTCGGACTTTGTGAAGGAGGCAGTCTAGAAATAGCCTCTTGTCCGCTTAGCGATTGGGGTTGGTTGCAGGGAGAGACCCACAAGTCCCACTTCTGAATTGGGAGTGGGGTCAAAAAACAGAATCAGCTCCCTCTTCTTCTGGAATGCTGGATCCCTGCCCCAGTCGAAATGAAAGTGACCTCCTTCTCTCCATCTAAGACATGGGGGACCCTTGGCCCTTTTGGCATCTTTGGAGTAGGGTCTGGACCTCCACACTCAGACATCCCTTTCTTTTACAAAGCTTCCAACTCCTGATAAGAATCAGGTCTGAAAAAGGTCCAGGGAGGGATTTCTAGATTCTTACTTTGAACTTTGCAACGACCCAAACCCAGGCAACTAATTGCCTATCTAACTTTTTCCGGAGCCTCATCTTGGCTGTTTATTCTCATCAGGGCTCTGGATTGGGGAATGGAGTGGGATGACGTTGGGACGTGGGGGTTTTGCTGCTTTAACTTTCTCTCAAATATTTTCTCTCCGAATATTTTTGCAGTTGCTATGGGATGCATTACCAAAGGAAAGAATATCCACGAGGAAGTAGAGTCCGGATCTAATCGAGCTGAGACCAACAACCAGTCAAATCGCTTATGGAAATTGTTCTCCAGTTAGGGAACTTGAGAAAAGTAGAAAGAATTAAGTCCCCACTAAGACCTTGTAAGAAAATGTATTTTTGCAAAGGTTCCTGCATATGCAGTGCTTTAGAAAAACATAAGAAATGCTATACTGGGTCAGACCACCAGTCATTTCTAAGTAGGGTTCGTTCCCCAAATGGATAAGAAAAAATGCTTAGAGATGCAGAATTATATTTACCCCCTATTATTAAAATAGTAATAATACTAATAATACTAATAATAGCATTTATTAAATCAATTCTAAGTAGGGTTCGTTCCCCAAATCGGTAACAAAAAATGCTTAGAGATGCAGAATTATATTTGCCCCCTCTTATTATTAAAAGAGTAATAATACTAATACTAATAATAGCATTTATTAAACATTCACTATGTTCCAAGCACTGTACTAAGCACTGAGGTAGATGCAGGATAATCATGTCTGACAGTCCCTGTCCCACACGGGGTTCAAATTCCAAGTAGGAAGGAGGACAGGTATTCAATTCCCATTTTACAGATGAGGAAACTGCGGCACAAACAAGTCAAGTGACTTGCTCAACGTCAAACAGCAGGTTCATGGAGGAGTTGGGATTAGAACCCAGATCCTCCGATTCCCAGGCCCATGCTCTTTCCACTAGTCTAGGCTGCTTCTGATCCCTGTTCATTTGACCGTACCCACTATTTGTAAATGTTTTGTATATCTGTCTCTTCCACTTAATTACAAGCTCCTCTTAGGCAGGGAACATGTCTCTTCTTTTTCAGATTTGTTGCATGCAAGATAGAATTATGGTATTAGTTAAGCACTTACTATGTGTCAAGAACTATTCTAAGTGCTATGAATGCTCAATAAATACCCTTACTACGGCTATTACTATGACTACTACAACTACTAATACTGCTAACAGTCAATGGTATTTACCGAGTGCTTACTATGTGCTGAGCACTGTGTAAAGCGCCCAGGAGAGCACAGTACAGTTGACTAGGCAGACATGTTCCCCGTCCACAAGGAGTTATGCTTCACCTGGTCCTTAAATTGTTTAATCTGCTCTCTTGGCTTGCATGTGTCCCCTTTCAGGCCATCACTCATGGAGGAGTTCTTGGATAGCCTGATATTATTATTATTATGGTATTTGATGACCACTTATGTGCCATGCACTGTACTAAGCGCTGGGGTAGATACAAGCAAATTGAGTTGAACACATTCCCAGTCCCGCAGAAGGCTCACAGTCTTCATCCCCATTTTACTGATGAGATAACTGAGGTACAGAGAAGTTAAGTGACTTGCCCAAGGCCGCACAGCAGACAAGTGGCAGTGCCGGGATTAGAACCCATGACCTTCTGACTCTCAGGACCATGCTCTATCCACTACGCCATGCTGTCATCTGAGCTCCTCACTTGTCCTTCAATGATGATGAGGAAGATGACGATAATAATCACAATAGTACTCTAAACAGGAATGACTGTCAGGATTTAGGAGTTAATCAGACGTGAGAGTTCAGAGACAGTGAGGAGTCAAGGATGACCCCAAGGATATGGACTTCTGAGACTGGAAGGATTAATGGTGCTCTTGGCAGAGATGAGAGCATAAGAAGGAGTGACTTCAATAATGGTGGTATTTAAGTGCCAGGCACTGTACTAAGCAATGGGATTGATACAAGCAAATCAGGTTGGACACAGTCCCTGTCCCACATGGGGCTCACAGTCTTAATCCCCATTTGTCAGATCCCAGTGCTTAGAACAGTGCTTTGCCCATAGTAAGCACTTTACAAATGCCATCATCATTATTATTATTACGAGGGAACTGAGGCACAGAAGTGAAGTGACTTGCCCAAAGTCACACAGCAGACAAGTGGTGGAGCCGGGAATGGAATCCAGGTGCTTCTGACTCCCAGGCCCGTGCTCTATCCACTGCTTACTTTGGGAGAAGATGAGAATTTCTGTTTTAGACATGTTGAGTTCAAGGAGCCAGTGGGCCACTGAAATGCTGATTCCCCGTGGACGAGAAGAAGAAATCCAGGAAAGCTATTTGGACTTTCTCTACACAGATGCTTGTGTGCCCGAGGGAATCACCTACCAGATGCTGTGAGGTGGCAAGTGCAACTTGAGGTAACAGCTGGCTGGTTGCCCCCTGAATGCGTTTTCTTCCCATCATGTCTAGGAGAGCAAATTTTTCCCACCCCATAAGTGCACAGGGGAAAAATTAGCCAACCCAATTCATGCAGGTGTGATCGCATGGGAAAAAATTAAAATTAAAATAGCTTATAAATGTATGTATTATGGTTTTGCAAGACTGAACTGATGCCCGATCCATAGCACAGCTCCTTAAAATAGGAAGGGAAAACTTACATTTACCCCTTTCACTTAAAGTAAAAAATGGTGCCATTTTCAGGATAATTCAGGTAATACTTGCTATCTTCAACTACCACAATCATTCAGGTAAAGGTAGATGGTTTCTGCCTCTGATCTGAAAAATTGTGCCTAACTCTGCTTCATTTTTGCAGTGAAGACCTGATTTTTGTTATTCCCAGAGAGCCCTGGAGCTGTCTCACATTCTTAGTGGAGGCCTCCATACCTGTTGCTTGAGTTGAAGAGAAAACCTGCCACTAGGGCACTTCCTGCAGCCACCAGAGTGGTGCTCGGATTAGCTAACCCTAATGTCATTCCTGCCCAAACACTCCAAGCCATAGTAGGACAGTGAGTTAACTCTGAATCCCATTTCAGCCGACTGGACTCCATGAAATAGGTCAACCCAAATAGTGATAGGTTGTTTCCCATGACAACCGGCCATGACAGCACCCTCAACGTCATCATCATCAATGATATTTATTGAATGTTCCCTGTGTGCAGAGCACTCTATGAAGCACTTGAGGGAGAACAATCCAACAGAGTTGATAGGCACATTTTCCACTCACAGTGAACTCACAGTCTAGACCAAGTTAGCCCTACTGAGAGCTCACCTCCTCCAAGAGGCCTTCCCAGACTTAGCTTCCCCTTTTCCCTCTGCTCCCCCTCCACCCTCTGCTCCCTTCTCCTTCTCCCCTTCACCTCCCCTCAGCTAAGCCCCCTTTTCCTCTGCTCCTCCCCCCCACCTTCCCCTTAGCACTGTGCTCATTTGTATATATTTTTATTACCTATTTGTTAATGAGGTGTACATCCCCTTGATTCTATTTATCATGATTATGTTGTCTCATTTTTGTCCGTCTGTCTCCCCCGATTAGACTGTAAGCCCGTCATTGGGCAGGGATTGTCTGTATCTGTTGTTGAATTGTATATTCCAAGCGCTTGGTAGAGTGCTCTGCACATAGTAAGCGCTCAATAAATACTATTGAATGAATGAAAATTAGGGGGAATGGGGTTTCCCTCATCTCCCTGCCATCACTGCTAGCAGTGGGTGGGACCAGGGTTGCCCATTGCCCTGGCTCTTCCCCAGCTAGTGGGGAACGGAATGGAGCGAGGAAGAAGGGAGTGAGATTCCTTAACCCACCTAACTCTCATGAGAGTGGGGAGAGTGGGACTCTCTGGAGAAATAAGGCTGGAATAGGGCCAAACACCCCACCCCAGCCTCCCAGACCCTCCACCAGACTTCAGGTATACCCACACCAGATGTGTGGCTTCTAAGGGATGCCACTAGTGTTTCCCTTCCCAAAGTCGAAAGGTACTATGTCCCGTGAATACGTAAGTAGTTTAATGGGCCAGGATCTAGGTTTAACCAACTTCCAAATGTGAATTACAATCCAGTTCAAGTTCAATTAATCCCACTTTGCCTCTGTGGCAATAACTTTCCCCCAAATACAGCCTCTTTCAAAAAAAATTAGGAGGTGCGCTCTTCCCCTTCATTATATGACTCTATGTCACTGTTTGCCCATGGTGACCCCCACTGTAGTCACACGGTGGACTTGCTACCTTTTATTTAATCCAAAGAAATGAGCCAAAAGGTGGCAACCACTACCGGGAAGCAGCATGAAATAGTGGTTAAAGCATGGAACTGGGACTCACAGAGTCTGGGTTCTAATCCTGTTTAATCTGTGATTTGGGGCAAGTCACTTAAATTCTCTGTGCCTCAGTTATCTCACCCATACAATGGGGATTAATACTGTGAGCCCCATGGGGGACATGGATTGTGACCATCTTGACTTGCTTATATACACCCATTGCTTATTAGAGTGCCTGGCACAAAGTAAGTTCTTAACAAATAGCACAATTATTATGATTATTATTATTGCACAGACCAATTGCAGGAACACAAAGTGACTGGCTCTGCCCCTCTCCTCCCATGTCCCTTTTAGGGTTTTCTCTAGGCATTTGCTTCCAGATGTCCTTTAGGTTGAATTAGGCATTACTGACTGTAAGACTTAACAGTGAGGACCAATGGAAAATCCCTCCTGCACTGGGAAACTGCAAGTCTTGCCCCTTGGCATCCCCCCCATCCCATTTCCCCATAGTGCCTATGGCTGTTTTCCTTTCTCCCTCTTGGTGTCATAATCTTCCCAGTGCCTTTACTCCATGACAGCTGCCACATTTCTAACCTGGTTTTGCCAGGATGTTCTGTCTCCTGTGCTATTTCCCCATTGTCCACTGCTAGGTCATCTCACTTGGAATTTGCTTTTTCATCCAGGGAAATGCAATTGTGTGCAGAGCTACTGTACCTGTATATATAGAGAGAGCAATCCTCACCACTTCCTGTCCCTGAATACCGCCCACCCCGCATGCTCCGCTCCTCTGCCGCCCACCTCCTCACCGTCCCTCGGTCTTGCCTATCCCGCCGTCGACCCCTGGGTCACGTCCTCCCGCGGTCCTGGAACGCCCTCCCTCCTCACCTCGGCCAAACTGATTCTCTTTCCCTCTTCAAAACCCTACTTAAAACTCACCTCCTCCAAGAGGCATTCCCAGACTGAGCTCCTCTTCCCCCTCTACTCCCTCCTTTACCTTTCCGCAGCTAAACCCTCATTTTCCCCTTTTCCCTCTGCTCCTCCACCTCTCCCTTCCCATCCCCACAGCACTGTACTCGTCCGCTCAACTGTATATATTTTCGTTACCCTATTTATTTTGTTAATGAATTGTACATCGCCTTGATTCTATTTAGTTGCCATTGTTTTTACGAGATGTTCTTTCCCTTGACTCTGTTTATTGCCATTGTTCTCGTCTGTCCGTCTCCCCCGATTAGACTGTAAGCCCGTCAAACGGCAGGGACTGTCTCTATCTGTTGCCGACTTGTTCATCCCAAGCGCTTAGTACAGTGCTCTGCACATAGTAAGCGCTCAATAAATACTATTGAATGAATGAATGAATGACCAAGAGTTGGTTATGACGATCTGTTGTTATGCAAACATGTCTCCTACTGACTGAGAGGGGCCAAAGGGGTAGGAGAGAGGAGAAATTGGATCCACTGACAATCTATAGGCATCCCATCCCATTGGGGATGCGAAAACCCATGTTGACGTTTCATTAGACCTCAAAACAATCAGACACCATTGACAGAAAATTAAGAGTTTAAAATTAAATGACACTTTCATAATTCATAGATATTTCTGTGAGTTTTTATCCATTCCCCTTATTTGATTTCACTGGTCAAAGTTTTTACGGGTTTTTACCATATTTAATGGTCTCAGATATTGTTAACCTGATAGTGGTATTAGGTTGGGTTCCATTGCAGAATTTGCTAGAGCTGCAAATGCTGACATTTCTGTTCTAACCCTTGAAGAGAGAGACCTACTTTCCAGTCTGGTGAGATCCCCCGCCCTCCCAATTATTCAACGTGACTGCAACAATAACCAAGTGTGGAAAATGGAGTTGGAAAGATTTTCCTCTCTAGAACAGGTCTTCTTCCCTTTCTTTGACTCTGCCTAGGAAAATCAAAGTGTGTGGGGGAGAGAGTGATTAATAACGCTCCAGCTTGTTGGACTCCCTGTTTGATGAGGACCTCCTAACTGGGTCAATAGTGAGTCCCTCGGGAATCCCCTTTTACATGCTGCTAATCTAGGCTTCACGTCTGGAGAGCACAATCCCCACTTTAAACCCTCCCCCCACCCCTAATTCTTTCCAGCTTTACAATGCCAGCCAAGCTTCCTCTAAAAATGTCTTAATTCTGCAACAATAATAATGTCCTCTATGGGCCATAAAATAATGAACCTAAGCAAACTGCTGGCAATTTAAAATTTTCTGTTTTAAATCAATAATAAAAAAAGTCATTCAGGCAGCAAGTGTCAAAGGAGCTGTTTCGCTGTATAGAAAACTACAAAGCACAATGTCGGCTATCTCTTCATCGGATGCTCCTAGGGGAATTCAACCTTTTTTTTATTGTTGGCTTCTCATTTTATATATTCAGCTGCTATTGTTAAGGGCTCCAAAGCACGAGTCCTGATCATAATTAAATTGGAGTCTTACAAAAAATGTATTTATACCAGGTTCTCTCACATTCACTACTTGTGAGTTTCTCTCTCAAAGACTGAAGGAGCAAGATTCCTTTTTCTTGGTCAGGAATAGGTAGATTCAGTATCATCAATGAATATCAGACAATGTTTTGTTCCTCCCTTTAACTTGACCTGATTGCTTACCTCTTAACTCCTCACCCCTTGGAGCAGTCTCATGAATACTGTCGTCTCTATATTGCTGACAGAAATTGAGGGACGGCAAGGTGAAATGATTTGTCCAAGGTTGCATTGTGACAGAGACAGAATGGAAGTGCATAGTCCATGAATTTTGAACTTGGCAATTAGTACACACTGAGGCACAAAAGAAGGCTTGCTCATTACTAGGAATTATTGAAATGTACTGGGAGAAACCCCTTTCAGGATTGTACCTAGGGAGTTTCCACTACCCTACCAGTCTTGGCTATGGGAGGGAGAGTCAAGCGGAGGCATACCCATTCCATCCTTAGCTTGGGCAGTGGCTAGCAAATGCAAGGCAATCTGTTACAAGTCAAAACACACCTGTGCTGGGCAGCAGCGGCATGGGAGAGTAGAAGGTGGAGACTTGAATTTTCCGTGTGGAAGAAGGCAATGGTAATCCACTTCCACATTTTTACCTAGAAAATTCTATGGATACACTACCAGAACGATTGCAGGTGGAGATTGGGGCATTCTAGTAGAGATGTGTCCATGGAGTTGCTATGGCTCAGAGACAACTCGACAGCATAAGACAACACTGGGAGAAAAGCTGGATTCAAGTGGTGAATTATTGTTATTATTAATAATAATAGCAATATTATTTGTTAAGCACTTATTCAGTGCCAAGCACTATACTAAGCATTGGGGTAGATACAAGATAATCAAGCCCTACAAAGGGCTCACAATCTAAGAGGGAGAACAGGCACTGAATCCCCATTTTGTAGATGAGGGAACTGAGACCCAGAGAAGTGAAGTAACTTGTTCAACGTCATACAGCAGGTTGATGGCAGAGCCGGAATGAGAACTCAGGTCCTCTGACTCCCAGATCCAGGTTCTCTCTACCTGGCCACACTGCTTCTCGGAATTTAAATGCTGAGGAGGTTGGCCACAGGCCCCACTGAGATGACACAGGAAACTGTTGTACCTAATCTCAAACTGGGCATCCCATCTTCTCTGGTGAAACTGATCATGAAATCATCCAAGGTTTGATAGAATGCATTAAAGAATGTCATTTAAAGGACGAGTGGGAAGAGACATAAGTGTAGACTGTAAGCTCCTGGAAGTCAGGGAACATGTTCTTGTTTCTGTTTTACTCTCCCAAGCCTTTCATATAGTGTTTGGCACATAGTAAGCGCTTAACAAACACCATCATTATTATACAGTGGTAAACAGTATGTGTTCAATAAATACCACTGTTGGAAAGATCACAGTTGGCCAAAATGCTCCCTATATCCAAACACTTCTCCAGTCCCAACACTAAGAATTGTAGAATGTAACACAGATTTGGGATATTCTTGACACTACTTATTATACCCAAATTTTGGGTGGCTTGGTATATTATGACAACTGGGCACAGTTTTATGGGACTTCCAGGATTTACTATATTAGATAAAACCATACTAGAGTTAATTTTCTTTGGGAGCTTAAGATATTACTCAGAATTCTTGTAAAAATAATCTTTTCCTCATGATTCCTAGGGATCCCTGGTTAGAATCAGATTTGCAAGATTGTATCTCCCCATTTTTAATAATGAATTCCATTCTTAGCAAGAACAAGGGATAGCTCCAAATGAAAGGGTCATCCATAAACCTCATCCAGTTGCGGTTTTTAGAAAGGGATTGGGACCTGCGAGTCAAAAGAGTATCTGGGGAAAGGACAGGTATGGATTAATGCAGCCCTGGGAGCGTACCCAACCGCTCCTAAATCATGAAGCTCAAGCCACTGCCGGCTCAAGTGGCATGATGCTAGAACGTATGAACATGACTGCCACTTGGCATACTATGGAGCTTGCACCCAAACAGACCTTTCTAAAATGGCCACCTCGCACGCATGGTGTCATAGGGAGTGAAATAGTGTTGGCTTTGGTCTGCAGTCCCTGTTGCCAAGCCCCTCAACTCCCTCTGGCTATGCTCCGTGGCCATTTTAAATTTCTCTGCTTTGAAAAGGAGAAGGCAACTGATAAAGGAGAGGGGAGCAGGGGAAGGCTGGTGGACCCCACGTATGGAGCTCAGGTCCTGCTTCCAGGCATTGCACAGGGCTACCCCATGTTCTCCCCATTGTCCCTCTACACAAAAACAACAGTCCCAGCAATGAAGCAACCTGTACTGAGGGCAGCCTGCTGTTTGCTTGAGCTCTGGTGATCAGAGGGGCCAGCTGGTAAAAGGGGCCAAGTCCTGGGAGTAGGTTGACCCTGTTTCGAGGCCGGAGAAAGAAGAAAAGAGCCCACATGTACAAGAGCCAGCAGATCGAGATATGCCTATGGGATGCTCTCTGCCTCCCCTCCTCACTCTGTGTCCTGGAAAAATCTGTCAGGAGGTGGGGAGGAGGTCCTGGATGGGTGGGGACGAATGGGGACCACCCAGTCTCCCGCTGTCACTCACTCTTCTGCCCTGTTGCCATGGCCCAGGTGAGAGTGGGGGGGCCTGCCACAGCGAGGGTGTAAGAGCGAGTCCCGACTGAACTTCTCCTTATTGAAAGCCATATAGAGCTAGGCTGGATTCTCCCTGGCACCCTCTCAGTGCGGTCAAGGTCAGAGCAGGCTTTTGGGCTGAAGTGCTCACTGATGACCCAAACAGTGAGGGACAAGGCTCCAGCTGGGGCACAAAGCCAAGACCACTGAGGACAGCCAGTTCTCAGGTCTTCTCCTCCCTGCCTGAACATGACTCCTGCCCTCCTCACAGACCCGCCAGGCAGTGGCAGAGACCATAGGATGCTTCTCCACCTGGGGGGGGTGGGGGGGGCGGGTGTGTGTCCTCAAACTGGAGCAAGAGGGCTGCTTCTTAGAGCGTCCCTCTGTGCCAGCATCCCTGAGCTCTTCCTGCCCATTTTTGGTCAGCCTCAGGGAGGATGCCACATAACCAGAAGCTGGGAGTAGGGAAAGAGTTTAAGGCAGAAATGACCATCAAGGCAAGTCAGAAGTGGTTTTAAGAGGAGCAGGGAAACTTAGCTTATAATTCTTGGGCCTGAGATTTCCCTGGTGGATTTTTGGAAGGTAAATTTTGGGGTGTTGGACGGTCCATCTTTTCCATAAGGATGAAAGTCCATGAGGGTCACCACACAGTTTCTCCAAGCAACCTCTGGCCACTGTCAGCGACAGAATGCAGGGCAAAAGACCATTGGTATGATCCAGTAATGGCATTGTGCTGTGGTCTTTCTTATGGAGTAACATTTTTATCACTTTTTTTCTTTTTTAGTAAAACTGGGTCAGTAGTGCTGTGTGTGGACAGAAGCAGAAGCACAACCAGAACTGGATTTCCTGAATCATTTCTACTGGCCTCATTTCCCATGTCTCTGTGCAAACTCTGTTTCTGGTTACCTTCCATGCCCCATTCCTCAAGTAAACTTCAGACTGCTTTACCAAATCACCATTCAGACTTAGCTCCCTCAGCTCCAAAGGAGTAATTTATAGGCACCTAAATCAAAGGCCCCCACTGATCGATAAAATTCACTTCTGTAATATAACAATCATCATAACTAAACTTTGCACATACCAAGTAGCTTTCAACCACAGGGCTCAAGCCGGTTGACACGATCCCTATCCACCCAAACTTTAGTAGGATCACTGGAGATAAGGAGTCAACTGCTTGTCCTCCACTATTTTAAAACCTCACAATACCGCAATCAGGTTTCCTGCCCTCTCGCCTTCCTCCCTTTTCATCAAAGCCTGAAAAAAGTCTACAGCTTCTGGGATAACACACCAAACACTTCAGTCCCTAAGGTTATTTTGATCCTTCTCTGACCACTTTCAATCTTTTTTTGAATGAGAAACTTCAAAACAAAGAAATATTAAAATTGGTACTTGTGTATCTGTGATCTAATTTTTGGGATTGATCTAGTTATTGGGGTTTACCTGGGCAAGTTGATTTTTCTGTGCTGAGTTTCATAATGCTTGGCACACAGTAAGCACTTAAATACCACAATTATAATTATTACTGCATTCTTTTATATATAACTTAGGATGAGTGCACACAATCATACATTCCAACATTTTTGAGTATAATCATTCAAAAATGAATACACTTTTTGGCAATTTTGTTTTTATACATTACCCTATTTATTTTGTTAATGAGATGTACATCGCCTTGATTCTATTTATTTGCTATTGTTTTAATGAGATGTTCATCCTCTTGATTCTATTTATTGCTATTGTTCTT
Organism: Ornithorhynchus anatinus; assembly: GCF_004115215.2. NCBI lineage: Eukaryota > Metazoa > Chordata > Mammalia > Monotremata > Ornithorhynchidae > Ornithorhynchus > Ornithorhynchus anatinus. The sequence continues at coordinate 20,145,097 of NC_041736.1, forward strand.
GTCTGTCCATCTCCCCCGATTAGACTGTAAGCCCAAAGGGCAGGGACTGTATCTGTTACCGATTTGTACATTCTAAGTGCTTAGTACAGTGCTCTGCACATAGTAAGCACTCAATAAATACTACTGAATGAATGTACAGTCTAGGGTGGCACTGACAGCACTTGAGAACACCAGACAGCCTCTTGTGAACTCAGAAGCCACAGGCATACATTACATAAAGTATATGCTTTAGGTTATCAATCAATTGTATTTACTGAGTGCTTACTGTGTGCAGAGTGCTGTACTAAGAGTTTAGTTATAAAACATAATAGCATCATAAAGATATCCATAAAGGTTCTGGGTAGAAGTCCTCAGAACCTAGAGCTGGGCACTGGGAGACACTTTTGCCCACCTCCTTCACTCCAGAACCATTCTAGTTTCCTCTCCCAGATCCCTCTAAACCTGAGAACCATTCCCAAATTGGGAGATTTGGCAGTAGGAATCAAGCCAAAGGAAGACTGGAAAAGCTGGACTTTTAAAATAAAAAAGATTGTCCTGAACAGGTGTCTGGTGTGTTTTCTCCCAGAACTTAGTATAGTGCTCTGCACACAGTAAGCACTTAATAAATACTATCAGTACTATGACTAGTACTAGAACCCAGCAGAACAGGCCAGTTGATAACTAGCTGAATAGCCCCCTACTTGGATGGGCCTTTTGGTGTAAGAGAGAAACTCAGATTTGAACCAGAAACACATTGGTGGCATCAGGTGCCTGGAAGAGGTGAGGCTTGAACAGAGATCAAATAATTTTAAATAATAAAATTTTAAATTTTAAACTTTAAATTTAAGGTTTAAACAATACTCCCCCCTCAGAAACAAAGCCAAGTTGTCCTGGCCACGTAGGTCTTGGCAGGGAAGGGAAACTGTAGACTGTAAACTCCTCGTGGGCAGGGATGGCATCTCCCAATTCTATTGGACTGTACTTTCCCAAGGACTTAGTACAGTGTCCTGCACCTAGTAAGTGCTCAATAAATTCTATTGATTGGAGAAAGGGACCGAAAAGGGGAGCAGAGGAAATACACCAGTTCTCTCAGGCCCCATTTGGGCAAAGTTTCTTCAGGAGTCACTCCAAAAGCACTCTAAATGCCTCAGAGCTTCACCGATCACAGACCCCTTCCTGCTCTATGCCTGTAAATTCTCCTCAGTGGCATGCTTTGCTTTCCAGGAGACATTACGTGATGGCTATTTATTTAATTGCTTGGAAAGTCCAAACCAAATGGGAGTCTCCTGAGCTCACACACCGCTAGCGGGCTCACGCTCTGCAGATTTACAGTTTAGCACCACTTGGGTTCTCCGAGGTGACGGGTGAAAAGTGAGTGGGAGACTCCTCCCAACCTCCAAAGTGCATTGCTGCAGCCATGTCCTCAACTGCTCCAGGGCCACAGGAAGGACTCACACAGAAGCTCGATGTTTGGGAACTGATGCAGGTCAGCCCTTTAAGCATCTGATGAACATTTGGAATATTTCTCTGGTAAATCTCTAGGCATCCAATTTAGCCTTTTCCCCTTTTTTCATAACCAACTCCATTTCACAGACAGGCAGCAGTAATGCGCGATAGAAACGTAACTCTTTAAACGAAGAATGTCATCACTTCAGAATATAAGGGAGCAGTAGGTGTCGTGTATGTCTGCAAACTGCAGTTGCTGTCTGTTAGAGTCCATAGCAACTTTTAAATCTGTCATCACGGCATGAATTTCATATTAAGCTCCTTCCCTATGCTTGAGCCAGGAAGTAAAAGGGGAACATACTGTATCATTTATGGGCAGCCTGATGCTGGGTCAAGCATGACATCACTCTTCACTCTGCTCGGCTGTAATGAGGTGAAAAGGCAGTGCTAGAACAACATCGCACTTTATTTATTAGGAAAATCGAAATGAGGCTGTATTTCAATTTCTGATCAAGCTAAAAACAAAGGTTATGGATTACCACTCCTTAACAGCATCCAAAGAAGGAGAGGTAGGAAGAGGAAAAGAAGAAAGAAGAAGAGGAAGAGTAGAAGGAAGATGACAAGGACGAGGAGAAGAAAAAGTACATGTGGGAACTTGGTAGAAGATTAATAGTCTCCAGTGCCAAGACTCAGAAACTACAAAGTCCACCCTTTTGGCCTGGCCATTACAGATGGTCCTTGGCACTTTTGCTTAAGGGTTTCCTCAAAGTAGACGGAATAACCTCTGCCAAAAAGGGTGGCTAAAGCTTGAAGGAGATTTTAGAGTGAAAACAAAGATACTCTCATCCAAGACACTCATCAAAGATACTCTAAGTCAGCCAGGGGCTATTTCCAGCTTCTCTCCCATCAAAAAGCAAAAACGATGCACATTTTTGTAAGATCCCGGATCTGTGACTGTGAGGAAAGTGACAAATCACCTCAAGCTAAAGGTTCAAAGACCAATCATTGACAAATTCCCATCATCAATGTTTCAAAACCCCCAAATTAATTCATCTGTAAACTCAACTGTCAAGAAATTTCATTAGGGTTAGGGGATAAGGTTAGGGTTAAGACCAGGGTTAGGGATAGGGTTAGGTGTCGATGATTGTTTTTTTGTGAACAATTGGGCTATCAGTGCCTGAACATTAGACAATTGATTTGTCAATTATTGAATGCAGGCATTGTTTTCTGATAGTTAATAATATTATGGTTGCGTATGGAACTATAATAAATGAAAAAAGAACTGTAGCCCTGGTGAAAAATCTCAGTTTTTTTTAATCTTTATTCTGACAAAGAACCACCTTCACTTGATTTTCGAAAGATCTTCCTTTGTGACTATGTTATTATTGATGGACCTAGGCTTTTACCTTACCAACTGAGACTCCCAAGACTGCTTTGCCACTTCTAGGTGTAAGCAACCACCATTCTGAGCTTACTAATGCCTCATCACCATCATGACGAGAGGGCAAGTTTTTTTTTTAATTACCCTAACCTGAAAGGGAATCTGTCGATGTTCATTTCTACTAATGATAATAGAGATTTTTAAGTTCCTCCACTAGATCCTAAGTGCCGAGGGCAGGGATCATGTCTACCACTCTACTGTATTGTACTCTCCCAAGAGCTTGGTATAGTGCTTTGCGTATAGTAAGTGCTTGGTAAATGCCATTGATTTATTGATCGATTATGTGATGACACACTGGGAACATTAGGTCCTTACCCATATTGTGATATCCTATGCCTCTTCTGGGATTTCTCAACACTTACAGAATTCCCAAATAACCCAAATACACTGTCTCAGATGTTACATTTTAGCCAGAGAACAGGTCCATTGTGAGACTCCAAATGATGCCTGGATTTCTTCCCTGATCCTTTTCTTCTATCTTCAGATTCCACCCTCATGTCTTAGCACAGAGGAAAGACCCACATCACTAAGATGTTTGTTTTATTTTCTGTCAGAACATTCTGGCACAGTATGCTGAAACTCTCATAAGTGCAGGCAGGCTGCTCAGAAACTTGAGACCTCTTCTCCCTGACCCAACTCCCATCATGGCACTTGTTTCCTCCCTCACATTGTGCAAAGTGGAGATGGTGAGACCTTTACAAAATTGGAATGTTGCAATTTTTCTGATACCAGACTGGGGATGGGGAGGGGAATGGAAACAAACAGAGAGGCATCAAGATGTCTGTCTGGAAGCTTTGGCTCAAATGTTGCTACATTACCACTGATGCTTAATTGGTGTGTGCTTTGTTTCCCTCCCCAGTTATACACAGAACACCATACACAAAGAGTTCACAGTCTATTTCCAAGCCTTAGCCCTTCGTCTTGATCACTGTTACCACTCATCAAAGTTTAGGAAATGAATGAATGAGGTATTAAACACATAGTAGAAGTTATTCAGTCAATGTCAACAGTCAGCAACTGGAGAGAGATTAACAAGGCTACAAAAAAATAAGCTGAAGTAGATTTTCACAGAGCTGCCCTGATCCTGGCACTGCCCAGCAATAGCCCAGGTTCCAGCCTCTGACAATCAATCAATCCATAGGTTTTATCGAAAGCCTACTCTGTGCAGAATACTGTAAGCACTTGGTAGATTAAAATAGAGTTGTTACACTCAATTCCTGCCCTCTAGTAGTTTACAGCTGACACCAAATCTTATAGCCAAACCTTGGCCTAGAAGTCAACAATCCTTGGTAGAAAATAATTCTGATCACTTGCCAACTGATTCTGCACCTCTTGTTTAATTTCTAGCCATCACTTGCTTTGCATTTACCTTTCTAGTAATAAAAGCTGTGATATTTGTTAAGCACGTATTATGTGCCTGTCACTGTACTAACCACCAGAGTAGAGACATACAATACAATCAGATCAGACACAGAACCTATCCCACAGGGGGAACCCAACCAAAGAGGGAAGGAAAATAGGCATTTAATCCCCACTAGACAGGTGACAGAAGTGAAGTGACTTCCCTAGAAAGTTGGAACTCCGTCTCCTGATTCTGGTGAAAGTCTCTGTGTTTAAATCTTTATTCTGACAGAGAAAGAAGCACTTTCACTGAATTTTCAAAAGATCTTCCTACATTACAACGTTATTTTTGACGGGCCTAGGTTTTTACTTCACCGACTGAGACTCCCAAGCAGGTTTAGCCACTTCTGGGTGCAAAGAGCCACCAGGTTGAGTTTACTAATGCCTCATCACCATAATTATGAGAGGCCCCAAGTTTCCTTTTTTAATTACCCTAACCTGAAACTGATGTTCATTTCTACTGATGATAGAGATTTTTAAGTTCTGCCACTTGTCTGCTGTGTAACATTGGGCAAGTCACTTCACTTCTCTGTGACTCAGTAACCTCATCTATGAAATGGGGATTAAGATTGTGAGCCCCACATGGGGCAGGGACCACGTCCAACCTGATGACCTTTTATCTACCCCAGCACTTAGAACAGTGCTTGGCATATACTAAGTGCTTAACAAATACTATCATTATGATTCACAAGTCCATGCTCTTTCCACCAGGCCATGCTGCTTTTCTGATTCTTAGAAATTAGGAATCTTGGCTACTTCTCTCCTCTCTATGACTTAAGTCAACTTTGCCTTTCTCTTTCCTCCTTGTTTTAAATTACCCACATTTCACTGGCTCTTTGGCCTCCTCCCCTGAGATGTACCTACTGCCCTTCCCATACGTGCAGTCTGTACGCACCCTCCACCCCATGAGAAGGCCTGGATCTCACAATCATTCATCTTCTTGGAGCGAGGAGCCACCCACCTGATTCCTGATTTTGCTCTATCTATACCTTTCAGCATTTCCTCCCTCTGCACAGCCCTAATCTTTCAGACTCTCAGGACTCTCCAACCCATTCAAGAAAGAACTGAGAGGAGAGAAAGCGACGAGGAAACAAAATGCAGCGACAGCCAATCAGTCAGGAAAACCCCCACTCTATCCACATGCAATCAGCACCAGCTGTAGGCCAATTAAACTTAATCTAGTCACATGCTCATGTGCTCCTCAGAAATTAGAGGAAATCAATTCAAATGCTAATGAGAAAGTCCATAATTTATTATCTGCTGAGGAATGCATGTTACATTAATTTTAACTGTAAACAATTATTTTTATTGCAAGATTAATTACCCCATCTTATACAACTTCCTTTTTTCATATTCTTTTAAGGAATTAGTTTGCAGTTGCTGTTTTGTGGCTCTGTCACAGTGTTTTAGCTTGAGAAAAGTATAATTAATTTAGGGATGCGGCAAATGTTGTTTTCTATTCTTCTGCCAGACGAAAGTGGGATAAATAGCCAGGTCGAACATAGAGAAAAATGGCTGAAGTTTTGAGCCAGAATGAAAGGACTTTAAAGTGTAGGATGAAGAAAGACTAAGACACATGGACTAACATTGGTCATCCCTGACTGTGATACGACCAAAGAGAGGCCGGTGCCTTTAACCTCATTTTCATAACACTCCCCCAACCCAAAGGAGAACTTTAAAGTCCATGAGAATTCTGTGGGCAGAAGAGGTTTGCAGATTTCAGAGAAAGGGGCATGAATCATTTTGACCAGAACCAATGCTAAAAACTAAACATCTTTCTGGTGCTACCTGGGAGAGACAAATCTGTTTCAAAACAATATTGCTCATACCTTTGAATTGTGAAGGTTGTACCACTGAGGTACTAAACCCTAAATTACCTCAGTTTACCCAGCTTATACTTCGAGTTACACTCCCAACATGAATTCCACAACCAGAAAAGGACCTGGTGGAAAAATAATGATTCTTACCTGAAAGGTTTTTTTTAAATCAATCCGTTCCCAGTAGGGAGGGGGGAAATTTGACTAGGTCAGTAGCACTGTACATTGCTTGGTTGTTGTTTTTTCCTCTCATTTGCTATAACTTTTACCTCCTGCTTTTCTTGCTGTTCACAGATCACATTTGAAGTTAAATACAACTTCAATTTCTAAAAAGAAGCTTTGCCAAATTACTAATGCACACCTTGAGCCTACTTCTTTGGGGTTTTCTTGGTTGATTTCCAGTACAGTCAACTACTGTTCTTATTGACTTCAGTGAAATCAGGTTTAATTCAATCAACCAGGCCAGTTTAGTTGATTCCAATGCACATTAAAGGGTGGCAATAGTTGGGTGGTGAGGCTGGTAAAGGCAGCTAGAAAGGGCAATCTTTTCAGCATCCATCATGACTTCTGGCCAGAGAGGTTGAATTTCAGTTTTGAATAATGCTTTCATGGTGGGATGTGGAACTATGTCACTAGAGATCTAACTTGATATGACAGTCCCAGTAACTATCATTTATTTGGGGGAGTGCACCATTTGAGAAAAAGATACTTTGCTTTGGGATTCTTTGCGGTGCTACAGATAGAAAATGCAAAGAAAATGAGCAGTGTCTCATGGACCATCAGGTGAAACTGATGATAACATAAAATAGGTCTGAACTTATGGCATTTAAACTTGCTGTATCAAGTCAACACCATAGCACGAAATAAAGGAGAATGACAGTCCTTGAGACTCATCATGGGTGGGAAATGTGACTACCAACTCTTACGTTGTACTTTCCCCAGTGCTTAATACAGTGCTCTGCATGCAGTAAGCACTCAAATGCAAGGGATTGATGGTGAAAGGAAGGACAGTTTGTCAAGATAATACTATATACCCTTTCTTCTAGGGAAATTGCCCTTTTTCTGAGCAGTGCATTCCAGGTCCTGAATTTACTATTGGAATACCATTAATCCCATACTTCACAGATACATGAAGAGGCATCTGCAACCATCTAATAATAATAATAATAATAATAATAGTAATAATTTTTGGTATTTGTTAAGCACTTACTATGCACAGAGCACTGTTCTAAACGCTGGGGTAGATACAGGGTAATAAGGTTGTCCCACAGGAGGCTCAGTCTTAATCCCCATTTTACAGATGAGGTATCTGAGGCACGGAGAAGTTAAGTGACCTGCCCAAAGTCACACAGCTGACAGGTGGCAGAGCCGGGATTAGAACCCATGACTTCCGACTCCTAAGCCCGTGTTCTTTCCACTGAGGCACGCTGCTTTAATAACCAACCCTTCTTCTAATAACCAACCCTCAAACAAAAGTACTTTGCTGCCAGTCATACAGACACCAACTGAGAGAGAAAAATGTTAAAGGATCTTGAGAAACTCATTTTAGTCCTGGCAAATCGGTCATGGGGAATTTTTTTTAAATGGTACTTGTTAAGTGCTTACCACATGCCAGGCACTATACGAAGAGCTGGGATAGATCCAAGCTAATCAGCTTGTCCCACATAGGGCTAATAGTCTTCATCCCCATTTTGCAGAGGAGGGAACGGAGGACCAGTGAAGTCACTTGCTCAAGGTCACACACAAGCAAGTGGCAGAGCTGGGATTAGAACCCAGGTCCTCTGACTCCCGGGCCCAGGCTCTTTCCATTAGGCCACACAGCCTTGGTGAGTTAGCAATGACAGAATAGGGAATTATTAACCCACATGGATTTGGAAAGCTAATAATGGACTCTTCCTTCTAAATGAGTATGCCAAATATTTGTTTATAATTACCTTCTAGACTGTGAGCCCGTTGTTGGGTAGGGATTATTTCTGTTGCCGAATTGTACTTTCCAAGTGTTTAGTACAGTGCTCTGCACACAGTAAGTGCTCAATAAATACAACTGAATTACCTTCGTTGTTGTCATTTAAGTAATGGTATTTACTGAGCATGTACTGTGTGCAGAGAACTGAACTAAGTGCTTGGGAGAGTGCAATACAGAGTTGGTAGACACATTCCCTGCCCACAATGGGCTCACTGTCTAGAGGGACTCTTTCTATGTATCATGGACACACACTAAATTCAGACACTATATTCAGGAGCTCCATGCAAACCATCAAGATCATGCGACGACAATCCTCAGAGAGTTCATAGAGTTCCAGACCAACAATGTCACAGACCTCCGGAACTGGCATCCTCAATGACTAGTACCCACATGAAAAGTAAATCGGTAATTCTTTAAGATGTCTACTCTCTTTAGCCGTGCCTCAGACCTCAATCCCTATCACCCCTTAAAATCATTAATTCCCACCCTCCTTCCTGCCTTCCATCTTAAAACTCACTTGGGAATATGAAGGACTACTACCAACATTTCTTCTGCTGTACTTAGCCCTCTGATATTCAAGCAGTTCAGGGAAGTGGGAAGCAACTTGTCCTAGTGGAAAGAGCATGGTCTGTGCACGGTCATTTAACTTCTCTGTGCCTCAGTGTCCTCATCTATAAAATGGAGGTTCAATACCTGTTCTCCCTCCTAGTTAGACAGTGAACCTCCTGTCCAATCAGTCCCTGATTAACTTGTACCTACCCCAGCACTGAGAATAGTGCTTGATGCATAGTAAGTGGTCAATAAATACCACTTTAAAAAAACCAGGGAATTGAGTTCTGTGCCCTATTTGCCTCTTCCTTTGATAGCCTAAAATTTCATCCCATCTATACCCAGTGAACATTTCTCAGAACGATGCACTTTAGCTCCAAAGACCAGGGGGGTATTTGGAAGAACAGAAATTTGGGGTTCAGATTAACAGATGGTTTTCTTTTAAATGTCCTGTGCCGTAAGAGCAGGCTTACAAGAGATCTGAAATATGTACTGAAATCTACAGGAAACAATGGACAGTTTTACCTTGGTGACAAATACTTGCAATCGTTTGCCCTCCAATGTCTTCATTTAATCTTCCGGAAAATAAGAAAACCATATCATATTCCAAACTACAGTGCGGGAGGAAGAACAATGAATTATTTCAACAACCCAGAGTCATTCAAACCTATTTAGAAAATATCCTCAATGTAAAGATCTGTCATAGGGAATTAGGCTTTGCAAGCAGTGTAAAGTCCTACACTTCCAGTTAATGAGAGGACAGGGAAGGAGACCTTTAAGGGTCTCCAAACTTGGAAAATGAGTGAACTGTGGTTCAGGAGTCCCTGAGGTTCAACAGCCCACCACATTATGCTCTGACTGGTTTGAAATTCCTTTGGTTTTTCTGACCAGAGCTGAATGCAACCTTGTCATGTGCAGAACTGATGAGAGCTTTGTAACTGCCTGGGCTCTATCTTTCACCCTGTCTGAGCTCCTGAAATCATCAGTGTGTAGCCACAAAATGAAGAGAACAGAGCCCACATTCATCCCAAACTTCATGGGATGCGAAGCACTGCCTTAGTGGAACCCTCTTTGATTAAAAGTAGTACAATATGCTACTCTATAGAATCCATTGGGCTGAACGTCTAAAACCTTTTCCTGCCTTACTCTTTCCCGGGATGAACTGTGAAGTGTAGTATTTGCCCTCAATGAAGCACTTGTACCTTCACCATAAGGGAGATGGGCTGACAGTCTGGGGCGTCCACTGATCCCAGAGGCTGTTTTACAGTCCTAGTCAGTCGGAGAGGACGAGACACTAGAGGAGATTCAAACAGCACGTGTTCAAACAGACGATTAGGAAAAGCCTACACATTCTGAATGTGAAATGCAAAAGGTCACAGATTTAATTTATGTTAAATCTCTTACGCACTTTCAAATGAGAAGTTTTTGATTTTAATATTCGGGCTTTTAAAACACAAACCACTGCCATGAGAAAGCTCCCAGTACATTGTAAGTTCCTTGAAAGTAGGAACTCTAACAAGCATTTAGTACAGGGCTCTGCACACAATAAGCACTTAATAAATACCACTGATTGATTGAGGAAATGAAGACCACTAAAGGAATCCTGAAAAATGGTAAGAGGAACTTAACCAAGATGCTTCCTCACAATCTTAGAAATAGTAAACATTACAGGCAGGCAGCATGACAATAGGAAGGGACTCAGCATAAGCAGACCTGGGTTCTAATCAGCTCTACCACTGACCTTGGGCAAGTCACAACCTTTTTGTGAACCAGTTTCCCTTTCTGTAGAATAGGAAGAGGATAATTCCTTTCCCTAACCCTCTTAGACTGGTGAACTCCATGAGGGAGGGGAACTGTGTTTGAACTGAGTACCATAGCACTTAGTACAGTGTTTACCACACAATTAATGCTTGATAAATATCACAATAATAAAAATTATCCTCTCTCACTAGAAAATTGGCAATTTGGATACCTCAGTCTCCGAATAAGTAGACATTCTTATTTTTTCCACTATTTCCTGCTAGATTAACATCCTGACCTATAAAAATAACAACTGTGGAATTAGCCAAGCACTGTGATAAGTGCTGAGGTGCAGAGGCTCAGTGGAAGCATGGCTCAGTGGAAAGAGCACGGGCTTGGGAGTCAGAGGTCGTGGGCTCTAATCCCGACCACCATTTGTCAGCTGTGTGACTTTGGGCAAGTCACTTAACTTCTCGGTGCCTGTTACCTCATCTGTAAAATGGGGATTAAGATTGTGAGCCCCCAGTGGGACAACCTGATTCCCCTGTGTCTACCCCAGCGCTTAGAACAGTGCTCGGTACATAGTAAGCGCTTAACAAATACCAGCATTATTATTATTATTAACTTGTCTGTGCCTCAGTTACCTCATCTGGAAAATGGGGATTAAAACTGTGAGTCCCACATAGGACAACCTGTTTACCTTGTATCTAGCCAAAGTTTAGAACAGTGCTTGGCACTTAGTAAGCACTTAAATACCAAATTATTATTATTATTCAATACATCCAGATAAGACACAGTTCCTGTCCCACATGGGCCTCGCAGTCTAAGTAGGAGGGAACACAGGCACTAAAACCCCATTTTTAAAGGTGAGGAAACTGAGGCCCAGAGAAGTTAAGTGACTTGCCCATGTTCATCCAGCAGGCAAGTGGAAGAGCTGGGAATAGTACCTTGATCCCCCGACTCCTGGGACTATGTTCTCTCCAAGAAGAAGCCTTATGAAATAGGCTGAGGATGAAAAAGACAGATAGCAAAAAATTAAAAAGCAAATGAGAAAATGAGAGAGAGAGAAAGTGGAACTATAGTAACTTTTTCACCTCCTCTCAAGGAGCAGCTATTTCCAGGTCTAGCGCATTCTTGCATAAGCATATTCTGAAAAGAATGCTTTTGCAGAGAGAAGATGGATTTCTGCTTGGCCCCAAAAAATAAACTACACAATATCAAGGAACGGATGAATTGTACCAGTACAGAACAAACTTTTTCCTATTTATCACCCCAAATCATGACTATCAAGTGTTATAACATACACAACCTTTCAGCTCTGTCTTCAAAGTGTGATAAATCTTTCTTCCAGGGGAATATCATGCTTCTCAGGATTTATCCTGAGAAAGAATCTAACTCTTGTCTATATGCTTAAAAGAAAGAAAAAAAAAGGTAACAGATTTTGAAGGATTGATTACCAAAGCAAAAATCAATCTTGGGGCTTTGATGATTTAACCAGCCACAAAAGGACAGAAATGTCTGAGAAGAGCTTTGATTGATTTATAACTTGGTAATCCTTCCCTTCCCATCTATTATCCTGAATGTATCATATTAGCCATCATTATGACCCAGACGAGATAGGATGCTGACATGGTCCTGACATAATATAACTGTAAATGGAATCTGCTAATACACCAAGGCTTTTACCTAGTTATTAATAGTTTTCTGCAAGGGAGATGGACTGACTGATATTACAAACTATCAGCTGCTTCAAATCACTGCAGTTTAATTCAGTCCAACCAGCTCTTCCTTGAGGTGTCAACCCTCTAAATTGGGATTTCAGGCCCAGGCTGGCTGTCTCAGAATAATCTCTCCTCTCCCCGTCCTATTTCCCCTTCCCTAACCACTTCAACACATCTGAATCCCCTATGCACTTGAGTCCTCACACCCTAATCTCTTGAATAGCAGCCCCTACTCCCTACAGTACTCCAGTAGCTCTTACATAGATATCTTTATACTCTTATCTGTAATTTATTTTAGTGTCTGTCCCTCCAGCTAGATTGTAAGATGCTTGAGGGCAGGAGTCATGTCTACCAACTCTCTTTGATCTATGGTATTTACTGAGCACTTACTGTGTCCACAGCACTGTACTGAGTAATTGGGAAAGTACAGTACAATGGAGTTGAGAGATGTAATCCTGTCCACAGGGATCTTACAGTCTACGGGGGCTGTACTTTCCCCAACACTTAACATAGTGATCTACATCTACATGCTATCGATCCTTTTCAAGAGGATGACATAATTCCAGATCGATGACCCTTTCTAGGCACAGAGGATAATCGCAGAAATCTCAACCCAGTCGCTACTGATGCATAAACTCGTTTTCAAAGATGTCAAAAATACTCTCAGGTGTATGTGCAGTATCTCTTCCTTCATCTTCTGATGCACGAATCTGAAGTAGATGAAGATGTATAGCTTGTAGGAATGCCCATGATAGGTGCTATCGAAACAGAGATAAACAGATATCTAGACATAAGGGTGGTGGCTAGCGTGGAGGTTTGCTACGTTTCACAAAACAGTAATAATTCACTATGCTGCACTTCATTCAATAGGACCAGTTCATCCGAATTCACCCGCGCCCTCTGTAAAGACCTTCCTAAAGGTCTGAACTGATCGAGCTGAAAAGCTGAGAAGCAGAGTGGCTCCTTCTAGATCCCTCAGGAAGTTCCTGGCAAGGCCAGGAAGAGACTTCCAAATAAGACTTCTTCCCAAGAATCTGCAAGGTTTAACCCCAGATGTTCTTTCTCAAGGAGAGAAGCACTTATGCACTTGCACATACAAGGCCTAAGCTCCATCGTCCAGACGAGCACCTAGATACCTGTGGTGCCGCAGAAGCTGCAGTTCAGGTGCGTAGCCTCCAGCACTTGTAACCCTAAAGGACAAGTTCAAGAGCAGGAAGGACGGTTAATCTATCAAGCAGTGGTAATTATTGAGAGCCTACTATGTGCAAAGTACTGTACTAAACCCTTGGGAGAGTGCGAGACAACCAAATTAGCAGACCCGTTCTCTGCCAAGCTTTGCACGGGGTTCTGCACACAACAAGCACTCAATGAGTACAACTGATTGATTTGATGTCCTCTAACATTTATGTAGCACTATTATTTCCTCCTAGCTTTAATTTATTTTAGAATCCATCTCCCTCGCAGAAGCAAGTTGAGGGCAGGGTTTGTGGCTACTAACTCTACTGACTTCTCTCAAGAATTTCAAACAGTGCTTTGCGCACAATAGACACTCAAATACTGCTGCATGATCTGCTACTGTCACCCTGGCTATTCCAAGCAGAAGTCATCTGGACAAATTCTCTAGGGTGTGTGTGTGTATTTATCTACCTGCCTCTATTCTGTCTCTCCTTCCTGCCTTTTTCTCCCCTACTGACACTGGACCACTGATCACACTTACATCAAGCCCCCATCCCAAAGAAATCCCTCTCTTGTCCCACTGTGAGCTCCAGAAAACGTGGCCACGTCACTTCACACAGGACTGCCGGTCACACGTCCAACTTTGATGAGTGGAGTGGTCACTTGGATCTAAGTTACCAACCCCCAAAACGACCTCGCCAGCGTGTCCGTCCCTGCTGAACGGAGATCGACCAGGGTTGGGGAAGTGACCAACTGATTCTGTATGAGCAGTTGGAAGGACAATGTGCTGCTTCCTTATAGATTGCCAGTTACTGCAGCGCGACCCCACATGTCACTACAAACAGCCCTGGATCCCCCTCCTGACCCGCTGCTGTGTAAACTCCATTAACACAGACACATCACAGACACCCAGATTAATGAAGCAGAGCCATTTATTGAACTGATATTTGGGGTAGGTGCCATTAGCATCGTTAGCGGAAGCACGGCACCTTGGCATTTGTAGCTTCTGGCGGGAGTGCACGGAAAGCGCCTAACAAGTCTGTTCTGTTGTACTCTTCAAGGGCTTAGTACAGTGCTCTGCAACCAGTAAGTGCTCAATAAATACCCCCAGTTGATAAATAAATTACAGATATGTACATAAGTGCTGTGGGGCTGAGGGAGGGGTGAGGAAAGGGTGCAAATCCAAGGGCGAGGGCAATGCAGAAAGGAGTGAGAGAAGAGGAAATGAGTGATTAAATCCAGTAGGGCTTCTTGGAGGAGGTGGGATTTTAATAAGGTTTTGAAGGTGGGGAGAGTGATTGCTTGTCAGATAGGAAGAGGGAGGGCAAGCCAGATCAGAGGCAGGAGGTGGGATGGAGGTCAGAGGCAGGATAGATGAGATAATCACTCATTAGGGACCCTCCTCTCTTTCTGAGCATTTTAGGGGAAATGAGGGTTTTGGCTGGTTGTCTGGATTCTCCTTCTGCTTGAAAACTACTTAATGACATCCAAGATTCATCTTATATCATAAGCTCCTGAGGGACAGGGATTGTGCCTACTTCCCAATTGTGTATTCTCTCCTAGTGCTTTGTACAGTGCACTACACACAATAACTGTTTAATAGCTACCATCACTACTATTACTAGTAGTAACAGTGAGAAGCAGTGTGACTTAGTGGAAAGAGTATGGGCTTGGGAAACAGGGGATGTGGGTTCTAATCCCATCTCTGCCATTTGTCTGCTGTGCAACCTTGGGCAAGCCACTTACCTTCTCAGTGCCTCAGTTCCCTCATCTGTAAAATGGGGACAAAGACTGTGAACCCCACGTGGGAGAAGGTGTCCTGCTTTGTCTGTTCCGCATCACCGTCTCAAAGGTTTCTGGGACACCAACAGGAATCCTAGGGTTAGGGCAGAAAATCTCTTCCCCTATCCTCCCAGTTCCGAGGCCCCAGAACCCCATATGGCCTAACCTCCATGGTAAGATCTCTGACCTGAGTGACTTCCAAGTGAGGGTTGAAATCTCACCGGCAGCACGGCTGGTCCAAACTTGGCCCAACTCTCCCTCCAGCGCTGGAACCGTATCGGGGTCCTCCAAGGGTTGGTATTCCCCAAAGTGAATGCAGACTGCTTATCACAGCAACAGATCTGCTAAATGAAGTGATTCTGGGGCCCTGATATCCCAGCTCTGAAAGTCAGATAGTGTTTCCCTAAAAGAGGGCAGATATCTGGGAATTCTTAGTGCAACTTGGTAAACCTTCCCCCGGTTAATTCACCACATGATCAGAGTGGTTCCTTCCTGCAGCCTGACTGATGAATTCTTTAATCCTACACTTAGGGCACAAGTGTAAGGAACTTTAAGATTGAAAATTCACAGCAGAGGCATCTAGCTACTGACTGAACTAGGGTGGTGCCTAGGTGAAACAACTCAATATGGGTATGGTGCTTTGTTTTATTGTTTCTTTGGGTTTTGTTTCCTAAGGAAAAAACCTAACAGTTCTAGTCAAAAATAGTCTTAACTGTCTGCTGAATTTAAACTTGGACCAGAAAAAGCACTTATTGTATCCCACCCTGATTGCTGTCTCAGCCTCTTCACTGAACTCCCTTCTTTCTGTCTCTCCCCACTCCAGTCCGTAATTCAATCTGCTGCCGGAACATTTTTCTAGAAAACCAGTCACCCCTCAAGAGTTTCCCCACTCCTCAAGAACCTGCAGCAGTTGCCCATCCACCTCCACATCCAAAAAACTCCTTACCATCTGCTCTAAATCATTTAATCAGATCGCTCCCTCCTACTTTACCTTGATGATTTCCTACTACAACCCAATCTGCACTCTTCACTCCTATAATGCCAACTTTTTCACTGTACCTCAATCTCAGCTGTCTCACTGCTGACCCCTTGCTTGATCCCTTCCCCTTCATATGCAACAGGCCACTACTCTCCCCAACTCCAGAGCTTTATTAAAATCATATCTCCTCCAAGAGGCCTTCCCCAATTAAGCTCCCTTTTCCCCTATTCCTTCTCCCTTCTGTGTCACCTATGCACTTGGCCATGTACACTTGAAACATTTAATAGTCATCCCACCTCTAACCCCACATAACTTATGAACATACCCCTAATTTATTTCAATAGTTTTCTCCCCTCTAGACTCTAAGCCCCTTGTGGGCAGGGAGTGTATCTCCCAATTCTGTTATATTATACTTTTTCATGTGCTCTGCACATAGTAAGTCCTCAATAAATATCACTGATTGGTCACAGACAACCTTCCTAGTAACATTATCATAACCCAAAGACCTCATAGCCTAATCTTTGTGAACTTCCAAATATGTAGACAATATTCATCCTCATTTTATTATGTGTCAGTATATCAGAGCACCAGCCAAATAGCTTCTCCAGAGCATTTTCTACCTCCAGAACGACAGTTGGTTATTACTATCATAGATGGTTGATCTATGCTATTCATATTTGGTGGAGTTTCTCCAATCCCTTAATCATTCTTGTTGCTTTGATCCTTAACTCCCCCAAGTTTGCCTGCATCTCCCCAATAATGAGGTTCCCAGAACTAAAAATATATCATTTCAAGGGTGGTCTCACCAGCTGTGCTGAGCTGGGCTACTGCCTTACTACTTTTCAACTCTTTGTTTCCATTTTTAACTCCTGGATCATATTATAACTCCATGACCAATTTTCTGTCTCTGCAACCTACTGGTGAACCCAGGCATTTCACCTTCAGAAGACTCCTATTCATATTAAATACCGAAAGCCAATGATCATAAAAAATGGACTGCAGACCTGAGTCTGAGAACAAGCGAGGAATTAACCCAGCGCTTAGAATAGTACTTAACATATACCATTCTACATATATTATATATATTTATATCTTCTAGACTGTGAGCCCGTTGTTGGGTAAGAATTGCCTCTGTTGCTGAATTGTACTTTCCAAGTGCTTAGTACAGTGCTCTGCATGCAGTAAGCGCTCAATAAATATGACTAAGTGAATAAAGCAAGCATCCAATTTCCCAATCTATCACCTAGGGGAAAACATACTGCTTGTGTTCAAGAAACTTGGAGACTCACCCTTGCACTTATACTTTGTAGTCTTTATTCACCCCTCTCTCTGGCCCACAGCACTTATCTACCTACCCAAAATTTTCTTATATTAATTTCTCTCCCTACTTCTAGGCTGTAAGCTTGTGGTGGGCAGGAAATGCGTCTACCAACTCTGTTACACTGTACACTCCCAAAGACTTAGTATAGTGCTCCACACATGGTAAGCACTCAAAAAATATGATAGTCCCAATAAATCTCTGAGCATTAGTTGTACAGCACCTGAAATCAACTAAGGTAAATTTTTTTTCTAAGCAATCGCACCAAAGAAATTGTTTAATGAAACAATCAGATGGTATACATCTTCAGAACTTAATGTAATTGAATTTCTACAAGGGATAAAGATCTTTCCATTTTTCACTAGAGAGCTTGCCCCTCGTACCTTCTTCTAACTAATTTTTCTACTGGCAATAAAACCAAAGACTGAAATCAGCCTTAACAAATCTTTTGGAAAGCTCTTAGTAAGCCATTTTTAAATCTGTTTTCTCACCTTCATGCTTTTTTCTCACTCCCATAGGGCACAATTTAAAAGACACCTAAAAAGAATTTTAAAGACACTGATTGACATAACTGTGCTAATGCCGTAGCCCTTCAATACAATTCTGTGAAGTTCATCCGATATTGCAAAGTAGTGATTTGCAAGAGAACGGGGTAATCATCCTGAGGCTTTTATTTATACATGATATTTGGAGTGATGACATAGCTCATCTTTCTCCACTGTTTTTGCCTGAATACTGTTAATCTTCTGAAACTTCTCTGAGAAGAACCGCCTGTAGGAACAACAGATCATCATCAACCACAACAGCATTATTGAGTTCTTCCTGAGTGCAGAGCACAATGCTAGGGCCTCCAAAAGAAATATAAAATGTACTCCTGCCTCCGGAGGGAAGACAAGGAGACATAAATTGATGAATATATGGGCGCTTACAGCCTAATGAGGGAGATCATAGACATAAATTGACAAATATACCATAGTAAAAGAGCATGAGAGTGAATATAAATAAATCATAACAAATGAATAAACAGATAACTGATGGGAGACTGGTAGGAAGGGAAGGTGGACAGTTGATCAAGGAATGTCCCCCGGAGGAGATGGACATTTTGAAAGTCTTTGAAAGGGAGAGGGACACAGTTTGGCCAAGGCTTGGGAAAGGACACTTCAGAGATGAGCAGTGGGTCAGAACAACAACCAAGGGATTGTTTAGCAGGAAGGAAAGGTGGATGGTTGATCAGGGAATGCCCCTTGGAGGAGGTGGCCACTTTGAAAGGCTTTGAAGGCGAAAGGGACAATGTTTGACCAAGTCTGGGAAGGGATTCTCCAGAGATAAGCAATGGATCAGAGGAAGGAGTGATGAAACCAAGGGACTGTTTGGAGATTGTTTATGGTGAGGGAAGAGGGTGGCAAGCAAAACGATCAGATATACAAAGGGGAGCCATGAAAAGCCTTGAAGATGATGCCAGGTAGAAGGCGCCATAGAAACAAAAAAATTCACTCAGAGCTCAAACTATTCATGGAAATATATAATTCTACTCCAAGGATAACTAAAGGATTACTCGGGGGTTACTGCCCTTAAATTTACCTAGATTTTCTCCAACATAACCTCTGTATGTGCATCCCCTGCGTACGTACACACACAAACACACACGATCTCCCTCCCCATACACCCTCCTGACCAAGAGCCCCACATTCTTTCTCCACCACTTCATTTCAATCCTCTTTTACTTCCTTCCCCTCACATCCAAGCTCCCTCATTCTCCACAGTTGGACCATTTCCAGACAAGGAATCAGTCAAAAATGAAAAATATTGATAATTATAATACAAACAACATTTGTTAAGCACTTACTACGTGCTGAGCACTGTACTAGGTACTGTAGATAAAAGATCATCAGGTCAGACACAGTCCCTGAGGAGCTCATGAGCTAAGGGACAGGGAGAGCAGTGTGGAAGCCCCATTTTACAGGTGAGGGAACTGAGGCCTAAAGAGTTAAGTGACTTGCCCAACGTTACACAGGAGGCAGGTGGCAGAACGAAGATTAGAACCCAAGTCCCCTGACTCCCAGGCTATGCTTCTTCTCAGTGATGTTGATGACGATGAGAGTGATAGTGATGAAGAAGTTAAGGAAAAAGCATTGCATCAATCAATAGTATCGATTGAATGTCTATGTGTGCAGAGCATTGTATTAAACACTTAGGAGAGTAGTAAGAATACATAGGTGAGAAATAAAAGTTCACAATTGAAGGGAAGGGGGCTGGTCACCGGCACAAAAGGAGAAAATGAAATAGTAAAAGACACAAAATTAACATGAGAGGAGGACAGGGACAAATAGAAAAGAAAAGAAAGGTGGTAGGGTACTGTGGCCAGAAAAGCCGAGGTTCGGGACTGTTTCGGCTCCAATTACAACAGTCTTTGCCACAGTGACTGTCACAGCTGTGGCCTTCCCAGCGCAGCGAGGCAGCTAGGGAAGGAAATACCGGGAAGACGTGGTCGGGGCGGGAGGTGGTATTGCCGACCGAGGGGCTCGGAGATCCGGTCACTCAGGAGGTCGAGGTCCCTGCTTCACGCCCTCTGACACAGATAGTACAAGAGAAATAAACGACCCGGTCTCTGTTCTCAAGGAATTTACAATTCCAGAACCCCCAAACTCTCATAAGGAGATGAGACCATAGGCAAACCACCACCAGGTGAGACAAGTGATCCTTCTGTCTCTGAATATCCAGGGCTAACAGGACACTCATAGGACCGGGGTGGTAGTTGTCCTCGCTAGCCTGATATCCACCCTAATAGTTTGGTTTGGCCCAACCACATCCACAGTCTTTTCCCTGAGCATCCTTAATTTTCCTTCTCCTAGCCAATTACTGACCTCTCACCCACTAATTTATCCAAAGTCCCCTTGAACTTATGGATATTTTCAGCCTGCACAGCTTCCTGTGGCAGCAATTCCACACGTCTACCACCCATTGTACGAAGAACTTCCTTTTCTTTGTTTTGAATCTGCTACCTTCAATCGTCAATGGGTGCCCCTTCGCCCCGATGTTGTGGAATTTAGTGAACAATAATTCACTTGTTTGGCCTGCTAAGACCCTTCAGAACTTCACAGGGTGAACTTTGGGCCCCTTTCTTTCCTGCAAACTAGGGAGGCTGAGAGGACCACTTGCCCACATCCACCCTCTGACCCAGAACTCCCTCCCACTTCATATGCCACTCCTCCCACCTTCAAACCCCTACGAAACAGTTCTTCCCAGATTAAATCCTCATTCCCCATATGTACCCCTCCCTCACTTCATTTCTCCTTGATTTCCCCTCTGCGTCATTCATGCACTCGGCTCCGCACCCCTTAAGCTGTTAATTTTCACCCCACCCTCAGCCCCACAACACTTACATATATAGACTTACACTCTGCCATTTCCCCTTTCTGTAATTTATTTTAATGTCTGTCTCCCCCTGTAGACTGTAAGCTCGTTCTGGACAGGGATCATGTCTACAACTATTGCATTATACTTTTTCAAGTGCTCAGTACAGTGCTGTGCACACAGTAAGCTCTCAGTAACAACCACCGATTAATTGATTCATCAACAGAGACTGCTGAGGGGCTCCTAGATGTCAGGGAACTTTGAATCAGATTTTTCTCACTTCTTGTATGGAAAAGGATCATCAATTTGATGTTACTTCAGAATTTGAAAGGAACAGTAGCTTGGAAAAAATAACAAAATATATGCTGTTTGCAAACTAGTTTTTACAATCAAATTCTTTTCATTTTCATAAAGAAATTTCTTTTCTAAGACAGAAGAAAATCCAACTGCAGTCAGATCCCGTCTTCTCAACCCTCAACTCCCCCTCTCTTAATAAGATAATTATGGTACCTTTCAATAGTATTTATTGAGCGCTTACTATGTGCAGAGCACTGTACTAAGTGCTTGGGATGAACAAGTCGGCAACAGATAGAGACAGTCCCTGCCGTTTGACGGGCTTACAGTCTAATCGATATTACATGCTAAATGCTGAGGTTAGTGGCAACATAATCAGATCAGACATAGTCCCCTGTTCCACATGGAGCTCACAGACTACAAAGGAGGAAGAACATGTGTTTAATCCCTATTTTGACAGATGAGGAATCTGAGGCATAGAAAAATCAAGTAATTTGCTCAAGATCACCCGGCAGGTCTGCAGCCAACCCGGGTCCCGACTCCCAGTCCTGTGCTCGAGCCACATTGTAATTCCATCCAACCTGGCATCAGGGTGGCAGAAAGGAGAGAAACAGAATGCAGAACGTCAGGAAGGCTGTGGCTGTGCGAGTCCCCGTGGCTGCAGCTGTGACCTACTCTTGGACTCTGAGCTGTGAGGAGCCCAAAACTCTGCTTCTCTAGTATTTCTTATTTTTATTTTCATTTTAAATATTTCTCTTGACTTCATGTGGTTTTAGTGCCTTTCTGTTTCATTTCTCATCACGTATCTATCTCGTCCCTCTATTCTTGGGTGGTGAGCCCCTTGAGAGCCAGGGACCATACCTAATTCTTGCTTGCGTATTCTTTCCCAGCAGCTAAGTACAGTGCTGTGCACACAGTAAAGGCTTAATAAATTCTTTTATGCCTACTACTCCTTCTACTACTACTGTTACTACTACTAATAATAATATTAAATAATGATGGCATTTGTTAAGTGCTTACTATGTGCCAAACATTGTTCTACACGTTTTGGGAGGGATACAGTTTGTCCCACATGGGGCTCACAGCCTTAATCCCCATTTTCCAGATGAGGTAATGAGGCCCAGAGAAGTGAAGTGACTTGCCCAAAGTCACACAGCTGACCAGTGGAGGATCCGGGATTAGAACCCACAACCTCTGATTCCCAAGCCCGGGCTCTTTCCACTGAGCCACTACTCCTAGATTCATTAGATTGTAAGATCCTGGGTGGCAGGGGCTATATCTTTTACTTACATTGAACTCTCTCAAGACATAGTACAGTGCTCTGTATATAAGAAGCATTCAATAAATAAGATTGATGATGAAGCTAATGATGATGAAATATAACTACAATGGAAATAATATGTTTCTGTGATTCCTCCTAGAAAATCCCAGGAAAGCCATTTCAGAGGAACCCACAATCCTTCATGAGGCCTAATCCCGTCTTTGCTTCCACTGTCACCACACCCAATAGTTGAATTGGAGAAATTCCTAACCATTGACTTTAAGGCACTGTAATAAGCGCTTAAAATAATGATTCATTCATTCAATCATATTTATTGAGCATTTACTATGTGCAGAGCACTGTACTAAGCACTTGGAATGTACAATTCGGCAACAGAGAGAGACAATCCCTGCCCAGTGGTATTTGTTAAGCGCTTACTATGTGCCAAGCCCTGTTCTAAGTGCTGGGGTAGATACGAGGTTATCAGGTTGTCCCACGTGGGGCTCACAGTCTTAATCCCCATTTTACAGATGAGGGAACTGAGGCACAGAGAAGTTAAGTGACTTGCCCAAAGTCACACAGCTGACAAGTGGCAGAGCCAAGATTAGAACCCACAACCTCTGACTCCCAAGCCCGTGCTCTTTCCACTAAGCCGTGCTACGCACAACTACTCTCCTAGTATTTTTCAATCACTGGTACTTATTGAACACTTACTATGGGCAAAGCGTTGTACTAACAGCTTGGGAGAGTACAACATAACTGAATTATCAGACTCATTCCCTGTCCATAACAAGCTTATAGTCTAGAGGGTGAGATAGACATTAATACAAACAATTTATAATATATAATTTAAAGATATAGATGCTGTGGAGTTGAGGGTAGGGTGAATATCAAATGACCAAAGGTCATAGATCCAAATGCAGTGATGACACAGAAGGGACAGGAAATATACATGTATCAATTTACATAACCACTATTTAACCACTGACTCACATCTCTACTTCTCCTTTCTCCTCCTATCTGAAAACTATTTTAGACTTTATTGCCCCTGCCAGACAGTAAGCTTCTTGAAGACTGGGATCATTTCTAGTAATCCTACTGTACTCTCCCACGAGGTGAGTACAGCACTCTGCCCCGAGTAAGTGCTCAAAAAACACCATTGATTGATGGGTTGACTCAAAAGAGACTAACCAAGAGTGTTCTGAGGAAAATGAGGTTGAAAGCAACAATCCTCTGTCTAGATTGAGATCTGGAGGAACAGAAAGCAAGCATTCTGACCCCAACTTCACCATCCAAGTTGCTGTGGGTTCTCAGAAGTCATTCATTCCTCTGCCTCCGTTTCCTTCCTGTGTCCTCTACTCCACAGGGAAGTTGGAAAAACTAATTAGAGCTATAAAATTAGCTAGATCGATCTGAGGCTAATTAAATATATTGTGATTTTTTTTTTTTTAAAGAGGGTGAACAGGCCCATATTTGAACCTAGTTCCAGTTGAGTACAAATTTAAACGAGGTTCCTAACTCAATTGGAAACTAATCTCTAGTTTCAGGGGTGCATCAAGCTCTTACTTTCCCATGACAGAAGAATGCAATTTAACAAGGATGACCAGGAGTGTATAAAATTAAAAGACAAACAAGCAATTGCTAGAGGCGATACTGGAGGGAGATAAAATAGGAGTGCTTAAATTTTCCTCTTTTATACCCTTCTGGCTGTGGAACAACAGTAGATGCTAATAGAGCAACGGAGGAATAAACTGATGAACCAGGACTTGCAAACAAATCTGGTGGAAAATATTACATATGCTCTTAGCTCCCTCTCAGGCTAGATAATACTATTGCATCCTATTAAAAGCACACAATGGCAAACATGTTTTTGTTAGCATTCATATTTTTTTCAAAGGCAAAAATTGCATTATGATTCAATAGGTCTTTGTTGACCTCAGTTTCCGTTTCCCTCTTCCAAAAACCTACACACACACACACACACATATGCACCCTTTCCTTAAATGTGATTTTTCCATTACTCCCTCCCTAGATGTGAATGCATGTGCCAGTCTGGGGTAATATATTGGTTACTTGTGGCCTAGAATAGCAATAGACGCCCTTAATGAGATTTTATATTTCAAGCAGGGGACTTGCAGATTCCAAAGCTCAATATAAAGCTGCCAATAGTGAGCTGGCATTAATTAGTACATCACCTGTGGCCTGAGAGGTTGTGGTATTATATGGACATAATTTATCACAGCAGAAAGCTGAGGGCATTTCATTTGAAATTAGACCATGTTCCCAGTTTGTAAGAATGAGAAGCCTTCCATCTTCAGAGTCACTAACCCTCCCCCTTCACCCACCCCCACCACCCGCTCCTCTTATCACAAAACAGAGGAAACAAAAATCAACCCATTCTGATTAATGCAGGACTCTTCCTGTCTGTCCAATACATTCACAAATAGGAAAGTGCAGACAGTTGTTGTTGTTTTTTTAAGATAGTATCAGAGCTTTTTTCAATGGCCCTGATAATGGCTGCCCTAAATGACCACTTTCCTCTCAGAGAGGGAAGCGTATTCCAATGGAAATGGGACAAGTTGTTTCTCAAGGAAAGCTTGCACAACTTCATCGGTATACAAGACCTTTAAGCAGATAGAATGGACACTCTAAGCTCATTACGGGCAGGGAATGTAACTCTGCAGCTAACCAGAGCTAACACCAGCTAACTCTGTTGTACTATACTCTCTCTCCCAAGTGCTTAGTGCAGTACTCAGCACATACTGGGCATTCAAGAAATACCATTGACTGAGTAACACCAAAACCCAGGAGAATGCCCAAGGGATGCAAAGATCGGAGGATAAACTACAGAACAGAGCAAAAACAGAGGCAGTTTAGGGGGTCAAGGAACCCACAGGATGATTATTGTGGACCCACCTGCTAACCCCTCCCTGCCCACCCAACTGCACCTCCCCATCCCTCTCTCTGAGAATCCCCCTTCTACCACCATAAACTCTTTGTGAGCAGGGAATGTGACAGCCAACTCTTATATCGTACTCTTCCAAGTGCTCAGTACAGTGCTCTGCAGACGCTGACTGTTCCTTAAATATGATTGATTGATTCTCAGTATTGCTCCCCCTGCTCTTCACCTCCATCCCACGCGGCCCTGGCCAGTAACAATCTTGGTTGACGGGTGCGTCGGACCGCATCTCCTAGACTTCTCAGAATGGGAGAAGCCATTGGGCCGGCTACAAGCAATATGGCTAAAGCGGGAATGGGGAAGTTTCCTCAAGAAGCCACAGTAGTGGCAGCCTCTCTGGCTTCTTTTTTTTTCCATGGTATTTGTTAAGCGCTTACTATATGCTAGGCACTGTATTAAGTGCTGGGGTAGATATAAGCTAATCGGGTTGAACACAGCCCATGTCCCACATGGGCTTACAGTCTTAATTCCCATTTTCCAGATGAGGGAAGAAGTGAATAGACTTGCCCAAGGTTGCACAGCAGACCCATGTTGGACCCAGGATTAGAATTCCAGTCCGTGCTCTACCCGCTAGGCAATTCTACCTGAGCCTCCCCTTCATCCCTCTTTGTTTTCATCTGCCAAAGCCCTCCATCCCCAAATCCCTCGGACCAGCCCTATCCCACCACTGCTACAATCCTTCTGCCAGCAGGATTTAGGCCCCGTGCCAAATGGGGAACAATTGTCCTGCTTGCCCCAACCACAACATTCCTCTGGTGCTGAGCAAAACAGAACAGTTCTGGCTTGGTGCAGTTAAGACGCCAGGAAAGCAGCATGGCCTACAGTGGATAGAACACAGGCCTGGGAGTCAGAAGACCTGGGTTTTAATCCTGGCTCTGCCACTTGTCCGCAGTGTGTGACCTTGGGCAAATCACTTCACTTCTCCACCCCTTGGTTCCTTAAGGGGTTAAGACTGTGAGCCACATGTGGGACAGGGACTGTGTCCAACCCGATTAGCTTCTATCTGCCCCATAGTAAGCGGTTAACACCATTAAAAAAAAAAAAGAGGCAAAGCCATGATTGACTGAGGTTGCCTTTGGAGTAACAAGGCTATTAAACTTGAGGAGAAACAGAAAGGCACAGTCATCGACCTCTTTCTCTCCCTACACAAGAGGCTGAAACTCCACTGGGTAGTGTTATCTCTTCTTTCCAAGGCACTTATTGGTCGTTGCTAACCACTGCTTTTATTAAACCACCGGGAGCCACCAAGGTGAGCCAGGCGGCTACATCAACACCTTGAAGGTTAGAGAAGCAGGACGCTGCCCGCCAAATCCGTGGGACCTCTTGGTTTTAGTCGTCTTTCCTTTCTCTCTGCAGAGGAGAGGACTGAGGGCAAGAAATAAGATTAAATTCTGGACAGTACAGAAGGCAGCATGAGAGAGTGATTCTGTGATACTGATCTCAACACAACTTAACCCTCCTGCTGACAGAGAAGGCACTAACATTTCAATACGAGCATGTTATTTGGAAAAACGTAGAGGGCTGTGATGAAGTGCAAACCTTAGGAAAAAGATGAAAGGAATACCTCCCAAAATTAGATTCATTTATTCATTCAGTCGTATTAATTGAGCGCTTACTGTGTGCAAAGCACTGTACTAAGCACTTTGGAGAGTACAATATAACGATACACAGACACATTCAACTGCTTAAAGAGCCCATATTAGAACCTCAGGCATGGAACAAACAACAAGGCAATCCAATAGAAACCTTGCAAAGCTAAATGGCAAAATGAAAGGTTAGCCGAGGGAAAAATTAATGCTTTAAGAAATTGAATAATCTTCTGAGGAGAAGAGAGAGGCCTATATAGAGAAGTTGATGTATTTTTACTGTGATTTTATTAAGACTTACTGTGTGCAAAATGCTGCCATAGATACATGAGAACCAGATCAGACACAGTCAGACACACAGGGGTCAGAATCTAAGATGAAGGGAGAGCATACATCTTATCTCAGTTTCCAGATGAGTAAACTGAGACCCAAAGAGGTTAAGCGACTTGTTCAAGGTGCCACAGTAAGCTAAGGGGCAGAGCTGAGACTAGAATTCCCAACTACTAGCCCCACGTGCTTTCCACTAAAGCCACCCTGTCTCACAATCAGGTCTGAAAATAAGGAAATCAGTCAGACTCCCATAGCTTGCAAGGGAGGCCAAAGTTAGTAAAACATTCTTCACATATGCCAGCCCAGCAGATAAACCCTTGCTCCCCATGGGTGTAAGAAAGCAAACATTGTATAATATAGGATGACCAGGCAATGCCTGATGGCAGCTGCTGAGGAGATCTGACCCTAGCTGAGCATTTTGCCCAGTTTCAGACAGTGGAACCCAATCATCAGCACCAAGGGCCATAGCCAATTCCTATTTGGGTGCCACCACAACCAACTAATTATCGGGAGAAGTGGCCCAGATGATGATATCTACTCCTTTTAATATATAAAAGTGGGGTGCTGGCTAGGAAATCAGTGGGGACATTTTATGATCACGAGTAAAATGTGCACTCTGGAGTTACATGGAGAGAGAAATGGACTCAACAAGTAGTTTGGATTTTGCCACAGAGTTGTCAGGAAGGTTTCCACACTCCAGCTGCTTTTGTGATGATGGAGTCTCTCGAGGGAGGATGATTGAACTACCTTCCTGAGACTTCGGAGTTGAGAACCTCTGTGGAGGAACCGATTACAGTGATAGTGGTTTGGGTAGTGCCACTCACTCTCTCTAACCTGTCAGTTATGTTCCCACTGGATGGCAGAGTCTGATGAGTGAGTACACAGCTGGTGATGCAGCACACTGTAAAGCAGATGAGAAGCAGTGTGGCCTGGTGGATAGAGCATGAGCCTGGGAGCCAGAAGGACCTGGGTTCTAATCTTAGCTCTGCCATTTGCCTATGAGACATTGGGTAGATCACTTAACTTTCCTGTTCCTCAGTTTCCTCAACTGTAAAATGGGGATTATTAACAACAATAATCAAATAATAATAATAATATTAATGGCATTTAAGTGCTTACTATGTGCCAGGCACTATACTTAAGGTGCTGGGGTGGAAACAAGCAAATCGGGTTTGGACACAGTCCCTGTCCTACATGGGAGTCACAGTCTCAATCCCCATTTTACGGATGAGGTAACTGAGGCCCAGAGAAGTGAAGTGACTTGTCCAATATCACACAGTATACAAGTGAGAGAGCCGGGATTAGAACCCATGACCGTCTGACTCCCAGGCCCGTGCTCCATCCACTACATCATGCTGCTTCTCCTCTGAGCCCCATGTGGGATATGGACTGTGTTCAACCTGATTAGCTTGTACCTACCCAAGCATTTAGTATGGTACGTGTCACATAGTAAGCACTTAAGTACTATAAAAAAGGACACGCAGAGCTCTTTGATGGGTAGGATCCATATATTGCTAAGTGACCATAATCCAGTATCGATGATGTGTTACATTGCTATGGCTTGAAAACTAGTTGCCTTGGGAGCTACTGTGGTTTTCACTGTCCCTGCTAGCCAGTTCTTTTTCAGGATTTCTGCTGAGCCTGTTTACTTCACAGAACTCCCTGAGGGGATGCTCAATCAGAATCTTCAGGACAGGTGGGTGCTGAACTTTTTGGGCTAGTGGAACTATGTAGAAGGTAGCCAAAGGGACTGGATCAAATTGTGGTAAAAACATGGGGCATATTAGACCAAAATACATAAGAAATAGAAAGAGAATAGCAAAAACTCAGTTGCCTTCACTAGAGAATGAGGCAGAAATTCTGAAAGAAAATTGTAGAACTGCTAGCAAGAAACGTGTAACTTTTCATTACAAAATGGTCACTACCAGAGGTCTGGCCAAATGCCAAAGGGATACCAATTTATAATAAATGTTTCAGGGGTGACCCCAGATATTGCAAACTATTGGTCTCTCTTCTCTATCTGGCAAACTGGTAGAATACAGAATTAAATGTATGATCAATGAGCTCTTAGACAAACACAGTTCTCAAGGAAAAGACAGCATGGTCTCCATAAGGAGAAGTCTTGCCTCTTTAATCTAAAAAGAGACACAGGCACTAAGTCATTCAGGGTTGGGCAAAACTTTCCAAGATTTGTTTAAAGGTTAATTCTCAGGGATTTTTCCCAGGGTGGTGGCTCTATGGGGAAACAACCCAAAGAATTAATTTTAACAAAAAATTGCAGAAGTCACAGCTTCCACACCTTCCTCTCACTCCCCTGGACTATTAATGTAAAGTCCCCAAGAAACTAAATATCAAAGCTCCAACAGCAGGAGTTCTCTGAAGGAGTCAATAAGCATGTGAATGGAAGTGAACCCGTATGCAAAGAAATACTTATACAGTATAAGTATTATTTATTATACTTATTATTTAAAGAGACAGAGAACCATGGACTGAAGCCATACGGAATGGCAATGGGCTGTGGAAAGGACTGTGATGACAGTGCTGATCATGGTAATTGAAGGTTTTGAAAAGCACTTACTCTGTGCCAAGTATTATGCTGAACGGTAAAGTAGATAGAATACAATCAGAATGGACCAGAACCCTTTTCCACATGAATCTCCATTCTAAGAAGGAGGGAGAACAGGTATTTAATCCCTATTTTACATGAGGAAAGTGAGGCGCAGAACAGTTAAGTGACTTGCCCAAGGTCACACATCAGGGAAGTGGGATAAGAACCCAGGTCTCTGACACCCAGCCATGTCCTTGATACACTCTGTGACTAACTCTGCCAATCTCTTGAAGGGAACGCCGGCCATCTTGATTCATTGTTGTTAGGGGTCACTGACTTATGCAGTACACAACCTCAATCTTCTTCAGTCGGATTGTCATTCCAGAGCAATGGGTTTGCTGTGAAGTAGTACATAATCGCGTACATATCTTCTTGCAAATAGACCTCCAGATCACAGTCATCAAGAATAGGTGTGGGCAGGGAACGTATCTACTAACTCTGTTGTAGTATACTCTCCCAAGCGCTCAGTACAGTGCTCTGCACATAAGTGCTCAATAAATACCACTGATTGAGATGACTGATTCTAAGACCCTTGATGATGCTCCTAGCTTTTTGAGTAAGACAAATCTCTCTGTAAATCAAAAGGATATTCTGAAACCAGTTTCCAGGTCCTCTCTTGCTTCCTCAAGTCTGTTAGTGTAGAGGTGTTAAACAGGGTGGGCTGTATGACACTATCCGACTCTGCTCCCCATGGAATAATCTTGATCATCTGACCGTGATGAACTTCTTAGGGCAGGCAATTTGCTTAAAAGTTTGTCCCAGAGATCGAATAGGAAGAATTTTACTCAGATCATCCAAGAGCACCCTATACTTGTGTGTTCTTTAATTTCAAGATAGTGGATAGAACCCAGGCCTCGGTGTCATAAGAACCTGGGGTCTAATCCCAGATCCACCACTTGTCAGAGAAGCAGCGTGGCTCAGTGGAAAGAGCACGAGCTTTGGAGTCAGAGGTCATGGGTTCGAACCCCGGTTCGGCCTCTTGTCAGCTGTGTGACTTTGGGCAAGTCACTTAACTTCTCGGTGCCTCAGTTACCTCATCTGTAAAATGAGGATTAAGACTGTGAGCCCTACGTGGGACAACCTGATTCCCCTGTGTCTACCCCAGCGCTTAGAACAGTGCTTGGCACATAGTAAGCACTTAAATACCAACGTTGTCTGCTGTATAACCTTGGGCAAGTCATTTCACTCTGTGCCTCAGTTACCTCATCTGTAAAATGGAGATTAAAACTCTGAGCCCCATGTGGGACATGAACTGTGTCCAACCTGATTAGCTTGTGTTTAGCCCGGTGCTTTATACAGTGTCTGGCACATAGTAAGCACTTAATCAATACAATTTAAAAAAAAAAGATAGCCCAGGTTCCTTAAAGGCAGGGATTATGTCTATTTAATCTATTTTACTCTCCAAACCACTTAGCTCTGTGCCTTAAAGAACTAAATTATTATTGATTGATTGATGTTCCAGTATCTCATTAATCAGGAAGTCCTTCCTAATGGCTCTCTCACCCCTACTAGAACTTAAGTTTATTGTTTCTTTCCAATCCTTAGTAAGAAGAGAGAACAGATGTTCATCCAAAATTCACAAAAGAGTTCTGATTCTGTTTTGAGACCATATTAAGCCCTTGGCTCATCCTTCCTTTCTGCGATCTAATTCATTTTGGTTCCTATAGCTTTGCCTCTTGGGAACCATTTCTCCAGTCCTTTATCATTTCTGTGGTTCTTTGCCTTTCACTCTCCAAACTTCTCCATGTCACCCTTCGAATGTGGAGCTCAGAATTGGAGGCAATAGGCCTTGCCCCTGGCAAAACAGATACATGGGAGAGAATTACATACTCTTGGAGGCTTACAAGTTGATATATTTCCATTGAAACACCTTTGGGAGATGGTCTGATCAGAGTTGATAGCTTGCATCTAGAGTATCATGGATTGCATTAAACAAATCTGAGCAGAAGTATTGTGTGAATTTAGGGCAAACAACTGCTTTGACTTGAGTTCTCCAGCATCCACAACTCACTAGGGAATTAGTGAGCCACTTAAACATTTTCTCATTTATCAGCCAAGACAGAGCTCTAAATGCCCAATTGTGGACTCTGGAAGAGGAGGAGGTGGATTTGTGACCCTTGCTAAGGAAGGAGGAGGTCAAAATTGAAAGAAAAAATTATATTTAGAACTATCCTGAAGTACCCTAACTAGGGCAAATAATACTCAAACCCAGATTACTTAATGTCGGTGAAGGAAAATGAAACATACATGTTATTTTCCACTTCTCTGAAACTTGTCAGGAAATTAGAAAGCTACTATTGTGCCTTAAGCGTGAAGAAAACTGGAAATTCTGAATCCATGATTATGGAGCAGAAGGAGAAGAAAGAGTGGGGAGAGGAGGAGGGAGTTATGAGAAGGAAGGTGATGAAGGGGAGGAGAAGGTGGAGGTAATGGGAAAGGAAAAGGAGGAGAGGAATGGGACTGAACGAAGGTCAGAGCTCATCAACCGAGGAGATATGCATGCATTCATTCATTTAATAGTATTTATTGAGTGCTTACTATGTGCAGAGCACTGTACTAAGTGCTTGGAATGTACAAATCGGCAACAGATAGAGACAGTCCCTGCCCATTGACAGGCTTACAGTCTAATCGGGGGAGACAGACAAACAAAAACAATAGCAATAAATAGAATCCAGGGGATGTACATCTCATTAAAACAATAGCAATAAATAGAATCAAGCTGTCATCCACCCACAAGTCCACCCCAATCTCCTCTTACCACACTGGAAATCTTGCCTCGGGTAAATCAGACTACCATGAAATCTGACATTTTGTGTGGTTCTCTGGAGCTGAAAGTGCAGCCTGCCTTTTACTTGATGGCAGGCAAGTCATGCCGGCTCCTGCATCTCCATTGCCTCACTTGCCAGTCAGCACCAATTCAGGGCTGAGAAACTTTAGGCTGTTTGGTGTAAGAATGCATTATTCCTTCGCTCTCTGGATGAGACAACCTAGGCACTGTTTCTCCCAGCTGTGGGAACCTGACATTAGAGAACCCCAAATATTCCTCTATGATAAGCAGCCTTCTTATGCACTGCAGGTCCAAACGAGTGTCACGTGACTTTTCTCCCAAAGCCTGCCAGGAAGATTCCATCACAGATGAGACCTTTCATTATCTGAGTGTCTGGGGGACAGTGTTCTTTCAACACCATACTAAATGTTCTTTAGTTCCCATCTGTGAGACTGATCAAGGAAGACAACAGAAGCAAATCCATTAGGCTTTGAGACCAGAGCAGAGTTCCTTAAATTAGCAAACTCTGAATGACAAATCTTCATCTAGAAGCCAAACCCCACACTCTCAATCTTGAACACAAGTATAGCCATATCTGAAAAACCCACTTCAGCTGGCTGTGTGTGCCAAGAGGATATGCAGAGATTGAAGCTTCTTGAGGTACAAATTGGGTGGGTGGGCTGCTCTGGGTCCTGCAGGGTGGAGAGGGTGGTGGGGAGGAGAGGAAAGAAGGGATCCTGCACCCTTGGAAATCGGAACTTCTGGGGCCAGGACTTATGACTGGTGAGAGTGGAGAAGACATCAGATCTCCACTAGATTGTAAAGACATAGCTTATTAGTTAGATGGAGAGCTGGAAGTGTTTGCAAATGCCTCAGGCCCCAAAAAGCTATGAGAAAGAAATGTTTCTCAGCTGAAAAAAATTTAAAAAAAATTGGAATGATTCAACTGCCAATTCCTTGGAAGTACTACATGTGTGGTATGAGCTTAATATATGTCAATGGCCTTTATCGAGCACTTACTGAGTGCTATGCCCTATACTAAGCACTTGGGAGAATACATCAGCAAGAGACAATTCCCCACCCTCAAGGTCACAATCTACTGGGAGAGATGGAGAAAAAGTATTCATTAAGAGTGGAAATTAGAGGAAGAATGAGTACAAGGAGGAAGCTATACAAGCACATCAGGCAAAACAACTGAAAAAATAACTGAATATGCAGATTAATATGTTTTGGATAAAGCACTCAATTAATGGTATTTATGGAGCGCTTACTGTGTACAGAGTACTGTACTGAGTGCTTGGGATAGTACAACACAGTAGAGTTAGTAGAATGATCTCTGCCCCTAAGGGGCTTATAGTCTAAAGCCATGTCTAAGTACAAAGCTGCTTAATTTCAATTTCAACTGAAATTTCAATTGTTTCAATTAAATTCAATTAAATTAGTGCCAAAGGTGGTTGCTGGGTTGATGCTGAGAAACAGGGTAGCCTAGTGGATAGAGTTCGGGCCTGGAGTCAGAAGGACCTGGGTTCTAATCCTGGCTCTGCCTCTTGTCTGTGTGATCTTGGGCAAGTCCCTTCACTTTTCTGTGCCTCAGTTACCTCATTTGTAAAATGGAGATTAAAACTCTAACATGGACTGCGTCCAACCTGATTTGCTTGTATCGATCCCAGCTCTTAGTATAGTGCCTGGCACAAAGTAAGTGCTTAACAAATATGAGGGGAAAAAAAGGATGGAACTAGACTATGAGTTAATCATGGAAGGCTTCCTGGAGGTGAGATTTTGGGAGAGCTTTAAAAATGGGAAGAGCTGCGGCCTTGAGGATTTCAGGAAAAGAGCTAAGAGTCAGCAGTGGAAGAGTCAACTACAAGGTATAGTTAGATGAGAAACTTGAGATGAGCGAAGAGTTGATTTCAATTTCTCACTCTATAGCATCAACCATAACAACTGTATCTGCCATTTAAAGAGATGTCTTTTGAAAGAAAACAGGAGCTTCAAAAGACTCTTAACCTTCCAGGCCCAGGCAACAAGAAGCCCTTTGCTTTGTGTCATAGTTTTGTGGGCAGAATGAAAATTCAAAAAATTTTGGGCTTAAGCGCATAAGAAAGTATAATACAACTGAGTTGGTAGACACGGTGTCTGCTCACAAGAAGTTAACAGTTTACAGGAGGAGCTTAAATGCAACTACACCTAAGTAGAAAAGTGCTCATCTTCAACTGACATTCTGAGTGGCCGATCTGGGGAGCAAGCATTTCAGGGACTGAATCTAGGTCATTATCCGATCTATTTTTTGATGCTGTCCAGATGAAAGGAAAATGGAGCAAGCAAGCACAGGAAAAAAAAAAACAAAACATAAACCCCATGATCTCATTCCACTGCTGAACTGCACTTTAAAGACGGGGAGGAAGAGGGGAGGAGGGAGATTTCATCGATTTCCCCTCATTTATTTAACCCCCCCAAAATGATTTTCCAAATGCAATCATCTCCAAAGCTCTGTCAGCTGTCCAACTCCATTCTCCTGAGGTGTCCCTCTTTTCTCCTGGGTTAACGTATTCCTGGCTGTACAGCTTATCTCATCTCCCAAGAAGTCCTGCTATTTATGAAGAGGAACAGAATCTGTTTCTGGATGGAAATGCTGCCCTCCAGCTGCCACTGGAACCTGCAAGGATTCTGCTCCACTGCCTCTGAAAAGACCCTGGGGACTCTTCCGCGTACATATATTCATCTTCCCCACCGTGTACACACAGAATGCCACCATGAGGAAAAGCTGCTGATAGCCAAAAGGCGGGGCCGTTTCAGACGTGGGATGTGCCTGGGAATCAGATAACATCACAGCATCTAGGGCAATTTGCCACTAATAACTGCTCCGTTTCACCGCTGTGCAGCCACTAATAACTGCTCCGTTTCACCGCTGTGCAAAAGCTGTGTCTGAATTCCTTCCGCTCCTTTCCTTCCCTGCCCTTGTCACTCATTTCTCCCTCAGTTCACTTCCTCAGACCCTCTCCTGGCCCAGGGCCGCAATCTTCCCATTTTCCTATTCTCTCCCTCTCCAGGACATTCATCTACATCCACCTCTTTAATGGCACTGTTAATGATTTGAGGGGAGTAAATCACAGTCAAGATAATGGCTGCAAAAAATTAATAGACATGATTTTTATGATATAATATACTAGTGTACTAATCGTGAGAACAGTTAATTGAAAAGCATTAAATATTTTATTATCCATTCAACATCCTTTCTCCTTTTACCATTCAGCATTCTGTTTATTCTTTTATTCCATTTTGAACTTTTTACCTATTATTCTCTCATAATTTCCCATAAAGGAAAACTGCAGAGTAAGATACAGGGAATTCAAATCGCTAAATCTAATTACAGAAAGCAGTAAATCATAGTTTTAAGGCAGCCTAATTGCAACAAAAAGGAACAAAGTACAATTTTAGAAGAAAACTTCCCATTACCGTGCCTGTGATACACAAAAGCCCTCGTCTGAAACCTGAAAAACCACCAAACTGAAGTTTCTGAAGCAGGGATAAGATCTTTAAAGAA
This sequence comes from Ornithorhynchus anatinus, assembly GCF_004115215.2. Taxonomy (NCBI): domain Eukaryota; kingdom Metazoa; phylum Chordata; class Mammalia; order Monotremata; family Ornithorhynchidae; genus Ornithorhynchus; species Ornithorhynchus anatinus. The sequence goes on from NC_041736.1 coordinate 20,181,115, forward strand.
AGTCGTCGCTATAGTTCTAGTAATCAAATGAAAATAGTAACTGTGGGGTTGAACTCTGATTGCCTCACAATGAGTCTCAGTCTCACTGATCATTGAACACATCCCATTTTGGGAATGACAATTGTCACAGGGAAACAAAATGCACTAAATGTGTCCAAGAGGGATGGAGGGAGGGAGGTTATTATTAACCCTTTTTCAAAAAACCTTCATTTTAACAGGAGCCTGATGATCATTTACCAGGGCTTTCTTACAAGCACCTTGGGAAAGAAATAGATTAACATCATTGTGAATAGCGCTGTCACAAAGCCACTTTCACACAAGTGTGACTTACTTCTTAACACCAAAACTGTGAAAATATCTCAGAGGGTTTGCCCAGTAAAGATTCTGTAAATCAGAAGTTGAAAAACTGCAAACCACCATGGTTTTGCGATCGTTTGCATTGTGTTGGTAGAAGGGGTGGGGGCAAACCACCCTGATTTGCCTTTGAAGCAATATTTCTTAGAGGTCATTTTTGACAATATTTAGCTCTCTTATGACACATCTAAGGAACACGTAGCCTTGGCAGAATTATGGCCTGGGGCTTTAAGGTGCCTTCTGCAAACTTCCTCCCACTCTGCTGTTAATGAAGGGAGGGGAAAGCCCTGCTTCTAGCTCTGAGGCTTTCACCCTCACCACTGCCACCTCTCTCCTCTGCCTGCTGACTCCAGGCCTGGTGAGAAAGAGAGTCCCAGATGGCCAGACTTCTCAATGGCATCCTCGACTGACTAAAGTCTAGGGGCAACCCCGGCTGCTCAAATGGCGATGCCACTCCTGGCCCAGTTGCTCTGAGTACAGAGATTCTATTCATGATGAAGTCTCCCGGTGGCAAACCTGAGGCCTAGTGGATAGACCATGGGCCTAGGAGTCACAGAGACCTGGGTTCTAATTCCCCGGCTCTGCCACGCATCTGCTCTGTGACCTTGGACAAGTCACTTCACTTCTCTGTACCCCAGTTAATGCATCTGTAAAATGAGGATTAAGACAGTGAGCCCCATGTGGGACAGGAACATGTCCAACCTGATTAACTTGTATCTACCCCAGCACTTAGTACAATTCCTGGCACATAGTAATCTTGACAAATACCATTAAAAAAAGCTAACAAAAAGACCTGGGAATATAAGGTTTATGGGCTCTATTACCCTGAACATCCCCCAAAATCAAGGCAGACTCATGAATGAACGCAAAGGAGGCATTCAATCAGCTCTCTTCCCCAAGAGTCACCTCGCTCCTCTCCCACTCCAATCCAGGTCTCAAGCTTGGTTCCTCTAATGCCAACCTTCTCACTGAGCCTTAGTCTTACCCTTCGACCATCAACCTCTTGCTCATGCCCACCCTCCTGCCTGGGATTTCTTCCCTGTTCCCATCCGGCAGACTACTACTCTGGCCGTCTTCAATGCCTTACTACAATCACATCTCCTTCAGGAAGATTTGTTTTGTTTTTATGGTATTTGTTAAGCACTTATGTGCCAGGCACTGTACCAAGCACTGGGGTAGACACAGGCTAATCAGTTGGATGCAGTCCCGGTCCTACACAGGGCTCACAGTCTTAATCCCCATTTTCAGATGAGGGAACAGACACAAGGAAGTAAAGTGACCTTTCCAAAGTCACACAGCAGACAAATGGCGGAGCCAGAATTAGAACCCAGGTCCATGCTCTTTCCACTAGGCATTGCTGCTATTCATGTCTTAGTCTTCCCAGATTAATCTCTTATTTCCCCACTACTGCCCCAGCTACTGCATCATCTCTGAACTTGAACGTTCTTCCTTTATGCATTTAGGTATTCACTCTCCCCTCCCTCATTATTTATGAACTTCTCTCTAAACTCTGTGCATTCCTTTAGTTTGAACTGTTGCCATTCCCCTGTTACTTGTAAGCTCCATGAGTGAACACTCATTCTATTGAACTCCCCCAGTCAAATACCACAGTAGCCTGCATGAAGCACTCAGTTAATATTATTGACAGATTGGCTTTTTTGACTACATTGGGGATATTAGGGGGAAGAGTGAGTTTGGGAGAGAAGATGAATTGCTTGGTTTTAGACATTTTGAGCTTCAGGTGCCAGGGAGACATCCATCTGGAGGTGCCTGATAGCATTCTATCAACAGAGTGTGTAGTGAAAACACATTTTAGAGACTTACTGACTGTATTAATATTAAAAAATCATTCCAAAGGCTGGAAATGTTTTCATAAATCTAAATCATCAGATTTTCATCCCACACTGAGAAAGAAGGGTCTTTCTTGCCTCCCAGCCAAACATCTAGGTAGACAGTATTTTAATCTGTGATTCCTAATATGTTTCCTTGTTAACAGGACAAAGTGTCTAAAATTGAGAGACAAACCGCAAGAGCATCCAATCAGGAGTAGATAAGAACTCAATGCCCGAGTTTCTCGGGGTCACTGGGCCCCTACGCCCCACTTCACCAGGATGAAATCAGTGTGGGACAGAGGGAACAGAAGCTGGAGATGGATTTAGGATCTCTGTTTCCAGTCCTGCCGAAATATAATGTCAATTTAAGGACAATTAGCTGGGGTATTGCAAAATCAGGACATCTGGGTCTCTTCTACTATCTGGTTAGTAAAACCTCCCTAGACTATTCCATCACTTTCTTCTGTTGCGCAGAGAGGTAAGATTTATTTATTCAAATGTTTCTGTGGGTTTTTTGTTTTTCCTTCCTCCTCATGTACCCAGCAGGAAAAAAATGACCCAAAATAGAACTTCCAACCATGCTTCACCAAACAGGGTTAGAAAACATCAGAGTTCTGTGGGAAATGGGTGCTGCATTGGAGTCTTTCTGGAGGGAAACCTTAGCCAAGGACAATGTCTTTTAAACTATATCTGCTACTGCGATCCTGGCTTGACCTCTAGTCAGTCAGTCAGTCGTGTTTATTGAGCGCCTTACTGTGTGCAGACCACTGCACTAAACACTTGGCAGAGAACAAGAAAACAAATTTATCTGTCCACTCCTGCCCGCCACAAAGAGTATGGTGCCACATCTTCACAGTCACAAAACCTCATGCTGTCATAATCCCATCATGTCTGAAATCTCAGCAATGCGCAAGGTTGTTTCTCCTGATGCCTGAAGCAATGTATCCAGTCAGCAGGACATAGCTGAGCAGCAAGACTTTCCTAACGCAATCAATCCTTCGTATTTATTGAGCACTTACTGTGTGCAGAGCACTGTTCTAAGCACCTGGGAACATACAATATAACAGAGTCATCACCACTATTGGTCTTACCATGGTCTCACAATGTGGGACAGGGACAGCATCCAACCCAATTTGTTTGTATCTACCCAGCACTTGGTATAGTGCCTGGCACATAGCACTTAAATACCAACATCATTATTATTATTAATATAATTATTACTACTACTACATGTAAAGCACTATTCTAAGTGCTGGGGTAGATACAGGGTAATCAGGTTGTCCCACGTGAGGCTCACAGCTAATCCCCATTTTACAGATGAGGTAACTGAGGCACAGAGAAGTGAAGTGACTTGCCCACACTCACAGCTGACAAGTGGCAGAGCCAGGATTTGAATCCATGACCTCTGACTCTCAAGCCTGGGCTCTTTCCACTGAGCCAAGCTGCTTCTCATTATTATTAATAATAGCATTAATTGAACTCTTACTGTATGCAAAGCAACAGGTGAAACACTTGGGAAAGTACAAAGGAGGTAGAAGATACCATCCCAACCCATAACAAACTAGCGGGGGAGTCAGAGCCTCAAATACTTTTAGCGTAAACAAGAGTATAAAGTGTAAGAGATAGGAACTTAAGTAGGAGTCTTGCCAATGGATAATGCTTAGAGGAAAAAATGCAGCACAGCTGAAGCTCTTGTATTTTGTTTAAACGCCAAGGGACTAGGTAATAACAAGAATAATCATGGTCTTTGTTAAGGACTTACTGTTTGCTTAGCACTGTACTAGGCACTAGGGTAGATGATCATCAGGTTGGACACCATTCCAGACCCACATGGAGCTCACAGTCTAAAGGAGAGGAAGAATGGGTATTGACTCCCCACTTTTCAGCTGATAAATGGAGGCACAGAGACGTTAACTGATTTGCCCAAAGTCACACAGCAGGAAAGGGGCAGAGCTAGAATTAGAACCCAGGTCCTCTGACTCCCAGGCCCACACTCTTTCCACTTTCCACTAGACCACACTGCTTATCCAAGACCCGAACCCCTGCTGGCTCTGAGTTAAGCCTCCACAGCCTTAATTGAGGAAATAGGGTGGGGTTGGGATAGCAAGAGGAAAGCCAGGTATGGTGCAGATGCAATAACAAGTCAAATTAGTATCTTTGCCCACACCCGTCACAGAAAGGAATCTAAATCCAGTGCCTTTTCGGCTGCATCTTACACATGAATAAGAATTGTGAGATTTGTCAAGCACTTTACTAAGTGCTAGGGCAGATAAACTATATTCAGACTTTTTAAAAATGCTCATTGCAAGACTGTTCAACCTATTTTGAAAAATATAGATGCCATACTAACAAACATGTTTGTTAGTGCTAAGCAAGTGCTAAGCAAACAAACAAATCTCTGTGTTCGCATACCTAGAAGCCCCCGATAGGAGAGCATCAAAATGAGAATTTCAGTTCAGTTCTTAATACTGGACCCATTAGAGGGTCTATCCAAAATGGAGCTTTCTATTTTCTAAAGGAACAGAATCAGAGTCACTGATTATACCTGGTCAGTGATTGGCTATTGTATATGTGGCTGTGGCCCCTAGGTTTTAGCTAGTTCTGTTGGAGTCATGTTCTCCTCAAGAATTCATTCATCCAGCAGTATTTATTGAGCGCTTATTGCGTGCAAAGCACTGTACTTGTGCACGCAAAGAGCTTGGGAGAGTAAAGTATAACAAAGTCATATTCCTGCCCATAAAGAGCTCACAGTCTAGAGAGGGAGACAGACATTAATGTAAATAAATAGAAGAATGAGAGACAGAAAGTCAGAAAGAATAAATATATCCTGAACACTATTCTTCATATCAGATTATCATCTTTCTCCAGCTAGATTCCAGCTTTTATCCTAGGTTTCATCTTTTTATGCTTCTTCCTTTCACTGGCCAGTGCCCTCTTCCTCCAGGGACAGCATTCCTCCTCATCAGAAACCATCACTGCTCTGCCTGTCGATGTTTTCCCCTTGCCTCTTTGGGAGTCTTTTGTTTTGAACTCATTGATAAACAAAGCAAACAGCCTGCAGTGGAGCTAGATCAATAGTCTGTATCTCTCCATCGAAGCTGGGAAAAGGTAACCTCTATTGTTTAAAATAATGATTGCAATTAACCCTTCAGGGCAAGGTGCCTCTCCTGAAGGGGCACGCCTGGGTCCCTATCTAATTTGCCCACGGAGCAATGTTGTACATCACAATAAATGTGAATTCTAACTAGAACTGCTGAGATTTCTCTTTCCTAAGAGATTTGTAAAGCACCCTAACCACCTCGTATTTTTTTCCCCGAGAATTGTACAAGTTGTACTAATCCAATCACCGGGCAAGCTCCAGTGCACACAGACAAACTAATGCATCCTCTTGGAAGTGGCAAAAAATATGTTTCTTTCTTACATAAGGTCGATCAGGCACAGAGTCGGACATATGGGTACGCATATCTTTTCTCTGCTTTGCCGCATATTACTGAAGATGGGAGAAATTTACAAACCAGTCAAGAAACCATTACAGTACTCAAACACTGAATTCAGCATCTAGATAAGATCCCTTTTCCGAATCAAATCTCTGTTTCCTGTGTAGGTCTTCGTAGAGAAACACTTGTAAGTACACTGAGGATGCTGAGAAACAGAATAAGAGGCTTGGAGAACAAGGCCTGTTTGGTTTGATGTGGGGTTTTTAAAATGAAAATATGGATCTCAAGTAAAGCATTTCCCAGTTTGATTATATAGGGTAACAGGTCACCCAAATGGCTGTTCTCTTCTCAACTCCTCAGCCGAACTCTGGACCCTAAATGCCTTTGCCGACCAGTAAGAGGTGAACTTTGAGCCTACTGCCTGCAGTAAGGACCAGAGGAGTGATCCAGTCTCTCAGCTGGTAGATCCGGTGCTGAAAGAAATGGTTTAAAGGAGTGTGGCTGAGAGCCATCTAACCTTCTTGCCCGAGTTAGTCAACACTCCCATTTGTCCGCCTGTTCGTTCCTACCCAAGGGACCGTGCCAGGGGCTTAGGGGCCAGGGACTTGGCGCAGCTTGAAAAATCGCCAGGTGAGCAATGGTATTTTTTGAGCGCTTACTACGTGCAGAGCCCCGCACTAAGCACTTGGGAGAGTAAGCTCCCTCTAGACTGGAAGCTCACTTTGAGCAGCTTTGTCTACCAACTCTCACACTGTAGTTTCCCCCAAGCGCTTAGTATAGTTAACCACTCAGTGAGACATTGATTAGAACTCCAAAATGGACAACTGGAATCCAGGTCTTCAAAAAAAAAAATACCCGCTCCTCTTTCTGTGAGGTAGCAAGGCCTAGTGGAGAAAGCACAGGTGTGGAAGTCAGAGGACCTGAGTTCTAATCCCTACCTGGCACCTGGACTTCTGTGTGACCTTGGGCACATCACTTACCTTCTCTGAGCCTCAGTTTCCCATTTAGATGGTGAGCCCCATGTGGGACAAGGATTGGGTACCATCAACATATACTATATCTACAAGTGCTAGTAAAGCGTTTGGCACATAGTAAGCACTTAACAGATAGCACCATTATTATTATTACTCACTAGGAAAGTCCGGGACCCACCTCTTCTCAGCCTTTCCCCTGAGTCTGCTGCCTCTCAGAAGTGCTAAATCTTGAAATGGGAAAAGGGATAAATCTGAAATCCTGGGGGACCTGTCCCAATTCAAGTCTTCTTTCCTATGTCATTTTACAAGATAAACCCTGCCCTAAAATATCCCCGAAGACACAGCTGAGAAAGGAATTTCTATGAGGCATTTGTTAAGCACTGTGCTACACACTGGGGTAGACTCAGAATAATCAGATCTCACACAGTATCATAAAGGTCTCAGTCTAGGTAGGAGGAACAGCTGTTTAGTAAGCGCTTAACAAATGCTATTATTATTATTAACAACAAATACTACTTAAAAAGGGAAAAAGTGACTTGCCCAAAGGCAGAGAGCACGTAAGTGGTGGAGCCCGGGTCCCTTGACTCCTAGTTCTGAGCTCTATCCACTAGGCCATTCTGCTTCTCTCTTTTACCCAGGGAGAAAAACTTTCCAGAAAGGAGGATAACGACTGCTTTCAGCCTTTCCAGCAAATGAGCAGGGCAGAATGAGGCATCAGCAGATTCCAGGTGTGTGTGATAGAGGAGAGGGATGTGGGGGGCAGGATGGGGGGAGGGCAGGGTGTGACTCAGTTGTTCATTTCCCATTTCCACGGAGGAAATCTGCTCTCCAGTGGCTCTCTGCCCTGTGCTTTTCAGTGGCTCATTATCCCTGGTGCTTCAGAGGGAACACATGGGCCTCCTTGTGACACTGAACATATGGATGGATCTGAAAAGGAGCACTACCACACGAAGAAACAAGATATTTCATGAGAGCGGAAAATCTGGTTGAAGCCAGATCTGGGAAATGGTGTTGTCCTTATCCTTGAAATATGTGAGCTGAGTAATGTCAAGCCATCAGATGATTAGGCAAATGGCAACGGCAGAATATATATTCCCCAGAAAAACACTTTTTCTTCCTCAGTTCTTGCAACTTGGTCACATTAAATGATATCAAACTGCTTGCAGCTCACATTGACTAATGAATATGCCAACTGTGGCTTATTCTCTAAGCCTTCAGCCCTGTGCTGGAGGGGGTGGTTAAGTGATATTAGGTTTCCAGACCATGCACAAAACTTTAAGAAAAGCTCGAATTAATAATTCACTCATTTGCTTATTTTCAAATAAAATCTCAAAACCTTAATAAGGTAATCGACTGTAAAAATAAGACCTTCTTTGGGCATACTGCTGACACTCCGCTTTTATCATCTCTGCATATCCTGAGTACGATTTTGCAAGGGTGCTCGGCCTGTTTCATTATCTGGAAATGCAATTTATTCAGCACGAGTCAAAAATAAGCTGAAACTAATTCCATATGGTTTCAAGAAACATGAAGTCTGGGGAACCCAGACTCTTTTTCAGATCCTTCTTTTTAAGGAGTCTACTGTCTTTGCTTTCATTAAAAGTGAAGAGCCCTAGATAAATCTCTGAAAGCATCTGTACTGGGTTTCCAAACCCCTCTCCAGACTTGGGAGGATATTCTCCTGAACCTGACGCATAACTCCCATTAGCATTAATGGGAATTACATTTGCACCGCAAGGAGACTCTACCCTTTCAGTGTCATATTTCTAGCTGCGGTCTTTGGAGATCAGAAAAGCCACTTGGTGATTAAATGTGAGAAGTTGCTGATGCCAGACTCTATATCCATATTGCTGTCATTCCTCTGAAATTCTGGAATGGCTGGATATGATGGAAAGAAACCAAAAAAAAAAAAAAGATTAAAGACAAGGGGAAGAAACATCCTCACCCACATAATCCTCCTCACTGAAAAAGCTGAAATGCAGCAAGGCCAATGACGAGATGCAAAGCAAAGCGTAGCAGAGACCGTGACTCACCCTTACCCATTCAAAAATAGGAGCCCAATTCTCCAAACAGTCGATTGACAAAGCAATGGTATTAACTGAGCGCTTATGGTGCAAAGAGCACTGTAATGGAGAAAGTACTGTACAAGAGATGCCAGATGAGATCCCTGCCCACGAGGAGTTTACAACCTCCAGTCCCTCTTACAGGAGGGAGACCAGGAGAAGTAAATGCAGCATGGGTGAGCTTTGCCACATTTACACAGTGAGAGGAGGCTAGTCTCACACCTACCCCTGCACACTGTGTGTGGAGACTGGTAGGAGGTCTAGAAAGTCTTCAAAGCCTCATCAAAGGCCCATCTCCTCCAAAAGGTCTTCCCTCACTAAGCCTTCCTTTCCTCTTCTCCCACTCCGTTGTGCGTCGCCCTGATGTGCTCCCTCCTCTCAACCGCACAGCATATCTGTAATTTAATGTGTGTCCCCCTCTAGATTGTAAGCTCATTGTGAGCAGAGAATGGGCCCGTTTATTGTTATATTGTACTCTCTCAAGCACTTAGTACAGTGCTGTGCACACAGTAAGTGTTCAATAACTATGATTGACTGACTAGCAAGCCCTCAAATCCCCTGGAGTGTCTCTTTCCAGATGCCTTTTCTTGGGAATAAAACTGAGCAGGTAAGAAAAGCTCTTCTGTGGGTCACTGACACAGACTTCCCAAAGTGGGCAACACAACCTCCCTTTCCTACGGTGTTCTGTACATAGTAAGCACTTAATATATACGACTGATCAAGCCCGGGCCAAGAGAAGAGTTTGGGTCTAGGTGGGAGATGGAGGATGCAGAGGGATGGTGCTTGGAGGAAATTGTAATCCGTTCTTCGCAGAGAATCGCAGACCCCAATATGACAAGGCTTTATATCCATCTAAGCCACCTTATATCTGACCCTATCAAAGTGCTTGATAGTGAAAAGACCTCAGGCCTGGGAGTAGGGGACCCAGGTTCTAAACCCCACCCTACCACTTGCCTGCTATGTGGCCTTGAGTTTTTCAATGCTTCACATTCCAGTTTTCTATTAACTTGGACTAAGTTCTACTTGACTGAAAGCAGAGGAGAATCCCGTCTCCCAGAGATGCAAGTCTCTAGGAAGAGAGTAGAGACCCCTCCTCCTCCTCTTCAGTAGAGTATGGGCTGGCAGAGTAATCCTCAAGCTGAACAGACAGAGCGAACAGACGGAGGCAGGGCATCTGAACCAGCCCAGGCAAATTATACTCTCTCCTATATTTGAAGATCTCTAGAGTTGACCGATTCCATAGCCTCTCTGGGAACCCACTATAGAAATGATTCCGTAATACAGAGCTTGAGTTTTTAAGCATTTCTAAAACTTTTCCAAATCAAATTTTCTTTTACTGTTTTTTGGTAGAGTTATTCAACACGAGGACAAGAGAGGATAATAATAATAATAATGTTGGTATTTGTTAAGCGCTTACTATGTGCAGAGCACTGTTCTAAGCACTGGGGTAGATACAGGGTAATCAGGTTGTCCCACATGAGGCTCACAGATAATCCCCATTTTACAGATGAGGTAACTGAGGCACCAAGAAGTTAAGTGACTTGCCCACAGTCACACAGCTGACAAGTGGCAGGATGTGGAGATTACTCTAAGTAGAGTTCTAGAAACGTTTGTCTGCAGTTCTGCCCAGAGGCAGGGGCATGAACTACATGACCTCTTTAGGTTCCTTCCAGGCCAGTGATCCTGAGAAAACTTTTTTGGAGACATTTCCAGATAAAATGGAATTTTTCAGATAATTCTAACATCCACAATGATGGGATCTAAACAAAGGGAAAAGGAGGGGTTTTTTTCATTTTCTTAGGTCATGATAATAGAATGTATATGAGCCAAACCAAGCTTAACATGTTGACAGCAAAACTCAGTGGAATTCATGATTTCCAAAAGAGGTGATCCAGAGAAAAGATTAATGAGAGACCGAGATTAAGCCATGAGAAAGGGGGAATCTTCTCTGAGCTTCCATGTGAAGTGATGGCTAATAGCTGGAAAAAAGTCAATTGGTTGACCAAAGGCATAGTACACCACAAATGACCTAACCCTTTTAATTTAAAAAAAAAAAAGAATTGGGGGATTTGGACATGACTTCAAGGTAAAAGAAGAGAAGCTTCTAAAATTCACTCCCAAGGCCATAGCTGAACATTTTTGTTTGGGTACCCAGCAAGAGTTGAGTATATGGGGCAAGGACAGTATTCAGCGTGTTGACCAGAAAATCAATCAGCTGTATTTCTCGAGTGCTTATTGTGTGCAGAACACTGTACTATGTGCTTGGGAGTGCACAATACAACAGAACTGCTTACAGCCTAGAAAAACTTTAGGGTATTTTACTTTTTATTAAGCAAATAGTTTGACCACATCTTGGTGTCTATTGTACTCGCCCAAGTGCTTACTTAGTACAGTGCTCTGCACACAGTAAGCACTCAATAAAAATGACTGAATGAATGACTAAACCTGGAACATCAGTATGTAATCACTGCACTGTAAAGGAGGTTCCTCCAAAAAAGTTAGCATGGCACCAGCAACCATCCATGAGCAGACTCCTACATTAGAGAGTAAAGTCACAGCACCCATTTTAAGTCCAAATCAAATTCACCCCTGCATTCAAATCAATTCCCTTGGGGGTCCAAACATCTCCTGTTCATATTTGAAGTTTTTTTCCCACTCTTTAGTAGATCACTAAAAAGCCACCTAAATAAAGGCAATTAATAAGAACTCAGTGAGGAAAGACATTCACCATAAAACTAGGAATGCTTTTGATCTCTGGAGAGAGCCAATTCTGCCCCACACAGCTTTGCTGGAAATATTCCACTCTTCCCACAGTGCACATGTTTTCAATTACAAACTGCAGATTTTTATCAGCATTCCAGTTAATTGTTTTCTACCAGGAGAGTAGAAGAAAGTCTTTCGGGCAAGAAATAGATGCCTACAACTTAATATATTTTGGTCTTCTCTAAAAAAAGATGGACTCCCCTTCAGGAAGGATGGAATATTTCTGCACTGTTACAGTAAGAATCTATTTCCCTCCTGTGGTTTGACTTTGTTGGGTCATCAAATCTTACTGGAATAATATGAGCAAAATTACAACTCGTGGCCATTCATTATGCACTCTGAATCTATCCATGACTTGTCTTCCACAGACCGTCAGTTCCAAGGTCTAAAGTTGTCATAACAAAGCCACCCAGAGAAATGAAAACTACCAATGGGATTCACTGAAGTGCATGTGGTCAGCTGGAAATGACTCGGTGGACACTATAAAGTCATTGCTTGCCGTAGTTGATTGATCAGGGATTCATACTTAATGTTCGATAGGTTATCAAAGCAAAAGTAAGAAACGAAAAAATTCCCTCGTTTTCTAAAATATATGGTTATTCCAAATAAAATATCCCAAAATCATGGGTCTATTTTTAAGATGACACTTTTTTTGGAGGCTGCAGAGATGTGAAGCACTCTCTTAGCTGATCTGGAGAAAATAATCTGATTCGTTTTGCCATACAAAGCCCTAATGATCAGAATTTCAATACTCCACACTATCTTCTACAACAGGTGCTAAACACTTTTGATAACTGCACTCTAAGTGCACTGACCCTGAAATCAATCAATTGCATTTATGGAGAGCTTACTTTGATCAGAACTCTTGTACTAGGTGCTTGGGAGGGTAGAATACAGTGGCTAGACATGATTTCTGTTCAACAGGGGACACAAAATGAGAACAACAGAAAGGACACAACAGAGAATAAGGATAGGTACGTAAATGCTGTAGGGGTGGGGTGAGATGAATATTTATATGCACAAAATGTGGAATTAAGTGCATAGATGGGGCAGTAGGGAAGGAAAATAGAGTGAGGGGGTGAGAGCTTACTCAGGGAAGGGTTCCTGGAGGAGTTACACAACCTTCTATAAGCATGATTTCCGTGGAAGGAAGGCAGATAGTTGTTTTTACCATGGAGGCAAAAGGTCATTTCGTTTTTGAGATTTAGATGACTTGTGCAGTTAAAACACTAAATCTTAGCCTTGTGAGACAATTAAGATGGACGAAACTGCAGCTCCTTTTATCGATACTCTTGACGACTCCACACTAGGGTGGATGCAAAGAAAAGCAGTGTGGCCAAGTGGAAAAAGCACTGGCCTGGGAGTCATCATCATCATCATGATAGTATTTGTTAAGCGCTTACTATGTACCAAGCACTGGGGTAGATATAAGGTAATCAGGTTGTCCCATGTTGGGCTCAGAGTCTTAATCCCCATTTTACAGATGAGGTAACTGAGGCACCGAGAAGTTAAGTGACTTGCCCAAGGTCACCCAGCAGACAAGTGGCAGAGCCAGCAATAGAACCCACGACCTCTGACTCCCAAGCCCTGGTTCATTCCACTGAGCCGCACTGCTTCGAGTCAGAGTCATAGGACCTGAGTTTGAATCCCAGTTCCACCACTTGTTCGCTGGGTGTGTGACCTTGGGCAAGTCACTTAACCTCTCTGTGCCTCAGTTGCCTCATATGTAAAATGGGAATTAAGACTGGGATCCCCTTGTGGGACAGGGACTGTGTCCAACCTGATTGGCTTATATTTACTCCAGTGCTTAGTACAGTCTTACTCTGGCACAGAGTAAGTGCTTAAAAAATACCATTAAAAACAGACAACATCACCTACTCACTGCCGGCTTTCATTAGCCCTGTTTAATCACCAACTCCCCAGCACAGGGTTAAAGATACTGAACAACTTTCATTTTGCAAATTGCTGGAGAAAGAATTAAAACAATCCACAGGGCCACCCGCAAAGCTACCAGGGAACCCAAATCAACCCTTGTAAATAGTGCATGTCCCTGGTTTTATACTAATTGTCATGTAAATTAACACAGCAAAGCCCCCCCAGCAAGTAAAGTGAAGGTTCTCTTCACAGCCCATCGCCAGTGCCTCCCCCAGAAGCCTAAATGATGTTGTATTTGTTTCTTTAGACAATAAAATGCCAAAAGTTTTTCTTTTGCTGTCAGCAAATGATGAATACATGTGGTATCGATGATTTAATACCACCAGACCACCAGGGAGGAAGAGTTAGGTGAACTGCGGCAGAACTCTGCCATTTATTTTTATTACCATGCATTAAAAATTACGTTTACAGATAATTGTTTTCCTCCCTCCAATAAAGCAGGATTAAAAAAATCCAGGAGAATATTTAATAATACTGGACCGCCAGGGAGGAATTTTAAAAGTTGATTTTTTTTATTGACAAATTAGATTTGCTTTTTTAAAATTTCCAATTATTTTTTAAGTGCAATTTGTGGAGGGCCAATTTTAAGCCAGAGTAGCATGATGGGTTTTCATGCAGGGTTGGGGGTGGGGGAGGTGTGACACAGATTAAGTTACCCCTTTACAAGGGTAATTATCTAATCAAAGAGTCCCTGAGCAACATCAGTTCTATACCTGTGGAGCAGACTTTGCGTTTCATGACTGGATCAGTGTTGAGCCAACATTTGATTCTTTGAATTAATACATGAAAAGTCTTCCATTTACAAGGCTTTCTTAGAAGAGGTCAGGCATTGGCTAGTAGGAGATTTGCTAACACTAAGAAGGATGAGAAACCAGGAGAATCTTACATATCCAACTCCAATTGTGGGGAAACTTTTTACACGCAGCTGTTGTCCATAAATTAGGAATACACAAAGTGGGGGATTTGGTAATATGCACGGCTGTTAAAAGCCAAAACATCCATCAGCGTCACCTCAGATCCTCAAAATAACTAATGAACAAGAAATGGTTTGCAATACCAAGGGGGTCTATTCAGGATTTGAACTCAAAGAGATGTGATCATTGGGAAGGAATTCTAATGTCATTATCAGTGGTATTTACTGAGAGCTTACTGTGTGCACAGCACTGTAGTAAGCACTTCGGAGAGTACGACAGAGTTGGTAGACACGTTACCTGTCCGCAACAAGCTTACGGTCTAGAGGAGAGAAATAGAGTGTGGATCAGAGGATTAAGTTGTGGAGTATCATGAATAAATGGAAAGTCCCAGTTCTCTTAATGAGTCAAGTCCCCTTTGGTTTGAAGAGCCTAAATAGTTCAAGAAAAGTTGCCAGTAAATTTTTTTTAAGCATCTCTTTGAGACGTATTCAGTGTATGGCCCCGTTCATAAGTCAAGCCTGAGAAATGGCTAATCTCACCTGAGGTGGCCTCGCCTTAGGAGATCTAATACTGATTTTCTCTGTACCAGAAAAAAAGTACCATCGTTCCCCTTAAATTCCCAGTTATCTTGCACTTGCTTTGTACAAGCTAGAAAGAAAAAAAAAACTCCTCTTTCTCAGTTTCAAATAATGTACGTTAATGATCCAGAGTTCATGACAGCCAGTCAGTCTGGATACAGAGATAGTCTAGCTAATTGAGTTTTTCCATTTTTCTCAAAATATGGTTTTATAGTAATTGCAGTATTTGCTAAATGCTACTGTGTGCCAAGCACTAGGCTAAATGCTGGGGTTGATACAAGAAAAATGGGCCGGATGCAGTCCCTGGCCCACTTGGGGCCACAGGGTGTGAGGGAACAGATATTTAATCCCCATTTACAGTTGAGAACGTTGAGGGCAGAGATGATTTGCCCAAGGTTACAAAGAGGGTACACGGCAGAGTCAGGATTAAAACCTGGGTCTCCTGACTGCCAGTTCTATTCTCTTTCCAGTAGCCCAAACAGGTTATATGTATTGTATTATCTGTAATAAAATATAAACTACAAAAAGAAAAAGGATTGCAGATGGGATTTCATGATATGCAGTATTTGAACAGGAAGAGCTGCCTGAACAGTAATGCCCATATTCTCTCATTTCTGAGGGCAATAGTAGAAAAGAGCACTCCATCCTGCTTTATATTGCAAGCTATAATACAATATCACCGCTTTACATTAACTAGTGTTTCAATCTTTCTGCACAGTACTCACATATGTACCTAAAAGTCCTCATCTACCAGCCAAGCCAAACTGAAAAAATCTGGGAAACTAAATTTTCAGCTATTACAAGAGTTTTTATGTGAACTCATAACGCAAATTACTAGGCACTCAGAAAAGGCTGTGAAAACATGCACTCACTGGATGCTGTTCAATCATATTTCCAAAATGAACCCCGACTTCTGAGGTAGACTAACCCTCAAAAGGCAGTAGTTAGCAGAAGTTTCTGGATTCATGGCTCAGAACTCACATATGATTATGTGCAGATTTTTCTCCATTTTCTTAAATGTTACTGCACAGAACAATGTTTTTGAAACAAAACATCTCATTAGTACGTAGAAACTACCAAGAGCGTTTTTTCCCTTGGAGAAATGTGTCCTTCAAACAGACAAATGCAGTTACACCTCCTTCTCTGTTAAAGAATCCATATCAAGTTTTATAAATGTATTCATTTTGTTTGTGGTTGTTTATAAAAAGGTTATCTTCTGGGTTTTCACTTAATAAAATCACTTTCTTCTGGGTAAAGCTGGATGAGCACTTAGTACAATGCTCTGCACAGAGTAAGGGCACAATAAATGTTACTGATGATGATGATGATAATAATAGTATTTAAGCACTTACCACGGGTCAAGCACTGCAGCATTTATGCACTGGGGTATGCATAATATGCATAATAAATAAGATAACCATGCTAGACAATCCCTCTCCCACATGGGACTTACAATTTAAGAGGAAGGTAGAGTAGATATTTAATATCCATTTTACAGATGAGGAAACTTGGGAAGTTAAGTGAATTGCCCAAGGTCACACAGCAGTTAAGTAGCAGAGCCAGGATTAGAAATTAGGTCTTTTGACTCCCAGGCCCATGAATTTTCCACTAGGTCGATCTGCTCCCGGATCCTGCTGTTAAACATACTTCTGAACTAAAAGTGTCCAGTGAATGCACTTTAGGGTATATGCCTGCCAGAGCAGGGTCTGAGTTTTTGGGGATCGATATCTGGCGTCTCTTAGAGGGCCAGAGGCAGTAGCCATCCTTGAATATTCACTGAACATATCATGATGGTGGTGGTGGTCTGCACCCCCGTCTAGCCCACGTGCAGCTGCCAATCCATCAGGGGTTTCTCTCCAGCCCACCACTACACCGAGCATAAGGCAGCATCTTAATGATATCATCACTGCCCAAGAGAATCTCTCTATCCAGTCGATTAGCACATTTATCTGCCATGTATATTCAATCAATGGAATTTACTGAGTGCTTACTGTGTGCAGAGCACTGTACTAAGTGCTTGGGAGAGTACAGTACAGCAGAGTCGATAGACACATACCACTTTGAGAAATGGAAGGGCAATCCCCTTTTTTGATGGTATTTGTTAAACTCTTACTGTGTGCCGGGCGGTGTAATGAGCACTGGGACAGATACAAGCTAATCAGGTTGGACACAGTCCATGTCCCAAATGGGGCTCGCAATCTTAATCCCCATTTTACAGATGAGGTAGGAGAATTAGCATGAACTAGTGGATACAACACAGGTCTGGGAGTCATAAGGATCTAGGTTCTAATCCCACTTGTGTGACTTTGGGGAAGTCAATGAACTCGGTCAATCAACGGAGATTGAGACTGGGAACCCTATGTGGGACAGGTACAGTGCCCAATCAAATAAACTTGTACCTTCCCCAGTGCTTAATATAGTGCCTGGCACATAGTAAGTGTTTAGCAAGCACCTTTAAAAGAAAAGGTGACTGAGGCAAATAGAAGTTGAGACTTGCCAAAAGTCACACAGCTAATAAGTGTTGGAGCAAGGATTTGTGAAAAATATGCCCATTTTGTGCAATCCTAGAGTATTTTGCTGGGAGACCTCTGAGCACCTTCCACCACCGATCTGCTCCAGGGCCTTTGGACTCCTTTCTTTGCCGCTATGTCCACCCTCGCTGCAGAACTCAGTGGAAGTAGCTGCGGCCCACAGGCATTTGGCAATGACCATGTTTTAAAACGGCCATAAAAGCATCCAGTAAGTTACCAGTCAGGAGACGTAGCGGAAAACCAGATATCTGGACACCCTAAAAATGGGCACAGCTTTTAGTGGTCGTTAAATTCGTGAAGGAAATAGTTGAAGCTTTGAGTGGACTAAACTCTGTCATTATTGAAGCCCATCATTATTAAAGAAGGTCTCATTCTTACGCTCAAGTTCCCTTCTAAATACAAGCTAGACCCAATGAAGCAGCAGAGGAACCCTCAAAACCCACCCAACTGACAACCTAAGGTTTGTGGTCTTCATTCCCCGCAGGTGGAAGGAGAGCTGCTGGGAAAGACTTTCTTCTTTAGAGATCCCAGCAGGGACATATGAGAAGCAGCTTGGCCTAGTGGATAGAGTGTGGGTCTGAGAGTCAGAATGACGTGGATTCTAATCCCATGCTGTGTGACCTTGGGCAAATCACTACACTTCTCTGGGCCTCTTCTGGAAAATGGGGATCAAGACTGTGAGCCCCATGCGGGACATGGACGGTGTCCAACCTGACGACCACTTATCTACCCCAGCGCTTAGTACAGTGCCTGGCATGTATCAAGAGTTTAAGAAATACCAAAAAACCCCAAAAGGAATGGTAAGCTCAATATCCTGGCTCCTTTTCTCTTCACAGGGCATTGCAGAAGTCAGAAAAGGGTGAGAGTGTAGAATAAGAGAGAAAAAAGAGGTAACATGGAGCATTTGGTGTCAACATTCCTGTGGGCAGCACAGTTTGTAGGGGTAAGAGCTTGCTGCCCCTGAAGTCTCCTGAGATTGGGAGATCAGGCTAGATCTCCAGAGAAGGCAGGAAGATAAACTTCAGGGAGGCTTTCACCACCTTTTGGAGGAAACGGGTGCAACCAGACACTCCGAAGCAAGGTAGAGCCCACTGTCTCCCTCATCTTCCTGTCAACAGGGCCTCAGCTGGTGAAGGTTCAGATAATCACAGGATGTGGCCTTAAAAGCAATACTGACCCCCTCGCCACAAAGCCTGCACCACCCACTTCAGTAAGGTTCAATCCAAGATGGAGACCTACATTTTCTTCTTTGAAGAACCAGAAAAACCGCCTCAAGCATGATTTGGTTCCACCCAATGCCAAAATCACTTGGGGAGAGGGCATTCTCAAACACCAGCAACCCCTCTGCTGAACTATCAGACATGTTTTCCCAATTCCACAAAGTACCATAAGGGTGCCACCATGAACTGCCCCAGAAACCTTCAGAATCTGGAGCATGTTGCTGGATGGACCTTAACCCCACGCACCCCTTCCTCCCAGAGTCCCCGCATTCCCCTCCCGGGTCCTCATTAACACGGGCGCCGCTTCCAAGCCACAGGACTCGGCGGCAAGAGCCGAGATGGAGGGAGGTCGGGCATTTAAGAAACAAATCATGGTCATCAAGGGGTCCGGTGCCATATCCGGAACGGACGGCGGACGGTCCAACCAAAACCGGGCCGGCCAGTATACAGCCGGGCAAATGACCCCCACAACTTGGGCAGTGGTAGGAGGCAGCAATGGCTTCTCCTGAGTCTGATGTCATGGTTGGAAAGGCAGGAAGTGTGTTTCCAAGCAGTAGGTCCATCCCAAGAGGGAATTTTCCTGCCCCTGAGTGTGTGTCCCAGGCCATTTAAAAATCCCTTTATAAATAATAGGTGCAGGAAAGTGAAGAAAGAGTTTTCGTTTCCACCAGGAAATGGTGCTCAGGAGCAACCCAACAACGAAATCTATTCCTCCCATAGACTGGACTGTGCTAGCTCGTCCTGCCCACCCCATAACGCTCACACCTTAACTAGAACGGGCCATCTGTTGGAAAGAGAGGGTAGTTCAAGTTAAGTGTGCATTTCCCTTTCGTGGTGGCCTAGAGCCTGAGACCGCCTAACATCTCCAGAGGTCATGGAATAGCCATCAGAAGGTAATAACTTTGAGTCACTACTAATGTGGGCTGGATATGAACCAGCCACCTAGAAAGGAAAGACTCCCCAGACCAGCTCCAAACACCTGATCCATGAGGCTCTCTAGGCAGCGTTGCTGACATTTTTATTTGCTGGCATTTACGGCGTTGCAGAGGGGCGGGCAGGGTAACGACGGCTGCTCTCTCCATCGCCCTTTCCTGCCGTTCCGCCTGAAGAACGGGTTCGGAGACCAAAAAACAAAAGGAGCTCACCTCTCTGAAGCCCGGACCTGATGCTCTCCCGGCTCCCTAGGAAGCTTTTGGAATCCTGGGAGGTCCAAACCCCAGCACGAGTTGGGAAAATGATTTCCGAACTTCCCCGCTTCTGGGCCAAAAGAGAAAGAAAAAGAGGCCCGGGTTAAAAAGACCCAGTTATGGATTCCGGGTTATTTTTGACCTCCGCGCTTCACTTCCTTCCCCACCTCACTCCTCTCCACGTGATGATCTTGGCAGGGGGAGTGGAGGTTTGATAGTGGTGATAAGAGGGGGTGTCTCTTGCCTTATATCAAAACTCTTGCACTGTGCCTTTGGTTCATGTTTCCATTTTAATTAAAAATGTTCACTGCCCCTTCAGGGTAAACCCAAGCAGAGAGAAACGTGAAAGGACTGAAATCCCCCAATCTGCAAGGTCTGCTAAGCATCTTCTTTCCGGCTTGGACCTAATACTCCTGGTGGCTGCTTATTCTGGCTCTTCAACTTCAACTGGGCTTTTGATAAGCGATGGGT
This sequence comes from Ornithorhynchus anatinus, assembly GCF_004115215.2. NCBI lineage: Eukaryota > Metazoa > Chordata > Mammalia > Monotremata > Ornithorhynchidae > Ornithorhynchus > Ornithorhynchus anatinus. The sequence continues at coordinate 20,201,374 of NC_041736.1, forward strand.
TTCAAATTATTGATTCATGTCTATTTTACACCAATTCCCAAACAACATTCCCAAAGCTTACTTCCCCTCCCGGCCCATGAGAGAATCCAGATTTGGACCCTTCAGTTTCTTTTCTCCTCTCTCCTCCAAAGTTTATAATTGTCGGGAACAGCTGGGTACAAGGCCAATCACCTTCCTCACAACCAACAGGCCTCCAACAGACAAAACATCTATTCTGCTTCTAAATTTGTTTTTAATTATATTACAAGCGGAAAAAAAAAAATTCCTCCAGCTGTTAACACTGGCTCACCAGGGCCCAGGGCAGACATAGAGCAGACATTAGGAAATACTTTGAAAAATTTTTGTAGTTTGTCATGATTTAAGAGCAGATATTTCTGGCTTTGAGTGAACTCTGCAATATCCCTGTGCGACAGGATAAATGATCAACTACTACTATTAATTTTTAGGTCATAATGGTTGAAACGCCGCTTCAAAAATAAATGCCGTATTTTCGCTTTATTTGGTCAGGTAAATACTAAACTATTTTGTCATAATAACTTTACAACACTGTGTTTCACCTTGTCTTGCCTTGACTGCTGAAGGTAATAGGGGCTGTTTTATTATGCCCATAAATCGAGTCAATTGACTTATCCTTATATCCTGTTTCCTGAACTTAACGAGAGATTCTGCATCATTAGGAACACACACCATCCTATAGCAGGATCAAAAGCAAAAGCAGGCTGATAATAAGTCATTTTGATTTCAGGGAGTGTTCAGGCAAACTTTCAATATTCTGCTATGAAGTAACAAATAACAGGCTTTTGCAACCTGCCATTTGCTGTCTGTTCTCTTAGGCTGGAAACAACCTCGTGGAGTCCCTCAAAATTTAACTCCTTCAGAAAATGAATCACGACCCGTGAGGCTAAGGTTCATTGAAACAGTTTAGAGGGCAACGACCACAAACCAAAAGATCAAATATCTTTTAGCTTTGTAGCAAACCGTTTGGTTTTTTTCCCATTATCATGTAGCCAGCTAATTTGGGTAATTCAAGCCAAGAAACACTTTTCATTGGATATGATGATAGAATCTCTGATAGAATCTCCCATCATAAACAATGGACGAGCCTTGGTATCGTCAAACAATGCTATTTATCAAGTTCTTACTCTTGTTTTTTATGGTATTCGTTAAGCACTTACTAGGTTCCAGGCACTGTATTAAGCACTGGAGTTCATCAGGTTGGACACGGTCCCTGTTCTGCACAGGGCTCAGTCTCAATCCCCATTTTACAGATGAGGTAACAGACCCAAAGAAGTGAAGTGACTTGCCCAAGGTCACACAGCAAACAAGTGGCAGAGCCAGGTTCAGAACCCAGGTCCTCCTGACTCCCATGCCCCTGCTCAATCCATTAGGCCACACTGCTTATTGAGGGCCCACTTATTGTGGCACACTGTCCTGAGCCCTCGGCAAGTTTGATCTTACTGTTTAATTTTTTCCTTAAGTATCTGCCGCCAGTCATCTTTCCACTACTATTCTTAGCTGGTGAGCCTCTCAAAGGCCAGAAACAGGGTGTACTTCTCACTTGGATACTTTTGCAGGGCTTAATACAGTGCTTTGCATGCCAGAAGTGCTTAACAAACAATTACTATTACAGGACATTCCTCCTTCACTGCTGAAAGGCATTTGCCCTCGAAGGACTGAATAGCCACAGGGCAGAGGGATGCCAAGAGGACTGCCTCAGGTGACGCTGCCCAAGTATTAATCTTGGGGAAACAGCATGCCCTAGTGGGTAGCGCGCAGGCCTGGAAGTCAGAAGGACCTGGGTTCTAATCCTAGCTCCACCATTTGTTTGCTATGTGACCTTGGGTAAGTCACTTTGCTGGGCCTCAGTTACCTCATCTGGAAAATGGGGATTAAGACTGTGAGCCCAGTGCGGAAAAGGGACTGTGCCCAACTTGATTAGCTTGTATAATAATAATAACGTTGGTATTTGTTAAGCGCTTATGTGCCGAGCACTGTTCTAAACACTGGGGTAGATAAAGGATAATCAGGTTGTCCCCTGTGAAGTTCCCAGTCTTAATCCCCATTTTACAGATGAGGTAACTGAGGCAACAAAAAGTCAAGTGACTTGCCAAAAGTCACACAGCTGACAGATGGCAGAGCCAGGATTAGAACCCACGACCTTTGACTCCCAAGCCCAGGGTCTTTCCACTAAGCCACGCTGCTTCTCTACCCCAGTATCTACCCCAGTGCTCAGAACTGTGCTTGAATTATAGTGAGTGCTTAATACCATAATCATCAACAATGGAGCACATTTTGAGGTTGGCCATCAGTACGTCTTCACATCTTTCCCTCTGGTCACCTGATACAGTCACGCAAAGACGACCTGGTGGTTCTTTTATCTCTAAATTATCAGGATAATTAGCCCCAATTCTCCACTGTGCTGTAGAAGTGCAGAGCAGACCTGGTGTTTAAGCAGATGCTGTGGTCTGAGCTATTTAATTGCCTCAATATTTACTTGCCTTTGCCACGTAGATGAAACCCATGTCTGCATGAGGAAACCACATGGCCTAGCAGAATGAAAAGCAGATTCATCCAGGCAGCTGTTCCCTTACAACCGCATGGGGGGCAGTGGGGCGCAACGGAAAAAGCAACGACTGGAAGTCAGGAGAGCCGGGTTCAAGTTCCAACTCCTCCTCCAGCCTACTGTGTGACCTTGGGGAAGTCACTTAACCTCTCTGGGCCTCTGTTTCCTTACCTGAAAATAGGGATGAGATCAACTGTTAGTCCCATGTGGGACAGGGATTGTATCTGATCTCATAAGTCTTTATTAACCCCAGCGATTAGCTTATGATAAATCTTTAAGAAACACCATAATTATTCTATGCAAACTCAGGTATCTCTATACCCCAGGGATTCCATTCTGTACACCTGGAGGGCTCCTACATGCACAAGAGCTGGTTTCAGGGATCCACACCCTTCCAGTAACAGGGAACTACCGTGGAAACCTGGGACTGACTGGAGGGTTTTTTGTTTGTTTGTTTGTTTGTTTGTTTTACAGTATTAAGCACCTTCTACATGCCAGGCACTTTACTAAGCACTGGGGTAGATACATGGTTGTCAGGTTGGACAAAGTCCCTGTCCCGCATGGGGCTCCCAGTCTTTATGCCCATTTCACAGATGAGGTAACTGAGGCACAGACAAGTGACATGACTTGGCCAAGGTCACCCAGCAAATGGCAGAACCAGGATTAGAATCGGTTCCTTCTGACTCCCAGCCCTGTGCTGTGCTCTATCCATTAGGCCACGCCACTTCTCAATTGCCAGAGAGAGGCTACGAAGTGGACAAGATGACATTACAGTTTCTGGAAGACTCACAGGGGTGGCTAGCCTGCGTGTGACCATTGAGCCCTCCTCATCCCTCCCACTAAATGGAACTCTAAAGACTGCTTTTGTGCTAGATTGGGCGGGGAGAGGTGTTACCGGTCACGTATTCGGTAGGGGGATTTGTCAAGTGCATACTATGAGCCAAGCACTATACCAGGCACTGGGGCAGATGGAAGAAAATCAGGTCAGGTCAGTCCCTATCTCAGATGGGTTTCAGAGTCTAAGTAGGAGGGAGAACAGTTATTCAACCCATTTTACAGAGGAGGAAACTGAGGCACAGAGAAGTGAAGGGATTTGTCCAAGCGCTCACAGCCAAGTGGCAGACCTGAGATTAGAACCCAGGTCCTCTGACCGCAAGGCCCACTCTCTTTCCATTAGACCACAAAGCTTTCCAAACCAGGGGTTCTCCCTAACTCCTGCCTGGGCCAATTATTCCCCTTCAGGTCCAGCTGAGAGCAGTGGGACGCCCCTGACTTGGGCTACTGGTCATTCTCTCCCTGTTTTGCCACTGACACAGCAGCAGCTCTCCAGAGTCCAGCAGACTGGGGCCGGGAGTCGGGGGGTGCCCCAAGAGGTGTGGATCCTGGGCCATTTTCTCCAGTTGTCCCCACCCCGGTGATGGCCTTGTCAGCGCTGCTAGGAGTTTGAGGGAGGGAGGTTCTGGACCTGCCAGGGCTTCAGCCGACTTCCCTGGCTATTCTAACCCAGGTCTGCGGTTTCCACTGATGCTCCCCACCTCCTTTTCTCTCCCCTGCTCCTCAAGGCTTCCAAATCTCTTTCCCCACTGTCTCCACAGCCGCGATGTCTTTTGGGCCTGGTAGAGAGACCCTGGCCGGACTGGGACAGAACAGCTGGGCAGCGGTGTGAGAATACCCCCTCAGCCTGAGATGTTGCCTTACATTCAACTGTATTTATTGAGCACTTACTGTGTGCAGAAGACTGTACTAAGCACTTAACGCACACCCCCCTCCCCCACCGTCCCTCCAACCCACAGTCCAGTCAACAGACATTTAGATCACTGACCTTAGGATATATTCAGATGAGACAGACCTGAGCTCTGCTGTAGAGGAAAAATGATGGTGCCCTGGCCAGAATCCAGATAGTTGATCTCACACCTGGTAAACGTTTAAACTCCCCCCTTTCATTTTGCCTGTCTGGACCCAGTTGAGCAGCTGGCTGTTCTTGATGGGACTGATAAAACTGCTGCTACGAAGGTAAAATCCTTTCAAAATGTTTTGCGAGAGCATTATAGGAGATTTATATTAATGTCTGTCTCCCCCTCTAGATGGTAAACTCGTTTTGGGCGGAGAACGTGTCCGCTAATTCTGTTATATTGTACTCTCTCAAGTTCTTAGTACAGTGCTCTGCACATAGTAAGCGCTCAGTAAATACCACTGATTGATCTGTGCTCTTTGGAAGTAAGGTCTTACCCTTCAAACCACTTGAATTCCAAGCCTCCAACCTGAGAATAACAGCCAATAGATGATGGTATACAAACGGGCGAAACTAGAAAATGAGTTACTAGGAAAATGTCGTCTTCCCAGGTCTTAAATATAAGAAAAAGAGTGAGTGCTTGGATGGTTTATCCTTTTTATTTCCAATTAGGCTAGTCTAGACTGGCACAGATCTGGAAAACTGAAGTTTAAAATGGATCCTGGCCTCCACTCTCAGTTTATAGAGAGATATCCTTCCCAGAGGAGCTGGGATTTCAGGGGATGCTAGAAAGAATGGGAGAGGTGGAAAGGCGGCCTAAACTCAAATCTTCTATAGGGTTACCAAAAGATAATGTCTACACTTCTTGGTGTCTGAAATTTTCAGAAACAATAGGGAACAAAATGCTGTGCTGTTACTTTTAAGACCCCAAACAAAACTCAATTTTTCTGATGGTTCCAGAGCAAAATGGCTCATGGAACCAAGTATAGTACCATAACTTTATATTCACTATAGCAATTAATCTTTAAAGTTTTAACTTTCAGGATAAACAAATCAATGGCATTGATTGAGCACCTCCTGTATGCACAGCACTGTACTGAGCACTTGGAAGAGTTCAGGGCAAAGGAGTTCGTAGATACATTCCCTGCCTATAAGAAGTTTACAGTCTGGAGGGGCAGACAGACAAAATAAATTATGGATCAGTACTTCAGTGCTGAGGGGCCTAGTGGAATAAGCACAAGTCTGGAGTCAGAGGACCTGGATTCTAATCCTGATCCCCCTGTACTTCGACTTGTACTAAGTACTATTGAACTTGTATCAACTCCAGCACTTAGAGTGGTTACTATGTGCCAAGCACTGTTCTAACAAATACCATGATTATCATCAAAGGGTACAGATCCAATTGCACAGACAATGCAGAAGGAAGAGGGAGTGTTACACAGCTTCTTAATGTAAATGAACACACTCGTTAAACCTCAAAAGGTTCAAATAAACCCAAGGGGATTCCGCATGCTTTCTAGATAAACTTAGAGATTATAACCCATTAATAAAATCTTTTAACTGGATGCTTGTTATACTGTGACTACCCAGATCTGATATTTACTTCTGTATATGTTCTCAAACCCTTAGGACAGAGTGTTCTGTACCCAGGATATGCCTAATAATTGATCCAGTTCTTGTTGATGCTGATGATGTTATATTCTGCTATGGGGCGGCTGACTCGTTTCAGTTTGGGACCAAGAATCCAAATGATACTTGAAAAAAAGATGTGCTTCATCTCGGAGATTGGCCTAAGCAGGCAGATTATACAGATAATACAGCCCCCTGGGTACCCTTTGGCTTAATGACCCAAGCATTTCAGACCACTCATTCATTCATTCAACAGTATTTATTGAGCGCTTACTATGTGCAGAGCACTGTACTAAGCGCTTGGGATGAACAAGTCGGCAACAGATAGAGACAGTCCCTGCCGTTTGACGGGCTTACAGTCTAATCGGGGGAGACGGACAGACAAGAACAATGGCAATAAACAGCATCGAGGGGAAGAACATCTCGTAAAAACAATGGCAACTAAATAGAATCAAGGCGATGTACAATTCATTAACAAAATACATAGGGTAACGAAAATATATACAGTTGAGCGGATGAGTACAGTGCTGTGGGGATGGGAAGGGAGAGGTGGAGGAGCAGAGGGAAAAGGGGAAAATGAGGCTTTAGCTGAGGAGAGGTAAAGGGGGGATGGCAGAGGGAGTAGAGGGGGAAGAGGAGCTCAGTCTGGGAACGCCTCTTGGAGGAGGTGATTTTTAAGTAGGGTTTTGAAGAGGGAAAGAGAATCAGTTTGGTGGAGGTGAGGAGGGAGGGCATTCCAGGACCGCGGGAGGACGTGACCCAGGGGTCGACGGCGGGATAGGCGAGACCGAGGGACGGTGAGGAGGTGGGTGGCAGAGGAGCGGAGCGTGCGGGGTGGGCGGTAGAAAGAGAGAAGGGAGGAGAGGTAGGAAGGGGCAAGGTGATGGAGAGCCTTGAAGCCTAGAGTGAGGAGTTTTTGTTTGGAGCGGAGGTCGATAGGCAACCACTGGAGTTGTTTAAGAAGGGGAGTGACATGCCCAGATCGTTTCTGCAGGAAGATGAGCCCGGCAGCGGAGTGAAGAATAGACCGGAGCGGGGCGAGAGAGGAGGAAGGGAGGTCAGAGAGAAGGCTGACACAGTAGTCTAGCCACACAAAAGACCACACTTTTGACCAGAAACATCCCCTTAACTGAAGCTAAAGGGTATTTCTGTGCTTGAATTACCTGGATGTTTTGCTAGTATAGACCAGACCCAAATGTCCCTAAATCTATAGGCACGCTCCTGATCTCGAACATAGTCTCCTGGGGTATGTTTTAAGATCCCGTTGTTTGTTTTAGACTAATGGGGGCGGGTGTGTGGGGGGGGAACCACTTGAAACCTCTCTCTTGGTAGAAGTGAAAAAGGAAATGCATTTCATCCTCCTCCTCCTGCTCCGATCACAAATACCTAATGGTTCCATTGGAGCTGTTACTATCCAGTAAGTGGCAGTGGGGTAGCACTTCCCGGTGAGCATTCAGTTCACAGCTCATTGACTCTGAAGGAGCTGCTACGGTATATCGTCCAGATGGGCACACTGGGGCTCTTTGATGCAGAGATGATTGGGACAAAAGGCCTCTGGGGCTCTTCCCTGCACAAACACGTAAGTGGGGAATTTTAATAGGCATTCTTTTGACGGGATTCTTCCGTAAGCTCATTAGGGGCAGGGAATATGTCTGCTAATTCCTCTGTATTGTACTCACCCAAGCGCTTAGTGCAGCGTTCTGCACATAGCAAGAGCTCAGATAACCACTGATTGTTGTTTACAGCTCACTGCCCGATGGGCGACTTTCTTGAACTCTACATCAATGAGTCTCTGGGGCCTGCCGATCGTCAACGTTCGAGACCACGACGGCCAGTTGTGTCAAAACCCATTTAGATGTTCCTCCTCGCCACGTGGCTCCTTGAAACCACGCATGCAACAATTTCTTCGGCATTAACTGTTTATTGGGATAATGAAAATGAGCTGTCCGCATATTGTGGCTTTAAAAACAGCATTCTAAACGTTACAGCTGTGACAGCTGTTTAGAATATATGGGCAGTAGCACTGGGTCTGACAAACCTCCCCTCGCCCCAGCCCCGCCAAGATATTGACAGTTTAAACTAGGAGGACATCAAGCTCCAGCCTCGACTGTATCTTATACTCCAGTCTCGACTATCTTATACAGACGAAAACTGTCCTTGGTTGTCCTGCTGAGTTCATCATTTGCAGCATCTGACACTGCTTCTGTTTTTAATCCTTAATAATTCATTCATTCAATAGTATTTATTGAGCGCTTACTATGTGCAGAGCACTGTACTAAGCGCTTGGAATGAACAAGTCGGCAACAGATAGAGACAGTCCCTGCCGTTTGACGGGCTTACGGTCTAATCAGGGGAGACGGACAGACGAGAACAATGGCAATAAACAGAGTCAAGGGGAAGAACATCTCGTAAAAACAATGGCAACTAAATAGAATCAAGGTGATGTACAATTCATTAACAAAATAAATAGGGTAACGAAAATATATACAGTTGAGCGGATGAGTACAGTGCTGTGGGGAGGGGAAGGGAGAGGTGGAGGAGCAGAGGGAAAAGGGGAAAATGAGGGTTTAGCTGCGGAGAGGTAAAGGGGGGATGGCAGAGGGAGTAGAGGGAGAAGAGGAGCTCAGTCTGGGAACGCCTCTTGGAGGAGGTGAGTTTTAACTGCTGGGAGAGCTTAGGGATCACCCTTTCTGGAGGCCTGGGATGATTTTGCTACTCTTCTCAAATCCCTTCCAATCTTAAATGCAACACGCCTATATCATCTTTGCCTCTACTGAACCCCTCTTTTCCTAAATAAATTCAGAATCAATCATATTTATTCAATGCTTACTGGGTGCAGAGAACTGTACTAAGCATTTGGAAGAGCACAATATAACAGACACATTCCCTGCCCACAGTGAGCTTACAGTCTATAGGGAGACACAGACATTAACATAAATAAATTACAGATATGTGCATAAGTACCCTGGGGCTGCTTTGGGGGAGGTGGCGAGATGAATAAAGGAAGGAAGTCAGGGTGATGCAGAAGGGAATGGAAAAAAAGGAAAAGTGGGCTTAGTCAGGGACAAAAACTCTGATCTCATCTAAACAATGATCAGAGATCATTGGAGACAAATAAGCCACAGATTTATCAATGTAACCCCATATTTAATCTATCAATCAATATTTACTGAACACCTATTGTATGCAGAGCACTCTACTGAGCATTTGGTAGAGCAAAATAGAACTAGAAGGCATGACTGCTGGCCTAGAAGAGCTTATAAAATGAGGAATAGGGAGGTGAAGTGAATCAGATAAGGTTACCTAGCTGCTCAGTGACAGAGCTGTGATCAAAACCCAGATGACTTGACTCCCTGTCATGGAACTTCTCCATTAGTCCTTGCGAATTAGTCCTACATGCTGAAACTTTTTTATCTCCTGGCTGTGGAATCCACTGGGGCCTGCCCAGTAGAAGGGGGTGTGTTCAATCTAACCATCACAGCTTGGTGACAGCATGGGATTTGTAATTGTTGAGTGGTGGGAGTGGGTACCTAATGGACTCCCGTTAATCTTCTGTGGGCTATTGCAGTAGGCCCTCAGGCTACATTTAAGAGCAAGTTCACCAAGCATTTAGATACCTTCTCTCTCTCTCCCTCTCTCCTTTTCCTTCTCCTTCCTCCTCCTCCCCACCCCACTCCCACCTCTTTCTCTCATAACCACCTGTATTCCAGTATTCTACTGAGTAGCTCCCGAGTGCAAATAACTCACTTGGTGCTTAACACAATACAAATCCTGCCCTCAAGAAGTATACATTCCAAAAGTTTCCCCTTAGAGTTACCTTTTCCAGCTCCTCCTAGACTTCAAGATTCCTGGGTTTGTCTGTCTTGGAAATTCAGTCCTTTCTGAACACTTTATCCACCTCATTTGGCCATCATAACATTTCCCGGGAGATACGGTGAGGAAATTATTAACCCCCTTTCACAGACCAGGAAACTGGAAACCGAGGCCACACAGAGGTCAGTGTATATTGCTTGGGGAGTAGAGCCACGGAAAAGATGCATAACTAACTTCAAAGTGCAGTAGAGGAAGTCGAAGATTTTCAGTCTCCACCACTTGTCTGTTGGGTGACCTTGGGCAAGTCACTTAACTTTTCTGTGCCTCAGTTACCTCATCTGTAAAATGGGGATTAAGACTGTGAACCCTATTTAGAACAGAGATAGTGCCCAACCTAATTACTTTGCATCTACCCCTGGCATTTAGTACAGTGTCTGGCACCTAGTAAAAATGTTTACAAAAAAAACCACCACAACAAAAAAACAGAGCTGGGCCATAGAATTCAGATTTTTCTGACATCTGATTGACCCAAACCACAGTAATGGGTAGCCCTGCCTAAGAGCTCGCTCGGAAAAGGAGTTTGCCTGACTGTGATTTTAGTTCTGGTCAAATAAAGATTAGAAGAGAAATTAATGCGGTGCCCTCAAATGTTATATTGTCTTGTTTTTTTGACCTGTTAATGGTTGTGTGGTTAAGGTTAATGAGACCATTAATTTTATATTGTAGAGTCCACCCGGCGTTCAGACGGCTTCATTTCACTGGATCGACTCAATCACTAGGAAGGCTCCAGTGTCTCCTTGTGGAGCAGCTCCAAGCTCTTGAATTAATAGTGCCTGAGTTATCACTGGCGATAAAACGGTGAGTGAATTATTAGAAAACTGGGGCTTGGAATTAAAGAAAGTGCAAGTGAAGAAGGTGCCAGTGAGATGGTTTTTCCACAGGAAGGGCTGTGTGTGAGCAAGTGTGTGTGTGTGGGGGGTAATATATGCACGTGTGTGTGTATGGGGGTATGTGTGAGACATGATGTTGTGGTTGTCAGGGAAAAAGCAGCTTTGATCTCCAGGAGAGATGTGAGCAATTCTTGATGATTTATGAATTGGCCTTTTTCTCTCCCATGCTAAAAATGTGTTTGAACATCCTGTATTTTGATTGAGTTGGATCGCCTTACGTACCATCACACCTACTTCACCTGATTCCATCATGCCCGCTCCCCTTTCTGAGAAGGAAGGCTGTAGCAGTCATAGGAAGGGGAGGAATTAAGTTTATGAATCACAAAAATTCTATGTCGGCAGCCCAGCGGGCTTTCCGTAAGTCAGGCTTCCCGTTCAAAAAGAGAAATGCTGGCGCTCTCGGATTCTTCTCTTCTTTCCAAGGAAGCTTTTTTAAGTGTGTTTAAAAGAAAAAAAGTTTGCAGAAATAGCAGCAGCTAAGACATAAAGAATGGCAGCCTCCCAATATATACACCCAAAAGCGCACTACCCAGCTATTGGAAAGGAACCAGAAGGCTCTGAGCCTTATTTACTTGAAAAAAACAGCTTAACAATATGCTTTATTAATCACGGAACTATCCCAGCAAACTCTGCTGCTGTCTGACCCCAAAGCCAGCTCAGCCACCAGTGACATCCAACCTCAGGAGAGGAATCGCCTCCATAAAAGTGAGATGGCTTCATCCCATCCACCCTTTTCTCAGCAAATATGCACATCTCTCATTCCAGTAATCACATCCAACACAAGACAACAAATGTGCATCTCTTCCTTGCTGTCTTCCTCAAGCATCCCTAGCCTATGCTCTATCCACTAGGCCATGTTGCTTCTCTGTTTGTTGGAAGGAATTGAGTTCTGATGCCAGCTCTGCTGCTTGTCTGCTGGGTGACCTTGGGCAAGTCTCTTCACTTCTCTGTGCCTCAGTTACTTCATCTGTAAAATGGGGATCAAGACTGAGCCCCACGTGGCACAGGGACTGTGTCCAACCCAATTTACTTGTATCCATCCCAGCACTTACTACAGTGCCTGACACCTAATAAGTGCTTAACAAATATCACAATCATTATTGCCATTATTGAGGTTGTCAACATTCAGTCAACAAGTGGTGCTTACTGTGTACAGTGGGAAGAGTGCACAAGAGTAAGCAGACCTAATTCCTGCCCCCAAGGAGCTTGCAATCTATTCAGTCATTCGATCATTTGAGTGCTTACTGCGTGCCAAGCACTGTACTGTGCACTTGGGAGAGTACAACAATAAACAGACACCTTCCCTGCCCACACGAGCTTATAGTCTAGGGGGATGAGGGGAGCAGGGGAGATAGACATTAAGGTAGAATACAGGGACGGGAAGCAAACCAGGAGAATGATAGGTATGTAAGTACCCAGAGGATGCTCTGTGCCCCCTCCTTAGCCTTCCAAGCTACTGTACTTCTTTCAGACATTCTGGGAGGAAGAAAAAAAAAAAAGGAGTCTCAGGCATCATCAGGAAGGGGATAGCAAATGAAACAAAAGGCATCTTTTTGTCATTACAGACATCTGTGAAGCAACCGCTCCCGGAATGCTGCCTGGAGCTCTGGGCAGCTAAACCCTCTTTTCCCCCTTTCCCTCTGCTCCTCCCCGTCTCCCTTCCCATCCCCTCAGCACTATACTCATCCGCTCGACTGTATATATTTCCATTACCTTATTTATTTTGTTAATGAATTGTACATCGCCTCGATTCTATTTAGTGCCATTGTCTTTACGAGATGTTCTTCCCCTTGACTCTATTTATTGCCATTGTTCTTGTCTGTCCGTCTCCCCCGATTAGATTGTAAGCCCGTCAAACGGCAGGGACTGTCTCTATCTGTTGCCGACTTGTTCATTCCAAGCGCTTAGTACAGTGCTCTGCACATAGTAAGCGCTCAATAAATACTATTGAATGAAAGTGACATCTGATGAAGGACAGAGGGAATCTGGAGATGGTCCAAAGAAGGAGAAGTGAGGTGACAAGGACGCTGTAGCACCTTGGACACAGTCCCTGTCCCACATGGGACTCATTGTCTTAATCCCCTTTTCACAGATGAGGTAACAGGCACAGAGAAGTGAAGTGTCTTGCCCCAGATCACTCAGACAAGTGCAGAGCCAGCATTAAAATTCAGGTCCTTCTGACTCCCAAGCCTGCGTTCTTTCCATTAGACCATGCTGCTCCTTGTCCACTTCCTTAAAGGATGAAGGTTCCACCACTGAAAATGTGCCCAAGCACAGACAGGAATAAAGTGGTAAAAGTGGCTTTTAGTCTAATAAAGCTAGAGAATTGTGAATTAGTCGGCTAGGCTTCCTGGAGGAGGAAAATTGTGTGACTTTAGCCAAGTCCCTTAGCCTCTTTATGCCTCAGCTTCCTCATTTTTCCATTAGAATTTGAGTTTCTTGTGAGCAATGAATGTGGCTTGTGCTTCTACTGTACTTTCCCAGTGTTTAGTATATCGTGCACTGTATCCAGTTAATATTCAATAATATTACTGCTATCACCTATTGAAAAGGAGGAAAAGGTATCTTTTCTCCCTATCACTTAGACTGTGAGCCCTCGAGGGACAAAGCCCATGTCTATCTGATTATCCTATATGCACCCCAACAATTAGCTCAGTGCTTTAGCATACGCTAAGCGCTTCATAAACACTGCCATTGTTAATACCAATGTGATCACAAATCGCTTCTCCCTCCGCTCCCAATTTACGTTTTTTTTTCTTCTTTTCTTCTGAGTCTGCTCACTCAGGGCAGATTTGGCTTCAGGGCTGGGGTCCCAGCAGACCACCTGCTACTCAATTAAGAGGCGCGGTAGACACTAAAAGAAAACTGGAGACACTATCCCCATAAAGTAGTCTCTGTTGCGTTTCCCCGTGTTGTAGTCTCTAGCCCCAAAGGATTGGCCCGGGGCGGCGTCTCGACTGAACATGGCTCTATTTGAGAGAGTGACCCTAACTCTTGTTACCTACCAAAAAAAAAAAAAAAATCAATGGGAGCCCTGATCTTTGAATTACAGCCTACGTCATGGCCTGAGTTTTGCTCTTAGAATGCAGCCGTTCAACAAAGCAGGCTCTCAAGGCCCGGACCAGCTGCTGAGATGGGAAATCCAGTCACGTTCTGACACCCTGCCCTAAAATGAGCTGGCTCACCCCACCCCAGCTCTGACCTTCCCAAAGCTAGACATTACCTTCCATCCATTCACCTCTCAGCTGCAAAACTGCTTTGATGGAACTGATTTAATAATAACTGTGATATTTGTTAAGCATTTACTATCTTCCAGGCACTGTACTAAGTGCTGGGGTGGTTACAAGGTTATCAGGATGGACACAGACCTTGTCTTACAGTGGGCTCACAGCTGTAATCCTCATTTTCCAGATGAGGAAACAGATCCAGAGAAGTGAAGTGACTTACCCTAAGTCCTCAGACAAGTGGCAGAGCTGGGATCAGAACCCCAGTCTTGCTAGAACCACTAGGCCATGCTGCTTCTTCCGCTGGTTTCTACTCCACTTTGGCTGTTTCTCGACCCTCCTTTCTCCACAACTCGGGGCCAGGGTCCAAAGGCAGAGTCGGACAAGGGGGTATTTCACTGGTGGCTCTTGTCCAAATAAGAGACTCCACACGACACCTACCATGAAAGCTGGGATGTAGCAAGGCCCCAAGAGCTGCAGACTTCCAAGCTCAGGGCTTAGGACACATACTCAGTGACCACTGGATGGGAAACCCAGAGGACGTGCCCTGCCCTGCCTGTGGTCCGTAGAACATTAGTGCCAAAGTTTGGCAATGCAGAAACCTAAAATAAATGTTTTTAACAGTATTTGTTAAGAGCTTACTGTTCGTCAGGCCCCGTACTAAGTGCTATGGTGGATACGAACTAATCGAGTTACACAGTCCCTGTCCCACGTGGGGGCTCACGGTCTTCATCCCCATTTTACAGATGAGGGAACTGAGGCACAGAGAAATTAAGAAACTTGTCCAAGGTCACGTCACAGGCCTAGTGGAAAAAACACAGCTGTGGGAGTTGGAGGACTTGTGTTTTTATCCCAGTTCTGCCAATTGCTTGCCAGGGGACATTGGGCAAGCCACTTAACATCTCGTGCCTCGGTTACCTTATTGGTAAATTGGGGATTATATTCTACTCCCTCCAATTTAGACTGTGAACCCCATGTGGGACAGAGACCATGTCCAGCCTGATAAAGTTATCTACCAGCACTTAGAACAGTTCCTGGCACATAGTAAGAGCTTAAATACCACAAAAAGAACAGTGCTCGACACACAGTAAGTGCTTAATGAATACCATAACAAAACATGAGAGTTGGTTGGGGGTAGGAGGCTTGCCACAGGATCTCTGCAGCCCTCAGATCCTACCTCTTCCTCTCCCTTTTCTTCTTATTCTCACTCATCTATGTCTTTTCTTCTGTCTTACCCTGCTCTTTCATCCTGTCCTATTATCGCTTCAAAGTGAGTCTGAGTGCTTAGGGGATGGAGATCTCTCTCATCTCTCTCTCTGTCTCCCGATCTTCCTTGGACTCAGGTTTTCTTCCTCCACCATCCAGCTTCTCTCCTCAAATGTCATATTGTCGGGCAACTGACCATACTCCTGGAAGCCTGGTCTCCCACCCCCATTTTGGGCAGGGAGGGCCAGAGACTGCTCCTGATCTCTCTGGGAACTTGTATTTTCTCAGTCCAACTGAGAGAGGCCTGGAGCCTTCAAGATATAGGACAAAATTCCATCTTTTACCTCAAAGCTGTGGCAAAAGTTTAGAGGACTCAACGGATGCACACAGGGATGCAGGCAGTAATGTCTCGGACAGCATCAGTTGCGACAGCGATAGCTGAAATTAACTCCCAAATTACTGCCACAGAAGAAAAGACTCTCTTCTATCATCTGATCCATCACTGGAAGTTCTGAGCCCTTACCTTGCACGGAGCACCGTTCTCAGCACTGGGGAGAATACGACAGTGGGAAGATCAATTCTTCTCTCTGCCATCCTGCCTCTGACTGCCCTATCGTTTCTTCCTTGGTAGCAGCAGCAGTTGAGGCAGTGATGTTCCTGGCTCCACGGTGGATAGCGGCAGAGAATAATAAGTGTTTAGTACAGTGCTCTGCACACAGTAAATGTTCAATAAATACCATGCTGAGAAGTAGCATGACCCAGTGGAAAGAGTACGGGCTGGGAGTCAGAGGAGCTAGATTCTAATTCCGGCTCCATCTCTTGTCTGCTCCGTGACCTTAGGCAAATCACTTCTCTGGGCCTCAGTTCCCTCATCTACAAAATGGGTTTGCAATACCTGTTCTCCCTCCTACTTAAGACTGTGAGCCCCTTGTGGGACCTGATCATGTTGCATCTACCTCAGCGCTTAGTACAGGGCTTGGCACATAGTAAGCACTTAAATACCATAATTATCATAATTATTACTATTGACAGCAACCGAGGTAACAGTGCTTGGGTCTCAGCAAATTCCTCCTCGCCTTTTCCTCGGCTTTCCTTTCCCCTTTCTTCTCCCTTTTTCTCAGCCCCTCACACTATCCCACCTAACAGGATCGGACCTCTATCTGCTTCGTATGCTCTCGTCTCCCAGAATCTCTCCAACGAATGTTCAACGATAACATGGCTGGCTTTCCCCTCCCTCCAGTCAAAACGGCATGTCAGCACTTTAAGGGCAGGTCCTGACTCTCCCCCACCCCTCATAACTCTCTCCAGCTGCCTTCAGAGGGGGTGCTTGGTGGCATGGTGTTGACTGTTTTCGTTTTTGTGGATATTGTTTTCTGGGGCTCTACATAATCTGCATTGTTCATTAAAATCCCTTCCTCTTTCCTACTCTTATTCCTGACTAGCCTCTTGCAGTCTGGAGCCACAATGTCTTAATACTGTATCCAGTGCAACCATTCTACCCTGGATCTTAGCCAACTTTTTCCCCCACATCTGTCAAGTTCATATTTGTGGTATTCAATTGAGTGGGTTACAAAATAAAGACAGATGGCGGGGTAATAACTCTAACACTTCTTTGTGACACCACAGACATTACAAGCGTCTTTACTGCACTCTAAATCTATATTTCCCCCAACTTACTTTGCCCTGAAACTCAAAGTCACAAACCTCCTAGGGACTCCTCAAAGATGTGCCTTATTTAAAAGTGAGCACCCGCTGGGCAAAAATTACATTTCTTTAACTAAATTCATTGAAAAAGCCCCAGTATAAATGAGTCCTGCACCCCCTTTCAAACATGAAGGAAATACTAAAAATAAGCATATACAGAATATGAAAAACTACTTGGGAAGTCCGTGTTACCTTTGAGTCTCCAGAGGAACAAGCTTACAAAGAAAATCAGTAAATGATTCTGCAAAACCTTGAGAGGTCTTCCCCCACAACTGGCTGGAATTATAGACTTCTTATTCTTATCACGATACCACCTAGTTGCTCTACTAACAGCAACCCAGAGAAGTAGGAAGATAAGGAAAAATACTCTCTAACCTTCAGCTATACCTGCACTACTCAGCAGATCAGCCATCTATATGTTAATACAACTGTATCTGGGGGTTTGCTGAAAAAAAAATGAACAAATGAAATATTCAGCTACAAAAATTGGGTGTAACCAAAACCTCAAATTTCAAATATACAAAAACTACCCATTTCACTTTAGTAGGGGAGAAGTGGCCTTAAACTCAAGTCTGCTCCTGTCCCATCTAGGACTAAGTCATTTTCCAGCCTACCAGCCCTTTTTGCCTACTGATGGCATGGAATAGAGAGAGCAGAAGAATTCCTCTCCCAGATGGTACAATACTCAATAAAGAATGTCAACTATTTGAAAGACATGGATTTATTTTTAGACCATATCTAGAGGCTCAACTCTAATTCCCCAGCCTACTAATGTGGAAAAATTTAGACACAAAAGACTAAGAAGAGGGAATGGTTTCCTAAACTTGGAATTGACTCATTCTAAGTGAACCCAAAGAGTAAATGCAGACTCTGAAATAGAGCTGGCAGTTGTGTGGCTCAAAAATGTGCAGCCAGGACATACAGGCCTGGAGTATGGCGTAGATGTCCAGAATTTACTTATATTAACATCTGCCTCCCCAACTAGTCTGTAAGCTCCTTGTGGGCAGGGAATGTGTCAGTTATATTGTTGTGCTGTACTCTCTCAGGCACTTAATATAGTGCCCTATACACAGTAAGTGCTCAAAAAGTATGATTGATTTATCAACTGATTGAGTGAGTCCCTTCACTTATGGACTATGGAATCAGCATGACCTATTGGATGGAGCATGGGCCTAGAAGTCAGAAGGACCTGGGTTCTAATTCTGGCTCTGCCCCTTGTCTATGTGACCCTGGGTAAGTCATTTCACTTTTTTGTGCCTCAGTTAAATTATCTGTAAAATGGGGATTAAAACTGTGAGCCTCATGTGAGACATGGACCACATCCAACCTGATTAGCCTGCATCTAACCCAGCAGTATAGTGCCTAGCACATACTAAGCATTTAAATACCGTATCAAAAAAAAAGTTAAAGTGGGGGCTCTCCCCACTGAGGCCCTGCTTCCTTAACTTGAGAATGTCATTAGGGGTCAATATATCTAAGGGACTTGGATTTGTGCTCTCTAGATGGGGAGAAGAGATGTTCATGAAGCTAAGGAGATGGTGAGGCAAAACTGGATCATTGAGGTTGGGAGAAAATTTGGGTGGCATAAACACTACAACTACATACACACAGACAACACACATTTAAGTTTGTAAATCCCTATTCAGACCTCTCTTCTGTTATATCTACTCAGCATTTACTATGTAACAAGCACCACCAATATAGACGCATGATCATCAAATCAGATACTGTCCCCATTCCAGTGGGACTTGCAGTCCAAGATGGAGAATAGGCATTTTACCCCCACTTTACAGGCAAGGAAACTGAGGCATAGAGCATTTAAGTGACTTGCCCAAGATCACAAAGAAAGCATGTGACAGAGACAGGACTAGAACCCAGATCTCCTGATTGCGGTCCCCATGCTCTTTCCACTAGACCACACTGTCTCTCATAAATAGTCATCTTTTAGTTATCACTGACTGGGGTCCCACATTTTGGTATTGAGAATATGGCTTTCCAGACAAACCCCACTTTCACAAATGCCTTGCTCCAGCAGACAGGATGTCTTCAAGTCATTTAAGTAAGCTCCCTCTAGACCGTAAGCTTGTTGCATTCATTCATTCATTAGTATTTATTGAGCGCTTACTATGTGTACAGCACTGTACTAAGTGCTTGGAATGTACAAATGGGCAACAGATAGGACATGTGTCTGTTATATTGTCCCATTGTACTCTCCCAAGTGCTTAATACAGCATGCATTCAGTAAATAAGACTGGCTGACTGATTAAATACAGAACAATCATGGCTCTCCTTCCCACCCATCTTTCTAGGAAAGTAGGATAAGGTGCCAAAATGAAGCCATCACAAACATAAGAGGATTCAGTCAACCCATGTATAGATCGTCTTTTGTTTCCAAAAACAAAGGAAGGGTGAACCACTGGTTTGATATCTCCAGTCCAGAAGATTGACAAGCAATATTTTTAATGTTTGTAAGGACTGAGAATTTGAAGGAATCTTGGCAGTTTCACATGAATCATGAAATATCTTGAAGTGAAAGCTGGTTTTCAAATCTGAGCAAATGAGCGAGTATTCCCTGTGAAAGGTAAAGGAAACAACTGTTCTATGTCTTAAATAGACTCAATTACAGTTAAGCAGGGAGTATACCTTCCATCAGCCTCATTTTGTAGGGATACCGGTGCCCAAATGCCACAGATTGGCTCCAGGAAAGACCCAACCCACAACACTGGAGAATGCTGGTAGAAACCATCGACTTCATCAATAAAAAGTCAATCAGTGGTACTTATTGAGCACTTACTGAGCACCGTACTAAGCACTTGGGAGAGTACAACAGAGTTGAGAGACACGTTCCCTGCCCACAACGAGCTTACAGTCTAGAGGGGGAGATGGACAGCAGTATAAATAATTTATAATATATAATTTAAAAGTATGTACATAAGTGCTGCGAGGTTGAGGGTGAGGTGAATATCAAATGCCCAGAAGTCACAGATCCAAGGACATAGATGATGCAGAAGGGAGAGGGAGCCAGGGAAAAGAGGGCCTTAATTGGGGAAAGCCTCTGGGAGGAGATGCAACCTTACATACATATCCCCTTTCTTCTTATCTGGGTCTCCCACTAGATGTTATGCTCTTTAAAGTCAAAGATTACATCTACTAATCTTACAGTACTCCCCCAAGCTCTTGACACAGTGCTTGGCACTCAGTAGGCAATACTACTGATCAAGACTATCGATCTGCAACCTGTCCCTCATTTGCATCAATGCACCAACTGCAGTGAGGTACTCTGTTCAACAAAGTAGTCAAATACAGTTAAAACAGGATCTCAAAGCACAAAGAAGAGGCCTAATAAAAGTGTTCCCGAACCATTATAAAGAGCTCTGATGTGAAGAGCTGAAGGGTTCATCTAGGTGTCTTCAGCCTTCAAAGTTATGCAGAAAATCACAAGCAAATAAGAGCTGCTGCTTTCTGTTTTGTTCCCATTGGATGTATACTATTTACATCTGTCTCTCCCATTAGACTGTAAGCTCACTGAAAGCAGAGACGATGTCATCTCCTTTCATCAAACCCCACCCAGTACCTAGTAGCATGCTCTGCACATAGCTGGTGCTTAATGCTTTTTTTTTTTTTTTTTTAGATCTCTCTCTCCCTCTCTCTCTCTCACACACACACACACACACACACACACACACATCAATACACAAATTATGGTGGTGAAGGGTGTGGGGGGGAGAAATCTATATTCCCTTCTCTTAATTCATGCTTCTCCAAAGCAAGCCATAGACCTAAGCTATAGAGGATCAAGTCCAGATTTCATGACTATCGTCCTTCATGAGGGTGGGTCTTTTACAGTACAGTAGATGAACAGAAAGACCCAAATATTTCATCAGCATCATTATCAAAAGTATTGTTAAGCACTTATTTGTGCATGCTAAGGCTTTATATAAGACCCCGATCAATACAAGTAGCTACTGTAAATTATCTTCTGAGGGAGGAGAAAGCTTTGCAATTAAAGATACACTATTTATATTAATGTCTGTCCATATTAAGGTCCCCCTCTCTAGACTGAATGTCACTGTGGGCAGGGAACGTATCTACCAACTCTATTGTCTTGTATTCAGCCAAGTGCTTAGCATAGTGCTCTGCACAGAATAAGTCCTCAATCAATACCATTGATTTATTGATTAATAAAGGATGTGTCCACTGGGCTGCAGACAAAGCTGTCTTTCCTCTATTTCTTCTCCTTTCTTGAAAACAGGACTATCAGCAGTTCATGATTTATTGAGTGCTTACTCTGTGCCAAGCACCGGGATAGATGCAAGATAATCAGTTCAGATGAAGTCATCCCATATGGGGCTCACTGTTTAAGAGGAAGGGAGAGGGAGAACAGGTATCCTATCCCCAAGTGAGGAAACTAAGGGACAGGGAAAGTAAATTCAAGGTCATGTAGCCGGCAAGTAGAGGAGTCAGAATTAGAACCCGGGTCTTCTGACTTCCAGGTCCACGTTCCTTTCAATAGGCCACGCTGCATTCTTGACTTATGTGCTTCAAAAGAGGAGTGATTCACCTGCTCTCTCATGGAATAGAAGCGTATTAATGGAGGGCCTTAGAGAGAAAGAGAGAGAGAGAGGGAAAGAGAGCAAGAAAGGAGAGGGAGGGGAATGGGAAAGGAGGGTAGGCCACAGGACCAGGAGCCTGAGGAAGAGCAGGATAAGGATGAAGGGAAAAGGAGAAAGAAGCTGGGGAGACTGAAGGACAGGGACACCGAGTGAGCAGGGGAAAGAACATGGCCAGACAGGGTAGTGGCAAGAGAGATGCGGCAGCAGAGTTGCTGAGGGTCTTCTGGGAACACACCCTATTTCCGTTAGATCAGCAAGAAGGCAAATTGTAGGTCAATCCCTCCCACTCCCAGCTACTTCTTTAGATTGGTTATTCGTTCAGCTAGAGAATAACCAGCTAAACTTCCAGCCAACTACTCTGTAGCCCATAATAGATGCTGTGGTCATTTTCATTGTCCATGAGCTGGCTGTAAGTTGATAAGATGATTCTATTCTTTGGAAAACTGACTCTTCTTCATTCTCAACAGATTATTTTTCTATATTTATGGAAGCTGGGTTACTGCCAACAAGCCTGTCCTCCCTCCACCATCTGGCCTCCAGGTTATTTAAACCAAGAGCCAACCAAGAAGAGTTTAAATAAAGAACTTATCACATTTATAAAGTTTTCTGGCTACAAAAAACACCCGCATCGGCTTAGGTTTTTGGAAACTGGACTGCCAGCTTCCCTAGAGCAGTTTCAGAAAGCACCCAGGAAAATGGGAACATCTCCTTCCATTTCTTTTACCTGATGCAACTCACAGAGGGGCTGAGTAACCTGGCTTCTGGCTGAGGAAAAAAGGGCACATAGAACCTATACCAAACTCCAGATGTGGCCTCAGCCAAGATAGAAAACCATACTTGTCAGGCAACAGAAAATAATGGAATGGGCACGTGAAGAAACTGTTACGCTGACCTTAATCCCTGCATCCATACTTTGTCCCCTTCACTATATGTCCAGTTATATATTTCAATGTGAAGGAAATAAAAAATCAGGGTGGGAGAAGCAGAACAGGAAAGGCATAAAGAAGTGCCATTTGAAACCCCCCAAAACCAGAGCTTCCTAACAGAACAAAAGTATTTGTAGAATTGCATTCCTGTGGGTGTTCCATAAAATTTTGATTTTTTTTTTAATTCAATGACAAAATCAGAAGGTTGATAAAAATGAAACAAGGTCTCACCACAGACCCACATAAAAATCTCTGCTGGAATATCTTAGTGAACAGGACAAAGCTTATACTTTGGTTTCAGAATCAAGATTGCCTAGAAGATGAAGAAAGAAAAATCAGAGAAACTACAAAGACGAGATTTGGCTTTTTCTTTTTAATGATTGTGAAAGTGATTATTGTTGAACAGAGGAAATCACCTTATTTCAATGTAACTTCACTATGGACTCAAATCATTTTGACAAATGACAAGCATTTGACTCCTGAACAATTGTAAATCCATCTTTTCCCAACTAACAGTGTACATAAGATTGACTCTAACGGAGTTAAGGCAATGGAGGAATGGACCTCATTTTTGGATTGCCTTAATGTAGTAATAATTTAAGAGCATACTATGTGCCAAGCACTGTTCTAAACATTGGGGTAAAGTATAACCAGGTTGTCTCGCATGGGGCTCACACTTTTAATTCTATTTTACAGATAAGGTAACTGAGGCACAGAGAAGTTCAGTAGTTTGCCCAAGGTCACACAGCAGACAAGTGATAGAGCCAGAATTAGAACCCATGCCCTCTGACTCCCAAACCCATGCTCTTTCCACTAAGCCATGCTGCTTCTCCAGTGTAATATCAGAGTTCTACCAACTCTGTTATATTGTACTCTCCCAAGTACTTAGTACAGTGCTCTGAATACAGTAAGCACTCAATACATACCATTGATGATGATAGTACTATTACAGAGTTGATAATTATTATAATACTCCTATTATAGAGCTTGGGAACCACGGAGATAATGCCCCCAAAACGTCCTTAGAAATACTGCTTATTTCAGGCCACCAGCATTCATTCCCACTGCGGGCTTCCTGGTTTTGATTTGAACTGATCTGCTGGATTTCCATGGTTCAGAGCTTACTTTTCTTAAGAGTAATGACTTTATATTAGCTAGAATGAATGCTTCCTCAATTTTACCCTGATAGGGGAAATGAAAGTGAGATAAACACCGTGAACTAAACAGTAGGATAAATATATAAATCACTAAGGTTAACCTTTCTGGAGTCTACCAAGTGCAGTTTATGCTACAGTTTTACAAACATTTTTATTGGCCGAGAAAGAAGTTCAAATATCTCCTCCAACGATGGTAAGCTCAAAATAGAACTGATTCCAGGAATAACCCAGAAACTTTGTTGTAAGTCTGATTGTTCCAAGTTATAACATCTCCTCCTCATTCATCTTGATAAATCCAGGCCTTTCAGAATCATTTTTTAAACTCTCCATCAGATCTCCCCCTTTGATTGTTCCACGGTCAATGTTACATTCATTCCACATCTACCATATCACCTCCCCAGCCTTGTGACCATGGACCTGATCAACCATGTGAATCTTTAGAATTAGTCACTGCAACTACTGAACTGCCATTTCCCAGACATCCCACGGCAGATCCTCCTTTAAGGACTCTTCCTCCTCAAGCAGCCTGGTGTAATGGATAGAGCTCAGGCCTGGGAGTCACAAGGACCTAGATTGTAGTCCAAGCTCTGCCAACCGCTTGCTGTGTGCCCTTGGGCAAGTGACAACTTCTCTGGGCCTCAGTACCTCTGTAAAATGGGGATTAAGACTGGGAGCCCCATGTGGGACAAGGACTTTGTCCAATCCGATTTGCTTGTATTCACCTCAGCCTTTGGTACAGTGTCTGGCACGTAGTAAACACTTAAATATCACAATTATTGTCAAGCCATCTACCTCTCAACCTGTTAATTCCGATTGAATCAAAGTTTCCATAACGTGATTTCTTCAAGAACACAATCCCTACACAATAGAACTAGGTGTGGGGGACAAATCCCCATCTCCAGACCTTCTATATAACTATGGTGGAAATAGGGAAATGGCCAAAGATGGGGAGGGGAGAAATGAGAGAAAGCCACTTCTAAACCTCTTTGACAGTGAAGAGTTTTAGAAAAATGGTAAATAATCAAAGCAAGTCATTCCCATTTCCTCTGCAGCACATATATTGCCCTAACTTCCAAACGAGCCTGGTGAATACAGTAAAAGCCGTCATCAGCCCACAGAAATATTTACTGGCCCCCTGAATTTTCCACATTTCAGCCTACACACAGCTGCCTTAACAATGCTATCTCTAGTGCAGTGAGCATCAGTAGGTTGAGGGATTTTGGAACCAGGATTAGAGGCCATAATTTTAGGTTTCACTAAATTTACCAAACATCTGACCTTCAAAAGGTAGAATCTAATGTCAACCAGACCGTAAATCTGCCAATGGCTTTATACACTGCCAGCTAGAGGGTGGGTTCCTTGAGGGTGAGGATCATGCCCACAAACACTATTGAACTCTCCTCCATGGCCTTTTGGACAGAGCACAGGACTGGACAACAGGAGCCCCAGCTTTGAATTCCAGTTTGACTGTCTGCCTCGGGCAAGTCACTTAAATTCTCTGTGCCTCAGATTCCTCATCTAAAATTCATTCAATTGCATTTATTGAGCACCTGTGTGCAGAGCACTGTACTAAGAGCCTGGGAGAGTACAACAATAAACAGATACGCTCCCTGCCCACAACAAGCTTACAGTCTAGAGCAGTGTGGCTTAGCGTAAAGAGCACGGCCTTGGGAGTCAGAAGTCGTGAGTTTTAATCCCGGCTCCACCACTTGTCAGATGTGTGATTCTGGGCAAGTCACAACTTCTCTGTGACTCAGTTACCTCAACTGTAAAATGTGAATTAAGACCTGGAGCCCCATGTGGGACAACCTGATTACCTTGTATCTACTTCAGTGCTTAAAATAATGCTTGGCACATAGGAAACGCTTAGTACACCACAATTATTATAAATGCTATTGATTGATCTATCATAAATGTGAAAATCCTCTGGATTCCTTCATTTTAACCTTTATTTCAATTTCTGACGAGGAATGAAACACCCTCTCCCCAAAATATTACTCTGTTTTAAGGAGAATCCAGTTCCTATTTCATGCAAATATGCCTTTTAAATTGGTCCAGAGACTCAGAGGTGTGTGTCAGTCTATCCAATGGGAGTAGATCATTCCCTGGGAATGGCTCAGCTAATGACTGAGAAAGTACATGGGAGTTGTAGGAAAAGACCTCTAAGGAGTTCCACCCACCCCCAGAAAGGGAAGGCGTAAACCTCTAAATGTTGGGGCATATCATTTCTCCCTTTCCACTTAATACCAAACCACGTCTTCATGGAAAAGACTGCCTTCTAAATACCCAGGCTCAGGTGGACACAAATCCCGGAGACAGGCCTTGTTTTGAGGTGAATCGTTTGTTTCTAGTTTACTCCACCCCACCCCCTTTTTTAAAAAAAAAACAAAACTGCCATCAGACCTAGGAAACATAGTAAAGGTCAGTTCATTTGCCACAGCTGTTTGATTGTCCCACCATATGCAGGACAGCCTTATTGCTGAGGTGCTGTCCCAGCAATCTGGCTCTCATAGAGCTTTCGTCCCATGGTTAGAATTCTGTTCTGTTTCCTGTTTTCAAATATTTCATGTTTTCTGTTTCTTTCAGATAAAATGAGATTAGCATTT
This sequence comes from Ornithorhynchus anatinus, assembly GCF_004115215.2. NCBI lineage: Eukaryota > Metazoa > Chordata > Mammalia > Monotremata > Ornithorhynchidae > Ornithorhynchus > Ornithorhynchus anatinus. The sequence goes on from NC_041736.1 coordinate 20,227,497, forward strand.
GCCTTTGGTTGATTGTTTTCCCCATGTGAGGGCAGCATGTGAGGGCATCAATATTCATGTGGGAGTCTAGGTATTAAATTTACATAAGGCTGGGACAACAGAGAACTGTATACTACCAAGATCCTAATCTCATGTGAGCAGACTCTGAGACTGGCAACAAATATCTGGATTTATTGTTCTGTTCACTTGCTTGGCTCTCCTCATTCCTCAGCCGAAATTAAATGGGGAGAAAGAGACAGAGAGGCAGAGACACAGAGAGACAGAGGTACTTTGACCATTACTGAGCATTTTGACTTGGTCCTATTCCAAGAAATTAGTACAGAGGAATAGCAATCAACCTGAAAAACTCAAAGTATTTCCTGGAAAATATTTATGGGTACTAGAGCTGAAATGTGAGTAGGGGAGGCAATTGGGTTTGGAAAAATGAAGACAAGATAAGATGTGTTTTTTTTTTTTTTTTTTTTAACTATTTTGCTCCTAATCACAACTCCAACATACTAGAAGGGAATCTGTGTTCTTTGATCCACAGACTCTCTCTAAATATCATCCATGGAGGGCTTGGACATCAAAATAATCATCATTTACACACCCTGATGACAATAACGCTATCCTGGAAATCCAAAAGCAGACGTCAATCGGATCTAGCAATGTACCAATTTGTTATTTTTCAGATTTTAGATCATATAGCTCAGAAAGAGAGGTCTGAACACACTTTGAATTTATAAAGTGCTTTCAAAATTATTTGCCTCATCTAATTATTTACCTTATTTGGTTCTCACAGCCTCCAACTGAATTAGGGAGTGATAGATATTATCCATATTCTTCAGAAAAGGCTAATGGACCCCAGAGAGATTTAATAACTCACCCAAGACCAAACTGCAAACTAGTGGCAGAGCTGAGGCAAAAAGTCAGATCTTCTGATTCTTCAGAAGTCATCTGTGAATAATGTGTTTCCCGTTACAGGCACTCAACTTTGTGTTGCTGATGCAGATGGTTAGCTGGGTGTCATGTTATTTATTATTTCTTATTTTTTCAAATGTACAAAGTGTGGGGTAGATGCAAGTTAATCAGATTGGGCACAGTCCATGTCCCACAGGAGTCTCACAGTAACAATTTTTTTTTTTTTAAACAGAAGAGGTAATGGAAGCACAGAGAAGTTAAATGGTTTGCCCAAGGTTACACAGCAGACATGTGGCAGAGTTGGGATTAGAGCAGAACATACACACACCCATGTGTATTTCTTCAAATCATTACTTCTGAAGTTGCAAAAAAGGAGAAGTGAGAAAACCTCTCCTGTCTTGGGAGAAAGCAGTTGTGGGTACATTTCTTGGCCTCCAAGCTAAGGATCCTTAGGTAGGAAGGCAAAATGTAAGAAGATAGTTTATGTCTAACCCTCAAGATCTTTTGGATGCTCCCAAATGTTGTTATGCTAGAGCAGTGAAAGGCTATTTCTTCTGAGAGCACAAAATGGCATGATCATTTAAAAATACTATAACCATGACTTTGACAACATAATATTACTATGAACTCTTGAGTCCTGAAAAATATGTTAAGCATAAAGTTCTCAAATCTTTTTTGAAATGTGTTCACCAATGAAGCCTCATGTTCTGTGGACTCAGTAAATGCAAATAATGTGTTAACAATAATTTCAGTGATTAGATGAAAATGAGCCTCTTAAAATGAGCTTTTCCTCAGAGCTCCACTGGCCCTAAGTAGTAGTCTAGGAAACTATTTCAACATAAAATCTCTTTCCGGTACTGCAGTCAGCCGAGCCAATGTGTTGAAATAGAAATTTACAGCTTCCAATCAGAGCAGGATTATCACACCAACTATGCTAAAAACCTTATGCTGAATTGACTTCCCCCTGCCACCCCCCCCCACCAGTCCCTAACAAAAAATGGTCACAGTGAATAACTGAAATCTGAATTTACTGGAATCGATAATCCTAGGCATTTCAATCATTGCGGATAATTGGTCAAAGTTCTGTCAATAAAGACACCGAGGAAAATCAAGGAAATCTAGCCAGATCGCAAACAAAAAAGCAGTATTAAGAGAGCAACAGCCACCCATGTGACCATCTATATCACTTAGTGATATACGCTGGCAATTCCACACTACAATGAAAAATTGTTTAATAAGTGTTCTGGGAAAAAGCTACTTGTCCCTAATAGATTGCTGCTGTAGTTCAGACTTACTCTTGCTTTGGAACTCTTTTAAACAAGCCAGCCCTACTTGACTGTATTGCAGAAGGGACTGCTCACCCAATAGGATACTGTCACTTATCAAGTTGTTTGTTGTTTTTGTGGGAAGAGGGCTAGAATTTGTTAAGGGCATACTATTTACCAGGCACTGCTCTAGGCACTAGGGTAAATACAAGCTAATCAGGTTGGAACCAGTCCATGACCCACATGAGGATTACTGTCAATCTCTATTTTTACAGATGAGGGAATTGATTTGTCCAAGGTCACAGCAGGCAAGTGGGGGAGGCGGGATTAGAACCCAGGTCCTTTGATGCCAAAGCCGAGGTTTTGCCCACTAGGTGATGCTCCTTCTCAAGGATTGCCCGTATAAGGCCCTAACACCTCAAACTTAGACAAAAGGTCAAATGGGCCAAATAATGAACTATATATGTAAAATTTAAAGTATGATGCATCAGCCTAATAATAATAATAATGGCTTTTGTTAAGCACTTACTATGTGCTAAGCCCTGTACTCAGGCCAGGGGTGGATACAAGTATTCATGGCAAAACACATACCCTGTCCCACATGGGGCTCACAGTCAAAGGGAGAGGAGAGCCGTTATTTAATCCCCATTTTACAGATGAGTAAACAGACACAGAAACTCGCCCAAGGCCACAAACCAAACAAGTGATAGAGCCGGGAGTAGAACCCAAGTTCTCTACCAGGCCCATGTGTTCTTTCCACCGGGCCACACTGCTTCCCAATAAATTGCATTCATTCAAGCACATTTATTGAGCACTTACTGTGTGCAAAGCAATTTCTTTCCTCCAGGACTGATTTCACTAAGGCTGGCTAAAGTTCAGTCAGTTAATGGTATTTGAGTGTTTACTATATGCAGGACACTGTACTAAGCACTTGGGAAAGCACAATACAAAGTAATTGGCAGACACGTTCCCTGTCTAAAATAAGCTTAAAGTTAGAAGGTAATCTTCAGAACCGCTTGCCCACTCTCCAAAAATGAGTGAAAACACCAAGATTTCGAATTTAGTTGATTTTACTACTTAGTGTCTCTCCTAGGGGTCCAGAGGGTGGGTAAAGTTTTAAGGAAAACAGGGGAACCTGTTTACACAGCAAAGCTGAGATCATGCAAAATATAATTCCTCAAGCAACTAGTAATAGCACTCTTCTCATACTAGGCATTAAGTACAGCACTCTGTATGAAGTCAGTGTTCAAAATATACACCGAGTTCTTCTACCCTGTGATGGCTATAGCCTTGCCAGACCCAACATCCATGTGGATAGAGCACAGGCCTGGGAGTCAAAGGACCTGGCTTCTAGTCCCAGTTCTGCCACTTGTCTGCTGTGTGACCTTGGATAAATCATTTCTCTGGGTCTCAGTCCCCTCATCTGTACAATGAGAATTAAGACTGAATTCTACATTGGTCAGGGACTCAGTCCAACCTGATTACCTTGTACCTTGGCATTTAGTAAGGACAAATACCATAACAATCAAACAAAAAAGCCTCATGGTTTACTGGTTTACCTCAATAATCTATTTCAGATGAAAGTGTTTAGGATCTGAATTATCTGAATAATTACCTGATAACTCATTTCACTCCTCTATTGCAGATGTGGCCAGAGCCGGTGCCAGAGTTGGAATTTTATCTGTCCCAGGAGCTAATCCTGTCCCTCCCCTGTACTCATACACATTTCTTTTTCTTTTTACAATTCCATTTCCTGGAACCTCTCCTATATTAGATTTTCTTTCCGTTCCACTTGTCCAATCATTTGGGGTTAATTCATTATAACTGGGGATTGCATTATCCTCCCAACCGTTTCATATTTCACGTTCTGTACTTCAGCTCAATACTCTCATAGCCTGAGTTGTTTGCAGCCTCCTAGTTTCACAGTCCAGACTCATGCTTTTTCATCCTCCTCTTACAAATAGATCCACAAATTGTGTGGTTTAAAAAAGAAAGAGAGAAACGTTCACACAAGGGTAGGGTTGGCATAAAATAGTTTCGTGACAACAACCAAACACCTTCTTGTATGAGAGGGAAAGCAGATGAGATGAGCCTGATTTACAGTGCCTGCTAGGTATTCAGGGCCTGGTGCCTTCTGCCACAGAAAAACATGAATAATCTGAAAATATTTGCTTTCTGCTCTTTAGTGGAACCTTTATACTGAGTGCTCCTTATATCACAATTTTTACTAAAGGTGGGACTTTGTGGAATATTTGCAACTACCTTAAATAATTATCCAAGTGAGTTTTGTCATTTTAAACCTGCCATTTTCCCATCATAATCATAATGTACTACTTATTCTCTAAATACACCCACTGCTTAGCATTCTTGCCACTCTCGTCTAACAGAACAATAGAGAAATGCCTGAATGCCAAGGGTTAGAAAACTGGAAACCACTGGGCACTTGCTTTGATAGCAGCCTGACAGGAGGGAAAGTATTCAGAATAATTTGGAAACGCTAAATAAACAATCCCATTTAATTGTTTGCATTAACAGAGAAGCAGCTCCCTTCATCTAATGAGAAAGACTGTGTTTGTCTGTGTGCCTGTCTTCCTCAGAGGGTTAATGGTGATTCGATATATTTAGAGCTGGAAGCTACTTCTAGTAGGCTTGAGCATTTGAATGAAAAATGGGCACTCAAGCAAAATCTCCCTTGGCAAAATGATCCATTTAATCAGTGTTATTGTTTATATCTAAACGGCTGGTTTTAATCTGAGTTTCTATCTGCTAATTTGAACTAGGGGAAGGGAAATGGAAAAGAGAGCGAGAGAGAGAGAGAGCAAGGAGATGGAGTCGGGGCTGAGGGTAGCTCTGCTGAGTCAGGTTTTCCCTTGTCCATCTTGCATCCATCATGCAGGGGAAGCAACAGACAGGTGCAAACCCACTCCAGAAAACCCTGTTTCTCCCCCTTGGGACCTGGAATCAAGAAACATCTGCCCTCTAGTTCAAAAGAAGGTGGGGTTTTCTCACTCTCTCTCTTGCCCTTCTAATTTATATTACGTTTTCTTGCATCGTATAAGAAGCGCAGGAAGACAACTGAAATACGGAGCAGATTGCAATTGCCTGGGTCAATAATGAATGCAGGCCCCACTGGTGGATGGCTGCCCTTTGCTGGCCGACAAACGAGACAGCGTGAATAATTTTTAAAAGCTTTCTTCTGCTCCACTATAAATGATAAATGTATTTTTTAAATTAAAAATCGCTTCATTGAAATGGGAAATTAGCAAACAAGAGTTTGAGACTGCTTGCGGCAAAAATGGAAGTCAGTTTGTCAACCATTCTTGGAATAAATCTGTAAAATGCTATTAAAAAAAGATCCCCATTGTTAATTGAAACTATTGGAGAAAAAATAGAATCAAGTGGGTAGTGGGGTTTTTTCCTCATGAAAGTGATTTATTACTGCCAGTTTTGACAAAAGCTTTGAATATGAGGGGCATAACTAGGGCTAGGTGTAACTATGCACAGGACAATATCAATGCTTTTACTACTTGTTCTTTCCCTATTCCTTCAGTGACTTCAACTTACAAAATTCTTCAGTTGTTAACAGAACTACTTTTGTTTTGACAGAGCTAGTGACAATTCATCAAAGGCAAAAATAATTTAACTACACTCAATGACAAAGGGAGGCAAGGGCAGCACAGGGACACGGAACTGGGATAAAGTATTACTTTCTAAATTGGGTTCAAAATTACCCTTACTATTTACCAAAGTGAAAAGGTGACGCTCTATATACACCACGAGGATATTTTCTCCTAAATCAGCATTTATAACCCTTCTATTGCTCTGGGTTGAGTTCAACATTCACTCTCATCAGCTACACTTGGGGCCCTGCTGTGCAGCAGGTGTCTGTGGAGGATATTAAGAAATGCAAGACAGAATCCCTACCCTGAAGGAGCTTACAGTCCCCTGAGGAAGTACTGAGTACAAAGGATTAATAACAAGGCTGGATGACTGAGTTCCCTTCCCCCCCACACACTTTATTCCTTCTCAAAAGCTGCTTTGATGATGACGAATTTTATTACAATGACATGCAAAGTTGTCTCAAGATTGAATTATTTTTTGGAATAAAACTGAAATCATCTCCCGGTTCAGTTATATACCAGCCGGTAGCGCCTAGTTTTTCGATAAAACTTCTTCAACTCCTCTGAATTCTGACCTAGTACCTTTTCTTGCCCTTCCTGGGGTACGTGATGGGAGGATCCCAAAGATCAATCACTTGTATTTACTGAGAACTTTCTGTACTGTATTAAGTGCTTGCGAGAGTACAATATGAACAATGTTGGTAAACAAGTTCCCTGCCCACCGTAAGCCTACAGTCTAAAGGGGGAGTCAAACATATAAATAACGTATAGGTACATAAGTGCTGTGGGGCTGAGGGAGGGATGTATAAAAAGGGAGCAAGTCTGCGTGTAAGGGTGACACAGAAGGTAATGAGAGAAGAGGAAATGAGAGCTTAGTCAGGGAAAGCCTCTTGGAGATGTGCCTTCAATAAGGCTTTGAAGATGGGGAGAGTGATCGTCTGTCAGATATGAAAAGGGAGGGTGTTCCGGAAGATGGAAAAGCAGGACACACAATGACAGAGTGACATAAGAAAAAGGTGACAGGACAGCCTGTGCTTTTCCTTCTACTCCCATAGTATTTTTCCCCAAGCCCTGCTTAGGATTCTGGGGGCCCCGGGGTAGTACAAGTCAGGGGGAGAGAAGGTCTTCTGACAGTACGGACTTGTGGAAAGATCCTGAGCTTGAGAGACAAGAGACCTATAGTCTAGTTCCAGCTCTGCTTCGGGCCTCCTATGTGATTCTGGACAAATCACGTAACCTTTCTGTGCCTCACTTTCAACCAATGGTATTTACCAAGTGCTTACTTTGTGCAGAAAACTTACTGAGCTGTTGGATAAAATACAGTTGGTAGACATAATAATAATAGTACTTGTTAAGCACTTAGTGTGCCAAGCACTGATCTAAGCACTGGGGTAGATACAAGTTAATCAGGTTGGACACAGTCCACATCCAACATGGGGCTCACGCACTTAATCCCCATTTTACAGATGAGGTAACTGAGGCCCAGAGAAATGAAATGACTTGTCTGCGTAAATGAGGAAACGGACTGCCCAGAATGAAGCGCCACAATAAGATACCCTTTTTGGTGTTGCTGGATATGCAGTGCAGAGCAGAGTTGCCTGTAATCCATAGTTCTTAAGGAGTAACCTACTTCTCCCTGAGGTGCCAATCAGTTATATTTATTGAGTGCTTACTGTGGGCAGAGCACTGTACTAGATTCTTGGGAGAATATAAGAGTTGGCAGACACATACCAAGCCCACAATGTGTCATCTAAATGAGCCCTAAAACTAAAGATCTGACCACACATGGTCATTTGAGGCTCCATGACACTTTAGATCTGCGTCCTGGCCAAAAGGCCAATTCAGGTAGTTCTAGTCAGTGTTCTGTTTCCTATACAGTTTCATTTGGAGGAATTTCTTTACTTACCTCTTCTTCCTCAAAACTGTATCAGGGTGTTGTGGATAAGACACAGCTGGTGCATTTCTACACCACAGCTGTCCACATTTCAAGGAAGGGCAAATTGGTCCCAACAAACCAAATGAGAGAGTGACAAAGTGAGTGAGTGAATGAGTGAGAGAGAAAGAGGTGGGGAGGGGAATGGAATGTGAGCACGTGTGTTTATAGAGAGCGAGAGAGTGAAAGAGAGAGAGAGAGATCGTCTGATATCAGGCAGAGGGGAAAAGGCCAATAGTTTGCAATGCACTTGAATGTCTGGTTTTCCCCAAACAGAAATGCCATAGAAAGATGTAAGATAGATTATGAACACATGGTAAAATGACATCATCCCTCAGAATCAAAGACAGCTTAGCTGAGGGGAAAAAAAAAATGTAAAACCCTCTCTATTTATAAACTCTGCTTTTGTAGCACTCGTCTGCTCAGGAATAAATGTAGGAGATCACATCAGTGGTAGAAACACGTCATTAGAACTAATGAATATGTTTTAAGAAGATGTATCATTGGCTTTCCATTCCAAAAATCAATATGGCATTCCAGGTGAGTGTTTTCTCACGTAGCCATCCTCTGACCTAAGTATTTTTCATCTGGCAAAGATTAAGCCGGGGTGTGAAAAGTCATCACGTTCATAATGTGAGATGTTGCTTTTCTGCCCTTTGGTTTCCTGGAGGGAATAAAGGTGAGAGGCATTTCTACCAAAGATCATGCTTTGCGTCACAAAGCAGCAGCCTTTATGCGGCTCCAACTATAACAATAAGGTCATTAGTGAATGGACATCAGGATGTGCGGAAGCTTCCCACAGGATTTCAGCCATTCCCCAGTTATTCGTCACTCAAACCCTTAAAAACGTGTTCTGTATCACGGCCAAGACTAGTGTAGTCTTGGAAAGTAACTAGTGTATTCGACGCAGAGACAAGTCTAATGGTAGTCAGGGTTAAGCAAAAGTAGATTCCAAAATAGATCAAGGAAGTATTGCGAATGGCAGTGGGAATGCAGTGATGCTTAGGAGATTATCCTTCAACTACAAAGATTTTTCCAGTTTATAGCTAGGTTCTGTTGGAAAAAAACTGTGTTCTTTTGGATGCTCGTAGTCTGAAAATGATGTTTCCTTTTATACTAGGGTGAAGGTGAAATGTGTTTTGAGATAGCAGGTACACAGCTGGCTAGTCCTATTGTTTCAATCCAAATCATTTTAAAGCCCTTTTCACCCATAACCCTACTTTTGAGTATCTAGAGTGACTCACCACACAAGGATCCCAAACCCTAAAGTTCAGAGTTTCCCTGGACTTCACCCACAGCTTATTAGAGTCTCCTTTAAAGCAGTAGGATTCCAAATATCCTCAGATGCTTGTGGGGACTTATCCTGGCCGTAGCAATTAGCATACAAAGAATTCCAGGTTTCATTAAATTTGGAGTCTGTGAGAAGCACATGCCAGCCGTGCCCGGCCCACGTGTATCAATCCGAAATTGTCATTATACTACTATCCAGCAAGGCTGTTGGTTAACCAACAGTCTGTAAGTTCTTCGTAAGCAGGAAACATGTCTGCTAACTCTGTTGTAGCGTACTCTTCCAAGTACAGTTCTCTGCTCACAGCAAGTGCTCAATAAATGCCACTGATGATGATCTAGTGCTCTTGTTTATGCATCAGGGGATTTCAAACCCACACCAATTACTCTCTGCCCTGTTGCTTCCCCTGCTGAGTGGCAGCGAGGCCAGGGAGAGGGTTGGTCCGGGAAAAGGGAAGAGAAGATCTTGGTCAAGGGCTACCTGGAAATAAGTAGCCGGGCCAAGTTTCCTTCAGGCAGGTTTTGCCCAGGTCCTCCTGACTCTCCCAACATTTCCTTGCTCTTTTTGCCATCCCTGCCACCGCAATGCACCTTGCCTGCTTCCCTTACTATTCCTGCCCTCTTAGACTAGTTTTGTTTTTCAGTGCTTACTATTTGCCAGGAAACAACAAAGCACTGGGGTAGATCGCACTTATCCGGTTGGACACAGACCATGTCCCACATGAGGCTCACAGCCTTAATCCCTTCTTTACAGATGATAGAACTGAAGCCCTGAGAAGTTAAGTGACTTCCCCAAGATCACACGGCAGACAACTGGCAGAGTCAGGATTAGAACTAGGTCTTTCTACCTTCTGGACCTGTGCTCAATCTAATAGGCCGTGCTGCTTCTCAAGACTAGCTACTATAAATGCAAGCAATCCTATTGCCTTTGAGTGTTCTATCATTCCCAGATTTCAATCCAGAGATATGACTCTGCGAAGGCTTATTTTCATTATGACTTTAAAAGACAGCACAGATTGGCAGCACTCCCGGTTGTGTTAAAAATACAACAATAACAGTAGTAAACTAGCAGCGAAGTTCTTCATATTTGATTTCCTTCTCCCATGTCAAGACCTGCCCATGACCAGAATTCCTTCCCTACTGGGGCCACAGGTAGTCTGTTTCCTGAAGAAGGTCTGTTGAAGCTGCTTGCCAATCCTGAGCCAGAGTTCCAATTACTACCGGACTGTCGGTGGTCACGTGGGGAGGCTGCGTACACCTCAGAAGGCTGGAGTCACTGCCGCCAAGAACAGGCAAGAGCAAAGCACCAACAGGAAAGCCGGTATGTGGGTCATAAGCTGGTCTTCCCAGCTTAATGTGTCCGGGAAAGAGCACCACTAGCAGACCAATCTGAGATCATCCACTACAGTTTTGCTATTATATTTTCATCCACTTGGGATGGCTGCCAGATGATTGTCTTATTAATAAAATTACGGTAGGTTTTAAGCGCTTACTTTGCACCAGGCACTGTACTAAGCCCTGGGGTGGATACCAGGAAATCAGGTTGGACTGTCCCTGTCCCATGTAGGGCTCACAGTTTCAATCCCCATTTTACAGATGAGATTACTGAAGCACAGAGAAGTGAATTGACTTGCCCAAGGTCACACAGCAGACAAGTGGCAGAACTGGGATTAAAACCCACGACCTGCTGATTCCCAGGCTCATGCTCTATCCACTATGCTTTGGAGTTTCATATAGTAAAAAAAAAAAAAAAAGAGAGAGAGAGATCTGCAATGCTACAATACCAGACCACCAAAGGATGATCAGTGACTAGTTATTGCAATGTTTAAGTATGTCAGGAGCATTAATGTTCACCACTGGTTGAGGATTTGATGGTGTGGGACTTTGAATCCATTCCCCAACTTCTGGATTTTTTGCTTCTTTGGGTCTTATTTACCCTTTTGGTGTTCACACCCATCCTTTTTCCTCCTCTTTCTTCCTTTTGCTGTTGCTCTTATTCCTCACTTCTTCTACAAACCTAGAGGTTGGAGAACTGACCCCACATGACTCTGAAGTCATACTGGGACACAGTAAGTGATCTTACTGCACTAACAACATTGTATAAAATAGAAAATTCAATTGTTCGGAATCTCTGGATCTGTAGGAGAATTGAGTTTTAAAGCAGAGTCTGAAAAAAATAAATTGAGAGAGAGAAAGAAAGAAAGAAAGGAGAGAGAGAAAGGTAAGGAGGGAAAGGTGAGGGAAAGAAATAGAAGAAGGATATACAGACAGGAAAGCAGCAAATGAGAATGTGGATGGATGAAGAAAAGAAGGAAAAGTGAGTAAGAAAGGAGAGAAGCAAAGACAAGAGAAAAAGATGTTAAGTGTGTGTGTGCGTGTGTGTGTGTGACACACAAAGAGTCCTCTAGAATGCAAGTTCATTATGGGCAGAAACCATGTCTAATTGTTGTATTGCATTCTCCCAAGCATTTAGTACAATGCTCTGCACATAGTAAGTGCTCAGTAAATAGCACTGATTGATGGAAGAAAAGTAACAGAAAAAAGGGGGCAAAAATGTGAAGGAAAACAACAGGAAATATGGGTTTAAAGGTAAGTTTAATAGTCATAAGAGTAGAGTGTAAGAAAAAGAGAAGGAAAAAAAATGATCATGAAAAGAAACAGGTCACAGGAAACAGTGGGTGAGCAGTGGAGAGGGAAGAGGAAATACAGACAGAAAAATAGCATGAAGAGAAGTGGAAAAAAAAAGGCAAAGGGAAAAGCTGAGAGAAAAGGACAGTGAGTGAGACTGAGGTGTTGGATAGATGAGATTAGGCTGTTGTGAATTAAACAGAGAAGATGTTCCTGAAGTTGTTGGTACAGGGCTATGAAGAGGGAGAGGGAGTTCCAGGCTGAGGTCAGAAGGAAAAATGGTTAAAAGAAAGAGGTGGTTAGTGAACTAGAGAAAGGAAAGGGAAAACAGAGACCTGGGAGTCAGAAACACCTGGGTTCTAATCCCAGCTCCACCACTTATCTGCTGTGTGACCTTGGGCAAGCCACTTCACTTCTCTGGGCCTCAGTTACCTTATCTGGAAAATGGGGATTAAGACTGTGAGCCCCATATCGGACATGGACTGTGTCCAGCCTGATTATCATGCATCTACACTAGTGCTTAGTAAACGCTTTATACCACAAAAAAAGAAAAAATATATTCAGAGGGTGTATCTGCTGTTTTCCTATGCAGAGACAAGCCTGGTAAGAGAAGCCAAGAGGGAATACAATGTACGATGTGTTAAGATAAGTTCAAAAAAATTAAAATCAATCAAAACAGCATAGAATTTACAGCACTATGTGAGCTAGACTCACCTCAAGGATCACAGTCCTTTGTGCTGTGTAGCAGAAGCTGCAGGACTGCGCCAAGAACATTTTATTTAAATTCACTGTAGCTGGAGTCTTCCAGAACAAATAAAATGTTCATGCAGGATAGGGGTGACTGATTCCAGTGTGTTTTCAGTCTGCTCCACCCTGACTCCCTGGAGCCACAAGTTAACTGATTCAGGCAAGGTTATCTTATCTTCCTCCTAAGGGAGTAGATAAATAGAAGCTCCGTCCAGTTTGCTGTGTTGGGGGTTTTCCACTGAGACCTGGAAAGCAGAGGTCCTGTCAGCTCTACATGGTTAAAGAATATCCCCCACAGTGCCTTCTGGCCAGAGTAGGTGTTGGCCACTGCATCCTTCCCTGTAGAATTTGTCTGAATTATTTTAACCAAGTTCTTTCCTCCCTACTCACTTCCCGCAGTAGCAGGGCGTGCTTTTCTCCATTACTCTATATTCAGCCTCTTGTGGGGCACTTGGGCAATTTGAGTGTTCTCACAGAGAACATCACCCTTAATTTCCTCCTTTGGTAAATATTTTCAGCAGGCTCTTTTTATGTCTGTGGCTGGGTGTGGGCCAAGTGTTTTGTTTTGTCATTTTGGTTTTCTGATGCTACACTAGGATTCTGTTATTTTCATTATTATTCTAACAACAACAAAAAGTTAGGGTGAACCAACATCTTTCTACATTTTAAGCGATACAATGTGCTTGGGGTCATTCCCTTCTCGAAGGAGGTGAGAGGGAGAATGTGCGAGCTTAAAGTTTCTTGCAGCTACTTGACAGGCCTAAATACTGACAGCCTTTTCCCCCCCCTCTTCTTCCAGCTCTACAATAGTACCAGATCCCTGATTAACGAAATTGATTTATTTAAATAAAAATAACGATCCCCCTTTACCCTCCAGCTTCCAGTTGCAAAATCTCACAATCCCCAATTAACAATGATTTATTTAAAGTTTAAGTAGTGGTTGCTTTTCTTGGCCTCCCTTTTCCAAACTGCCAAAATTTGGTTTGATGCTTTTTTTCCACCTCAGGCTAAATATTCCTATGCATTTTAGCCTCTTTAGCTAAAGACCTAATCCCAACTCTCAGACAGTGCGTTCTTGAAAATCGTTTCTCTAATTCCATTTCCAGGTGGCTTCTCCTTAGTTTAACTGATTTCTTCAGGACCAGAGCATAAAGCAATGGCAAAAATGGCTAGCTATTTATCTCCAACCCTTTCTAAGCATGAAAGAATTAGCTGAGTCAAATGAAAGTCTGTTTAGCCAAGAGCAGGCAAGGACTTTCATCCTTCCCACTGCTTAAGCTGATGCTGTTCACAATGTGCATTCTACAATCTGGACTGGAAGAGCCATTTACCTCTTCCTATTTAACCTGGCCTTGTTTTCAATATGTTAGGCTTCATCACCACCAGGGGAAAGGTGGGTTTTTATATCCTGTTTTAAAGATGCAGAAATTGACAGAGAGGTGACAGCTGAATTCAGGTTTTCCAACTACCCACCCTGAAATAAAGTCCCTCTACTAACACATACACACTCTAAAGAAAAAAATCTAGGTGTTAACTTCTTCCAGGAAATCTTTTGAACATTTAGGCTCCTGCTTCTTCAGATAATATGACGGGCTCCAATAAAGATGTCCATTTTTCATGCCACAGAAGCCCAACCAAGGCCAAACAAGTCTTCTAGAATCAATTTAAAACAGAAAGTAATTCCATTACCATCAGGGAGCATGCCCTGGTTTAATAAAACCTTCGGCCATCTAATATACTGAAGAAGCCCAAGTGAGCTCTGAGGGGGGAAAAAAATATATATCTTTTAGGTGGGAAGATGGGAAAACCAGAGCTTACCATGCTTTTCAAAACAAAAATAAGTTGTCAAAACCTTGCCCATGATGACCAAATGAAAGTGGCAGTAAAGTCATCAGCGTAACCTGATTCTGAAAAAACAATTCCAAGTGTCTATTAGGAAAAAAATACAGCTAAAATACATTGGAAGAAAAAGCCCAAATCACAACAAATATCAGAAGGTCCTAAAGACTTGCATCCTTATATAACTAAAAGAATGAGTTAAATAATGGCTCAATGAAGAACCAGAAGCTACCTTTTTAAAGACCTCATGGCAGGCAGGAGAGGAGTTTGAAGGGAGAACAAAGAGTATTGTAGTATTTATTCATTTACTTGTGCAGAGCACTAAGCACTGGGAATGACTACAAAAGGTGGGAATTAGGCACAGTCCTTGTCCCTCAGGTCGCTCACAGGCTAAAAACGAAAAGGCTATATTTCAAAAGTTAGAACCCTGAAAAGTTTAGGCTTGAAAACTTTATTTCTATACTCAATTTCCATCAGACTGAGTGATAGACCTGTTAAATTAAGGGGAAGTGATTGGACCGACCACTCTTACCTTTAGTAAGACTTGATTGTACCTTGCACAACATATTTAGCAATGACCCAAGAAGATGTGGTTCAAATCATAGAGTGGGTGGGTGGCCGCAAAACCGACTGCTTGGCTACAACTAGAAAGTGACTATCAGTGGATCAGTGTTGGGACAGCGGGGTGGCCTAGTGGAAAGAACGTGGCCTTGGGAGTCAGAGGACCTGGGCTCTAATCCCAGCTCCTCCTCTTGTCTGCTGCATTATCTTGGGCATGTCACTATTTCTCTGTATCTCAATTACCTCATCTGAAAAATGGAAATTAAGACTGTGAGCCCCATATGGGACAAGGACTTTGTCCAACCTGGTTATCATATCTAACCCAGCTCTTGGTAGAGTACCTAGCACATACTAAGTTCTGAACAAATACCATTAAAAACAAATGAAAAAAGGACTGTCCAGCTCTGCTGTTGATCCAGTGGATAGAGTACTAATCTAGAAATTAGGAAACTAGAGTGCTAGACCTGGTTCTGCAAGCTGGGCTAGACATCAGTGGTCAAAGTTTGAGCAAAGAATCACCCAGGACAATACACTGACAGTGGGGCCTAAAAGCAGATTTGAGAAAGCCAGCATGATTTCAAGATGCACAAATTAAATATGTTCTCTCCAGACTAGGAACTGAAAGCTGGAGTCAGTCCAGTTCAGGGTCTAGACACTAGCCCTTAAGGATTTCACCGTAAGCATTTCACCATTACCCTCTACACCCTACCTTCAAATCACCCTATCTCTAGCCTCCTTCTTTCCCTCCACCTCTCTAAGAACACTCTCCCTTGCCTCACAGCCAGTCACTTTACTTCCATCCAAGCTCTCCCCATCCCTCACCCTGTCCCGGGGCCCCACCCAGTCAAATACAGCCTGTGAAACCTCCGCTTCATCATTTTCAAAATCCTCTTCATCTTTGACCCATTCCTGGTCCAGTCACTGCTCCTCCACACCATCACCATATTCTGGGTCACACCACCTCCCCTGCTGCCCTCTCTCAAAGGGGACTCATTTTCTCTGAGTCCCTCAGACTCACTGAGAAATAGTGGAGTCATCCTGCTTCTTGCTCCCCAGTGTCAATTAGCACATCACCTTTGCCCCTCTTTTTCCTCCTTATGAAGCTCATGCCATCTTCTACCACTCTCTTCAATTACTAGCTATTATCTACCTCAGATAGAAGAAAAAAGTTGATGCTTTTTCCTCTTCCCTTCTCTCCTCTTCTATTCCTACATTGATCTTTTAGGCCTTCAAAATCTAGGTGGACATTTCTGATCTCCTAGCCACCTGCTTTGTCTCACTCCTCAAATCTGCTGACTTCCTGGTCCACCCCACCTTACCCACTCACCAACTTTATCACGGTGGGAGCTTACCATCTCTAGTCACTGTATAATCTTTACTTCACCAATTCTTGAGATCCCACTCTCACCACAGATTCCTTTCTGCTCTCCCACATACCTCTTCCCCTTAAAAGTGTCTTCTCCCCACTTGGGAAACAACAAATTCATCCTTACCAGCTATAACAGCTTAAGAGAAGCAGTGTTGCCTCGTGGAGAAAGCACGAGCCTGGGAGTCAGAAGGACCTGGTTTCTAATCTTGACCCTTCCATATGCTATTTGTGTGATCTTGGGCAAGTCACTTCACTTTGCTGTGCCTCAGTTTCCTCAACTGTAAAATGGGGATTCAATACCTGTTCTCCCTCCTAATTATTAATAATAATAATGGCACTTATGTGATTTCTATGTGTCAAACACTGTTCTAAGCGCTGGGGTAGATACAAGTTTATCAGGTTGGACACAGTCTCTCTCCCACATGGGATTCACACTCAATCCCCATTTCACAGATGAGGTAACTGAGGCCCAGAGAAGTTAAGTGACATGCCCAAGGTCACATGTATTCATGTGGCAGAGCTGGAATTAGAATCCAGGTCCTTCTGACTCCCAGGCCTGTGCTCTAACTGCTAAGCCATACTGCTTTTCAATTACACTGTAAGCCCCATGTGGGACTAACATCATTAATATGTACCTAACCCAGCACTTAAAATGGTGCTTGACACGTGTTTAACAAATACCGTAATAAATAAATTAGGCTCCTGGCTCCTCTATCATAGCACCTCTCTCTCCCATGCCATGTAACCATTCATGGGGACTCAAGTTCCATAGAGTCATTCAGGAGTTCTGCCAGAGAAACTCAGTTGATCTTCCTGGAAATATGGGGGCAATAAAAGCAGAGTTGGCAAACAGAAAACCCCTTTCCAAAATCAGTGAGATGTAATGAAAGCAAAGTTACTGCTCTTCAAAACAGCCAGGCCTCAAAAAAGAACAGCAAAGTCTCAAGCTGCCTCTGATCACCGAAAGCAGGGTAGCAGTATGGTCTAGTCGAAATAGCCCAGGCCTGGAAATCAGTCAGAGGATCAGGGTTCTAATTCTGGCCCTTCCCATTGCTTGCTGTGTTACTTTAGGCAAGCCTCTTAACTTCTCTGTGCCTCAGTTGCCTCAACTGAAAAATGGGGATTAAATACCTGTTCTCCCTCCTAGACTGTGAGCCCCATGTGGGACAGGAATTGTGACTTACCTAATGAACACATACCCACCCCAGCATTTAGAACAATGCTTATAGTAAGAGCTTAGATTTAAAAAAAAAAAAAAAAGCTCTGGAAGGAAACAGGGAAGAAAGTGAGAGAATCATGGCCTGCACCCAGGTCCTTTACCCAGGTTTTGGTGGGGAGGAGGGAGAGGGTGAAGAGGAGTGCTCTGTGCAGCAGCTGGTTCTTGTCTGGTGAAGCCACCCTGTGTTCAAGGCACTGCTCCTAGAACAGTGCAGTACCAGGGGGACTTTCCAAGCATTTGGTGAGGGGTAAGCCCTTGGACTAATGGGGTACAGCCACTCTTGGTAGAAACTAAGTTCTGGGCCAAAGAACTGGGCTCAATCATATTTATTGAGTGCTTACTGTGTCAGGGCCCTGTACGAAGTGCTTGGGAGAGTACAGTACAACAGAGTTGTTAGACACATTTCCCGCCCACAGCAAACAGTCTAGAGGGCTCCTCCACCTGTGTCTCACATCAGCTTCCCCTTTCTGGTCCCACCATCCACAAAGGTTGCCCAGCTAACCCAAGCCACTGGCTACCCCACCCCCTCCCCACCCCCCTCGCCTCTTGACCTCTCAGAACTCCTGGTCACAGCACAGCAGGGGTTACCACTTAAATGCATCATTTCTCACTGAAAAATTCATCCAGTTAGGCAGAACCAAGATTATATATTAAATGCCTCCAAATGTCCTCTGACCCCTGGCTGAGCAGCACCGCCGGAGAAGCTCGCCCCAGAGGCTAGTGATTGGTGGGACTTGCACCTTTAGAGAGAGGTGTCCAAGAATAGGTTGTTTTTTCCCCCACTCCCCCATGTTAGAAGACAGCTCTCTCATGATCACTGCCGAAGCAGGACAACATCCCTATTGTTCAGGAGTCTAGAACATGGAACATATGACCATCCACTGGATGGGTCTCTAACACCTTCCATGTGGCCCTATGATACTTGTTTCTGGTTAAGTTCATGTACATCTGGGGAGTTTTTTTTTTTGTTTTTTGTTTTTTAGCATTACATGCACATACACGTATATTCACTCCCAACCCACTCCCACAGTTAGCAGCACGTTCTCCACTAGCTAGGGTCTGACTCGGGGGGTTGGGTTGAAGTAAGCCTGGGTTGATCAAGCTGAGCAGCCACTTCTGCTTCCTCAGGAGAAGGCCACAGGTCCCATCTCCAGCCACTACCGGGAGCGTGGAGCAGTCCAAGTCGACTGGTAGTGAGAAACTCGCAGCCTGGTCAGGGGTTACCTTGCTTTAGGGACGCTCCGTTAATCCTACCCTTCCAGGCCCTGTCAACCCAGTCGCAGGAACCACAGACCACTGGAGTCAGTGCCAATCTTCTGAACAAGAGGTTGCTGCCCACTACAAATACCATGTTGACGCAGCATGAAGGCCAGCAGTCCTTTGAAATGTATGCATGTTTTGAGGGGCGGAGGAGAATTAGAGGGTCTGGGTAATAACCCAACTAAGTGCCAACCAGTGTCACCAAGACCACTGCACAAGACTAGGTAAATCATTTTGATATTACTGAATGGATGAATGAAAAAGATTTCTCCATTTCTTCCATTCCTATCTTCTCTCCCACCCACTGCTTCCCTAAACAGCTAGGGCTGTTTAAGGCCCCTGAGGTGTGTCGAGTCTCCACCTGGACCAATACACTTGCTCTCATGATCAGACAGCAAGACATTTTTGAATGGTGTATGTCCAGAAAGTACTAACACAGCCTCACAGCCCTTTTATAGGGATTCCGCAGTTTATTTCCTTATATTGACATCTGTCTCCCCCACCCTAGAATGTAAGCTTCATAGTGGGTAGGGAGCATATCTGTCAACTCTGTTCTGCTGCACTCTCTCAAGCAGTTAGTACAGTGCTCTGCACACATAGTAATCACTCAACTACGCTTATTTATTAAAGCGCTGATGGTATGCAACACCCTATACTAAGCCTGGGAAACAATATACAGGTGGGAATTAGACCCAGTCGACCTCATCCCTCAGGGTACTCACAATCTTAAAAAGAAAAGGGGTGGGGGGGAGGAGGTGGAGGGGAAGAGGGGACTGGTGACAGATACATAAAGTAATGCCAGTCTGGGCTGTAAGGACCATTTTTTCTCAACTTGAGTACAGCTGTACAGTGGTGGTAAAGTGAGAGGTTGACTGAAATGTCAGAGTGGGCTGGTCTTGAGAAACACACAGGGGCAGATCAGCATAAAAAAGAAAATGTGGTTTTGTCTTCACCCCTCACTAGCTCACACTTTTGGTGTATTCATTGAATATTACATTGTTCTATTCTTTCAAAATTATGCTGTGTGTCAGCAATGGATAAGCGGTCTGATAAACCCATTTGTCACCACAAGGAGCCTTTGGGGGCTTAAATACTGCTTATAGGAAAAAAACTCTTTCTAAAAAGGATAGAATTCCCTTACGTCTCTTGAATCGGTAACAAAATTAAATAGTCTTTCACTTTCCAAAATAATGAGTAAAATAAGGACAAAATGAATATCTTCAAAACCTAAGGGCTTAAATGGGCTTAATTCCCTCCCAGCAATAATGTATATTTAAGATAGCAAATGCTAATTTGGTGGGCCAATTCTATCAAATGCTGTTAACTTTCCGGTGCTTGCTTATCTCATCTATTAAAACTGCTGGTTTTGTTGTGCCTTTAAATTTATAATTTATTCTACATTATAATTCTAAATCCAAGAAACCATTCCCTTCATAGGAAAAACATTCTCTGAGTAAATCAACAAGCCTTCAAAGAATCCTAAATCAGTTAAGATTGCAGTTTCTAGCCTGCCCTTCAAGGGCATTGCTGAACTAAAATGCAGAAGGATCTTGTCAACTCACTGGCATTTGACACTGCATGGAAATGCCAGGATTTCCCCCCAAAAGAACTTTAAAATATAATTTTCCATGGTCTGCCCAAGTTCTAAAACAAAATTCCAACCTATGTGGGTAAGCGTCCTATGTCTCACTCTGCTGAAATACACGTTCCAGATTTAATACCCATCAAGATAAGAAATCTTTCTAATTTGATTCCGTTAAAAAATGAGAAGTCCTGTTAGTTTCCAGCCACTAGTTTGAAAACGGATTTAAAATATCTTTCCTTGGATGCACATGAATGGTCCACGTTTACTGGATTTCCATTGTTTTAATAAAGGAGAATTTGCCTAGCTATTAAATGAGCTTTACACCTCTCCAATTAGCCCAATCAGAATTCCCCCATTTGATCTGCATGGGCTCAATCACCAGATAGCTACAGGTTTTCATTTGTTTTTGGATTCTATTTTTAAAAGGCCATGATTTACTGCCAGTATCCTCTGGGTGATAGTTAAGGAAACAGATGCTGGGAATCTCTGTCCCCTCAGTTCCTGAGAGGAGAGCTCTGACTCACACTCATGCCGTGTCACTCCTTTGTACTCACACATGCGAAGGGTGGTGGAGTAAAACTTAAATGACTGCTTGATTTCCAGGTTCTCATTGCCAGTTTCCTCAAAATTTCCACTTACGTATTTTTACTGCCTTACTAGGTTCATTTGTTTCCCATTACAAAAGAGAACAAAAACCAAAAAACCCTTCAACAGCTTGTTCCCAGGACAAAAATTAAATTATTTTCTTTTGAAACACTCATCTATTTGGGATTTTCCAGCTACACAGAAAAGTGGGCAACTATCTGGAGCTAGGAAAAAAAATTAACAGATGGCTTTGTGTTTTAGGCAGACACTGGAAGAAAGGATATTCTCTAACCCAATAGTTAGCAAGGAAGATTTGGGAGTAGTTCCTCTTGGGACCACTACGACATCCTAACGGTGGCTTCTTTTTTAACATTAGTCTCTACTTCTTTTTCTGCCCGGCCCCCAAGTGCACTTCTCCTTACCAGGCTCGCTCTCTGTCTAGAGAAGCATCATGGCATAGTGGATAGAGCACGGGTCTGGGAGTCAGAAGGTCATGGTTCTAATCCCGGCTCCATGACTCCCCTGCTGCGTGACTGTGGGCAAGTCACTTCACTTCTCAGGGCCTCAATTACCTCATCTGTAAAATTAGGATTGAGTCTGTGAGCCCTACGTGGGACAGGGACTGTGCCTAACCTCATTTGCTTGTACCCACCCCAGCGCTTTAGTGTACTGCCTAGCACAAAGTAAGCGCTTAAGTTCCATAATTATTATTGTTATCCCAGTGCATACTTCCTTACCCAATTCCCAAGCTAAAGTGCTTTGCTCATCCTCTGCCATCCAGTCCTCTCCACTCTCAGACTGGGCTGGGGTGGCTTCTGACTCCAGTAGAGCCATTAAAGTTGATGATTGTGCTGGTGTAGAAACAGCATGACTCAGAGGAAAAAGCACAGGCCTAGGAGTCAGAAGACCTGGGTTCTAATCCCAGCTTTGCCAATTGCCCGCTGTGTGACCTTGGGCAAATCACATCACTTCTCTGTGCCTCATCTTACAGTTGAGGATCAATCCCGGTCCTCCCTCCTACTTAGACTGAGCTCCCCATGTATGGCAAGGACTATGTCCAGTGTGATTAACTTGTATCTACTGCAGCACTTAGAACAGTGCTTGACACCTAGGAAGTATTAAAGAAATAGCATCACCACCACATCAGAATTCTCCAGTGATTGCATTTGAACAAGGATCTAGACCCTCTAGATAAGCATCGAATTCTTTGAAAGGATCAATCTGAATGTGGAAAGGAACCAGTGAGCATAAAAAGACTAACAGAATGCTGGGCGTCAGCCAGTATTTTAGAATCCAATGTTTACCAAGCATCTAACATGTGCAGAGCATGTTACTAAATCGAGGAACACAAAAAGAAGGAAGATGTGATCCCTGCCCTCAAACCCATCAGTCGGTGGTATAAATACAATATAAAATAAAATGCACAGGTTTTCCACTACATAGAGCATGGGCCTGGGAGTCGGAAGGACCTGGATTCCAATCCTTACTCTGCCACTTACCTGCTGCGTGACTTTGGGCAACTCACTTAACTTCTTTGTGCCTCAGTTTCCTCATCTGTAAAATGAGGGTTAAGACCATGAGCCCTTTGTGGGACAGGGACTGTGTCCAACCTGATTAGCTTGTATCTACCCCAGCACTTGCCTAGCATACAGTAAGCACGTAAATACACAATTGTTATTACTACATAAAATCATGATAAAAATAGACTTTGAAGTACTTGCATTTCTGATCACCATGCCGGAAGGACATAATAGAGCTAGAGAAGTTAGAGGGGAAGACAACCTAGATGACCAAGAGGATGATTAGACTGTGAGCCCCTCATTGGGCAGGGATTGTCTTTATCTGTTGCCGAATTGTACATTCCAAGCGTTTAGTACAGTGCTCTGCACATAGTAAGTGCTCAAAAAATACTATTGAATGAGTGAATGAATAAAGGCTTCCTTACAAGATCAATCTGTCTAGAGTGCAACTCTTCAAATTTGGAAAGGCACAGGGTGAGAAGGGGAAAGACCGAAGCTGATCAAATCGTAAAGGGTCCAGACAGGGTGAACACAGAATTGTAGTTCACAATAATATCTCACAGCAGAGCAACGGGAGGTGACCAGTGCAATCTGAACATGGTAGGATCGAAACAAACGATAGGAAACACTTCACCACCTAGCCAGTGGTAAACATATGGGAGTCATTACCAAAGGAAGTTAGGCGGGCAGAAAAATAGCAAGAAGTTCTTGAAGAGTTTGGACAATTAAAATTGACAAGACCTCTATAATGGATTACTAGAAAGACATACATTCAAGAGCACATCCCTAATCATTCAAATAGTCGTCAAAGAAAGCAATCATCACATTTCTTTCAAGTAACATGTTGCCAATGTCGAGATACAATACTGGGCTGGATGAACCAAAGTCAAACCTGGTAATGGTATCTCATGTGCTCATGTAAAAAGTTTCAGACCATCTCTTGGCATTTAGAAGATTCTCGGTCAGTAGTCAGAGAACCTGGGGTCTAATTCCCTTTTTTCCAGTTGCCTGTTGTGTGACCTTGGATAAGTCATTGAACTTTTCTGGGCCTCAGTTTCCTCAACTGCAAAATGGGGACTAAATACCTCTTCTATCTCCAATTTAGACTGACAGCCACCTTCCCCCTCTGCCCCCCCTCCCCCACCCATGTGGGACAGGATCTGTGTCTGACCAGATTAACACCAATTGTTTGACACACATAAGTGTTTAAATACCATAATGCGTAATAAAAAATAATTTCAGGGAATGTTCTGGTTTAGATTTTTAAAAAATTGGCTTGAAATGGAAAACAAGGACAAACCCCTTTTGAGGATGAAGAAGTGAAATACTGGAGTTGCTGAGGAATTGTTGCTAGGATGCATTTTATATAACATTTCATAACCTGGTAGAGAAAAGTCACAACATCATCTTTCTGTTTAGAGATGACAACTTCTAGGCATGCAGTGCCATGCTGGTGGGGATAATCTATAGGAAGAGCTCATAAAAAGCGGCATGGCCTAGTGGAAAGAGCATGGGTCTAGGAGTTAGAGGACCTGGATTCTAATTCTAGCTCTGCCAATTGTTTGCTGTGTGACTTCTCAGTTTCCCTGGCTGTAAAATGGGGATTAAAAACCTATTCTCCACCCTACTTAGATTGCTAGTCCCATGTGGACCAGGGACTGTGTCCAACATGATAAACTTGTATCTACACAACTGTTTAGAACAGTGCTTGACACATAACATGTGCTTAACAAATACCATAAAAAACTAAAAATGTAGCAGAAAATTTTCAGTGAACAAAAGTGTAAAGTAACTGACCCAGATATTATTCTGACACTTGTTAAGCACTTACTACGGGACAAAGTACTGTTCTAAGCACTGGAATAGATATAAGGTTATCAGATTGGACACAGTCCCTGCCGGCAAGGAGCTCACAGTCTAGGTGGGAGGGAGTTGGATTTAATCCCCATTTTGCAGATGAGGGAACTGAGGCACAGAGAAGTGACTTGACCAAGATCACACAGCAGACAAAATGGTGGAGGCAGAATTAGAACCTCGATCCAGTGCCTCCCAGGCCCATGCTCTTTTCGCTAGGCCATGCTGCTTCTCATGAGTCATGAAATAAATTTTATGAGTCAGTGTCCACTACATCTTCAATCACTGGTTTAAAGGATAGTGGTAGCAAAATAGGACAATAGAATACTGGGTAACACCAGGAAGGCTATAGAAAATAAAACCAAAAACATAGTTCAGCCACTATATAAAAAATATTGCACATATGCAATTGGAATACCGCATGCCCTACCAGTCACTGAATTTTAGCAAGGACATAATAGAGCTGGAGACAAAGAAAACAGAAACCAAGGTGATTAATAGAATGAAGGAATTTACCTACAATGATATTTGTTTCACTTTATGGTATTTGCTAAGTGCTTACTATGTGCCAGGCACTGTTCTAAGTGCTGGGGGAAGATATAGGATGTGTTGGGCACAGTCCCTGTCCCACAGGGAGCTCACAGTCTTAATCTCCATTTTACAGATGAAGTAACTGAGGCACAGAGAAGTGAAGTGACTTGCCCAAGTAGTAGATCAGGGATTAGAACCGAGGTCCTCGACCTCCCAGGCCTCCGACTCTCTCCACTAGGTCATCCGCTTCCCTAGACCTAGAATAGACTGAGAATATCAGAATTCTCCAGCCTGGAAAGATGAAGTCTGAGAGGGGCCATGATTGAAGTACAAAGTCATGAAAGGTGTGGACAGGGAAAACACTCTTCAACCAAATCTCATTCCACTAGGGCAAGTGGGCACCCATTGAAGCTTGAAGGTGATAGGTTCAGAACAAACAAAAGGAACTTTTTGACACAGTGGGCGGTAGGCATATGGAATGCATTTCCACAGGAAATTCTTTCAGAGAAGTAGTTGTAGTAAGTTGCTTTAGTAATGGCATTTATTGCATGCCCACTGGGTACACTGTACTGTCCTAAGTGCTTGGGAAGAGTACAACAGGAGCAGAACTCATAAGGACCCCCCCAAACACACACCACACCCTACAGCAGTGAAGAAACTCATAATGGAAAAGACAAGCTCAACAATAGGCATGTGTTAAAATCCTGTCTATCATGGGCTAGGTAAGTATTTCTACCTGCTAAACCACAACTTATTCCATGCAACAGATTTGTTTCCTGCATTAAGGTGCACCAGAATATAGTTGATTCAGTATTTAAAGAAATATCCATATATATGGATGCAGCAAAAAGAAAAAAAATTGGCTAACCCAGATGTTTTAAAATAACTGAGCCTTCTTCACAAAGAGTGAAAAGGGGGGTCAGTGATATTAAGTGATTTGTCTAAGGTCAAGCCAACTGTGATAGGGGAAGAAATAGAATCCAAAAGAGTCTTTATTTCTAGGCTAGTATCTGAATCACCGAACCACCATCCTTCTAGCTACAAGCATTCAACCATGCCTTGCCTGCTTTAAAAAAAAAAAAAAATGGGTGGAGAAAAACCAGATGCAAGTCTACGTTATGGTCAAGGACATTGACCAATGTTCTTCTCTCTGCATTCTCATGGATCACTGATGCCGATGAAGCCAGAGTATAGTTGACAGTGAAAGCCTCAGAGGGCTTAAAGGGTTAAGTTCTTTGTTCTGAATAATTCTGTGAAGAGTTGCCTGACTTGACTGGCTCCGGGTTGGTAATGGCTCTGGTCTCAGAGAGGCTTACTAGTCAAGGATGAGCCTTGGCCTGGAACAGCTCAGAAGAAAGAGTCACGTCCATAATTAATTTTGTGGAACAGCTGGATACACAAAGTGCAATTAATTTTGCTTTGAATATTAACAATCCTACAGTAGCTGAAAGGAGGAGGATATCAGTCAATAGTTTTCAGATTATTAACTAGCTTGTGGACAACAAAACAAATTAACTTTGGCACTGTAACCTCAGAATAAACCAGCTGGGGTTTGTGATGCCCTCCAAGGTTTAAATAATCATGTAGACAAACTGACGGGAATAAACACAAGCTTGTTTTTAAGATGATACCATATATGAGCTTATCAAAATTGGACCCATACCTTTTGATGAACCACAGGCATTTTTAAAGACTATTTTAAAATGACTGTCTTTATATAGGAACTTTTTAAATTAAAAGTAATTAGAATGCCAACTCTGTGCAGAACTCTCTATGAAGTGCTTGGAAGAGTACAACCTAGTTAGTAGAAATGATCTGCCCTCAAGAAACAGTAATCTGTGGAATGGGTTGGGGGTGTTTTGCCACATTTTTCAGGTATTTATTCCATTCATTCATTCAATAGTATTTATTGAGCGCTTACTATGTGCAGAGCACTGTACTAAGCGCTTGGTTCCCATCCCCACAGCACTGTACCCGTCTGCTCAACTGTATATATTTTCGTTACCCTATTTATTTTGTTAATGAATTGTACATCGCCTTGATTCTATTTAGCTGCCATGGTTTTTATGAGATGTTCTTCCCCTTAACGCTGTTTAGTGCCATTGTTCTTGTCTGTCCGTCTCCCCCGATTAGACTGTAAGCCCGTCAAACGGCAGGGACTGTCTCTATCTGTTGCCGACTTGTTCATCCCAAGCGCTTAGTACAGTGCTCTGCACATAGTAAGCGCTCAATAAATACTATTGAATGAATGAACGAACAAGTCGGCAACAGATAGAGACAGTCCCTGCCGTTTGACGGGCTTACGGTCTAATCGGGGGAGACGGACAGACGAGAACAATGGCAATAAATAGAGTCGAGGGGAAGAACATCTTGTAAAAACAATGGCAACTATAACATGGACAGTTAGGATTTTATTCCCAAAAAAGTCCCCAGGTCTGTACCACAAGGCATAAGGACACAGTATGATGCTAAATTTTATACCAGATGACTTTTTTGTAGTTTAAAGCTTTTAATCTATTCAAATAATCCCACTCAAAAAAAGATATACACAAAAACAAATCATCGCTTATCTAAAACCCAAAGTACTAAGACACTTAAGATGTAAAATGCCACAGATCAAGATGCTAATTTCCCAAAACCTCATTTCAAATGAACAACCTTCTACTTCCTCCCACCGATTTTCACCTTTGCAAAACTCATTTCTACTGGAAAGAGAATTTTGGTTGCAGAATGAACTTAATAGATTATTAAACAAAATTCTTGGGTGACTTCATATATTTTTCTGCTTATTCAGATTACAACAAAAAGATTATGGGTTGAAATAATTTTTCAGGCTCAAGTGACCTTCTGTAACCGACTGAATAGATGAAGCACTTTCAATCAATTTTGGCATTCACTTAGTAATTAAAATGGCCAGTCACAAGTGTCCTCAGTTTACATGGCTGGGCGAAAAAGCTGTCTAGCAGAAAACAGAATCAGAAGAAATTTCTCTAACAGATTCTTTCAGGAATATTTTTACAGGAAGTATTGGACTTTCAAACAGATGGTCATAAAAAACAAGAAACAGTTGAACAGTGGCACCCAGAGGTGAAAAGTGTATTACTCCTGGAGATTTATATTATTTACTATAATCTATTTCTCAGTCATCCCTTCTGTCACTCCCAGATTTTTTCCAGGAACAAATGCCAGAAATGGCCTTCCACGCTGCAAGTTGAAAGAACATACTGTATCTTGGGAAAATAACTTTTAGTTTAGAAAATTTCATACTGCTAGACTAATTTACAGTCTGATTTCTTACTCTTTCCCCTAAAATGGCAATCTAAAACTAAACCCAACCTCCTAGAAATATAATGCAACATCTCTTTATACAGTACTTCGACAGAGGAAGCGTATGAAATTCTTCAGGAAAAGTTCCACAAAAAGTTTATTTTGCAACCAGTTCTGTGAATGTTACCTCCTTCCCATCCTTCGTGGGAAGTCTTCTCAAAGGCTAAGGGCTGCCTTAACTGAAATTATAAATATTTTATTATTTGACAGGGAAGAAGAGACAAAAGAGCAACAGATGGTATACTTTATTCTACCTTCACTTTGCTCATAAGACTACCTACTGTAGTCCCCAAAGCTCTATTTAAGTAAATAATTTTTGAAGAAAATACTTTTGGCCCTGTTAAAGAATTCCTGCATTGTGCATTTGGTAGAAGCTCAGTAACTGAACTCAACAGCCGCTAACCTATTCCTTCCAAATCCAGTAATCTTCAGGGAACATCAAATGAACCTTTTGTTTGGAAGACCAAAATGTACCAGGTTTTTGTCAATGTCACCAAAGAGCTGGATTTTATTTTTGTTCCCAACCTAAAAGGCAACCTACTTAAGTAAATGAAAGTTTAGATATTGTTTTCTTCTGATCTATCGTTGACTTTTAGTTGTTACTGAATCTCGATTAGCTTCTGCCTGATATAATTCTCCATAAGATGCTGGATCGTAGCTTTTCCTCAAGAAAAGGAGTAATGTCGATGTGACAGGCCTGGGGAGAAGGAGTAAATCATTGCTTATCTGCATCTCCAACATAAATATGAGGAATGATAGCCTGTCAATGATAGCATTTTTTGGTTTGCCTAGTAAAGTCATCCTCCAACACCTTTGACACAAAAGGAATTTTTAAAAATTTGAAATAATTTTATATCCCCCTTAAAAAAAAATACTCAAATCCACTCCAGACAAGCCAAGCCCTCAAAAACTGACATGAAGAACAAATCATCTCTCTGCATCTCTCAGATTATACCTCATCTCTTCCAACATGAGGAAGAAAAAAATTAGTATAGGAAGTTAAAATCATAACTCTCCCTCTCATCTTGTTGCTTCCTTTTTCCCTTCCTCAAGAAAAGGGGGGGTTAAAAAAAAAAAATCCAGCTTTTTGGTGTTTGAGAATGGATAGTCCAAGCCATCAACATGCTGTCTGCTTAACAGACGTGAATGGCGAAACACAGTCTGAGTTGGTGCCGAAGGAAGCCCCTAAATGGGTGAAGCAGGCCCCTTTTACATATAAAACTTGCATCTTTACCCCTTCCCAGGGTTCATATTAAAATTAACGTCCCGGTAGCAAAGATTTGACGGTTTTGAATGGCTCTTTCATGGACCTTTCTACATCAGTAATACTGACCCATTTAACTGCTCTTTTAGCAGAAGTGTCTGGGCCTCTGCTGAACAGACAAGGAGAGGTGGGGAAGGGCGCCATCTAGTGGACGTAGTCCAACCTTGGGGGGTGAAAATACCTTCCGATCATTTGCCATTTTAAAAGGTAAACGCTATTACTCAACATTAAAATAGCATGCTATTTCCCCTCAAATATAGTCAGGAAGAGATAGGAAAGGCTTAGTTTAAAAATAGAAAGAGAAAAGTGATAACCCAATTTCCTCACTTTAATGTGGTTTTGTGAGTTGATTATTTGAAAGTGGTTTGTGCTACAAACACGTATATGTCTTGGAAAGAAAGCCTGTCTTTTATTGGACCTGAAAAATTCGGGTGAAATAACTCACCCTCCCCCCCCCCACAATACACATTGCCATTTCTTAGTGTCCTAAATAAAAAATACTCTACATAAAATTTGGGATGAAGCAGCAAACACAACTTTATTATTGATTAGAGGATACTTTGGAAAAAAAAAAGACTATTTTGATGCATGAAGCACCGAAACCATAAAACATTTCACAGAATACTATTTAAATGTACTGTCCATAAAGGAGTAAAAGGAGGAGGAGGAAGAGGAGGGGGAGAAAGAAGAATACAGTGTTCTGCCAACAGTAAGCGCTCAATAAATATGATTGAATGAATGAGGAAGAGGAAGAAGAGGAGCAATAGTAGCAGAAGCATGGCCTAGTAGATAGACTATGGGCCTGGAAGTCAGAAGGACCTGGGTTCTAGGCTCAGCTCCACCACCTGTTTGATAAGTGACCTTGGGCAATTCATTTCACTGAGCCTCAGTTGCCTCATCTGTAAAATGGGGATTAAAACTGTGAGGCTAATGTGGGACAGAGACTGTGTCCAACCTGATTAACTTCTATCTACCCCAGCACTCAGCACAGTGCCAGGCACATAATAAGAGCTTAAGAAATTCCATAAAAAAACAGCAATAGTAGTAGAAGCATTTATTGAGCATCTTCTGGGGAAACACATTGTACTAGAGCCTTGGGAGGTTCAGAATAACCAAGTGACATGTTCCCTGTCCATAGGGAGTTTACCTTCTAATGGGAAGACAAGAAATATTCTTACAATGCTGTCAAAATAAATGAAGTGAAGGATCATATAAAGATACACGTAATCCCTCAATTCATTTGCGAGTCTACATTTAGTGTTTTTATTTTGAAAGTGCTAAGAAAGGGTTTACAGGCATAGTGGGTTTTAATACAAAGTTTTAGCAGTATAATAGTCGCAGTTGCTCATTATTACTGCAAAGTATTAGTTACCCTATAGCATTTTATTGGGGGTAATGTCAAACTGCTTCTCCTATATTCGCACCATGTTAACAATTTTGAGAGCCAGTCAGAAGTTCTGAAGTGAATTGCAACGTCTTCTGCCAGCTCCATGGATAATTGCCTTAATCTCCATTTTCCTGACTATAGTAATTCCATTTATAAACAGGTAATAAAGGTTAAGGTGAATGTTGCTTATAAAGATGTCATTGGAGATAGAAATGTAACTGCAAAGTTTACAAATTGCTTTACCTTGTTTGCCTCTGTCTGATTTATGGAAATGCTTAACATTGTTAAATAATATGCAAAACGATACACTAGAAAAGACTTCAGGGTTCTTTGAAAGTTTAACCCATTCCTTAAAAACACACACACTTTGAAAAGTATTCAAACTTGGCAAAATCTTGACCAAGTTTCTTCTTCCAAGAATGAGTTTGGGACAAATGGATATTCCAAGGATTAAAGGTGATATTAGAAGGTAAAAAAAATCACTTTGCTGATCCAAGATCGTAAGGTTGAAAGTCTTGAGCTAACTTTATGAAGGTGGGGTTTGAACATTAAGATGAACAACGGAGGGAAAATAGTTACTGCACATAAAGTTGTTTTGTTATTACCCTGGTCTTTAAAATATATTGCATTAGGAAATGCCCTTCACATTCACCACCAAAACCACCATTCCAGAGGTGGTTTAAAAAAAAATTTAAATGATCTTTTTGGTTGTCTTCACCATTTTGTCAGTCAGTCAATCGTATTTGAGCACTTACCGTGTGCTGAGCACTTTAAGCGCTTGGGAGAGTACACTATAACAGACATTCCCGGCCCACAACAGCTTCCAGTCTAGAGGACGAGCTTGTGATTTACCTGCCTTTTAGAGTATTTTTTTCCTCTGAATAATCTTCCTTCCACAACCACATTTCTATCTGTGTATTTTTCAGATTTTGTTTCTGTATGGTGTTTAACAAAAACTTGGACAAATTAATTTGCAGCCTTTGCAGGAATTTTATATGGGCTTATTAAATAGATATTTTGCTGAAATAAACAATACCAACTAAGATTATTCCTTAAATTCCTTATTCATTATGGTATTCTGCATCATTTCACAATTTCAACAACTAGCTTATAGATTGGGTCTTTGATAATAATAAATGTCCCTAACAAAAGAACTGTTCAAGAAAAATTTCTGAACTTCTGTTCACTTATATTATTTTGCTGAGTCAAAAATACATCATTCCTAACAATCTGAATTACAGAGCAAATTAAATGACATCATTTATGACAGAAGAACATAAGTCTGCAATTTCCAGTGTTCTCAATCAAGATGTTAATGTTTTCATACTACCTTTGATCAAGTCTACAACAGGTGAGCCGCAGATGAGTTTGAAAAAAAGAAAAAGAAACTGAGCAGGTTCTGTCTGTTTTGGTACGCTAGTTCCAGTCTAGTTTCCAATCCAGAGAAAGATGAATTGGTGAAAAGTGATTTTGCTACCACTCAGCATGATTTACCTGGATAACAGCAGGTTGAGCTTATGTAAATGGGGTCACAGGAACAAGGTATGGCCTGCTTTTGAGTTCAGGCAATTTGGACTGAGTTTCTACCATTGACAGTTGATGTTCAGAGGTGTTCACAACCCAGCCCTCTACCCCAGCATGGTAGAGTAGAAAGAGCACAAGCCTGGGAGTCAGAGGACCTGGGTTTTAATCCCAGCTCCACCACTAGCCCGCTGTGTGACCTTTGGCAAGTCACTTCAGTAGGCCTCAGTTTGCACCCCTGCAAAATGAGGATTCAGTACCTGTCTTCTACTTAGACTGTTAGTCCCATGTGGCACCTGATTATCTGGTATCTATCCCAGTGCTTAGTACACTGCTCAGCATTTGGTATAAGCACATAACACACACCAAAATTATTATTCTCTGCTCCTCTGACTGGCTTGTCTAGATTTAGGGAAATTGATAGGTTTCAAATACTGAATAAAAAAAATTAAATGAGGCATTCATGAATTGGCATTCACACTTTTTGAATGCAATACTTTTACATTTTAAGAATTTATGTCTGTCTAAAAAAGGAAGTCTTTAATTCTTTAATTGACTGCAAAAAACTAAAGATTTAGTTTCCCTATTGTTCACTCTCGCTCTCTCTCTCCCCCCTTTCCTCCCTCTAAAATAGAAACCCAAAAGTTAAACAAAAATCTGGTATTTTCCAGTTACAATAGAAAATGTGAAAATCAAATGCTCTATGTTATGAATATTTTTCATACTTTCTTTAAACTTCTTGATACCTAGAGGGGCAGCATAGTAAGAAATTTTAATAGCATTTATTGTAAAGTTTCAGCTATCAGGAAAAGAAAAAGCCATTTCCTTAAACAGGAACTGTATGAATAAGGATACAAAAGACAGTACAAGTCATACCATAAAGGACTATTTCCCTTTGGAAAACAAATATACAATACACTTTTTCAAATCAGTATTCTTTTAAAGTACATGTTTAAAAACCCCAAGACCCTTCATATATAAATTGCATTGACAATTCACTGGAGAATTAAATTTATAGTACTCAGGAATTCCTTGAAATTTTTATTTAGTTGGTTTCCTCACTGAACAAGTGAAATGTATTATTTCCTTTCTACAAAGGAACAGGTGTTTGCTTTCCACATGGACACTGGCATTAACATTTGGCTATTATTTTTGAAGCAAATTCTATAGCCTATGAAATTTTTGTAAATAATGTATAGTCATTTCAAATGTCAATACGAAGCAATCCCTGTAGTATTTATTGAGCACTTATTGTGTTTACAGCACTGAACTAAACACTTGAGAGAGTACACTAAATTGAGTGCCACCCTCAGTGGTATTTTAGTGCTTACTGTGTGCAGAGCTGTATAAGTGCTTGGGAGAGTACAACACGAGTTGATCAACACGTTTGCTGTCCACAATGAGGTTATGGTCTAGAGGCGAAGACATTAATATAATGACAATTTACAGACATGCTCTGCCCTCCATGAACTTATAATCCAGAGCACAATGTAGCATGCATTAATAGCAGCTAATCTAACTGCATCTCACTTTGGGCTCTCTCCCCTCCTCATTGCTCATGCAATTTCACCCGTTTAAGCACACCCTTATTTGCTCCCCAAAACAGACTCTCCACATATTCAAACCCAAATCCTACCTCCTCCAGAAGCAGCATGGTCTAGTGGAGTAGAGCAAGGGTTTGGGAATCAGAAGGACCTGGGTTCTAATTCTGGCTCTGCCACTTGTCTGCTATATGACCTTGGGCAAGGCACTTCACTTCTCTGTGCCTCAGTTACCTCATCTGGAAAATGGGGACTAAGACTGTGAGCCCCTTGTGGGACAGGGATTGGGTCCAACCTGATTAGTTTGTATCTACTGCATCAATTAGTATAGTGTCTGGCACATAGTAGGCACTGAACAAATACCAATATTATGTGCAGAGCACTATTCTAAGCGCCGGGGTAGATACAGGGTAATCGGGTTGTCCCACGTGAGGCTCACAGTTAATCCCCATTTTATAGATGAGGTGACAGGCACAGAGAAGTTAAGTGACTTGCCCACAGTCAGCTGACAAGTGGCAGAGCAGGGATTCGAACCCATGACCTCTGACTCCCAAGCCCGGGCTCTTTCCACTGAGCCACGCTGCTTCTCATAGCAAGCACTTAAAAACTTTAAATGAACAAGTATTCCTTCTCCAAATAACTCCCAGGATCCCCCATCATTCATTCATTCATATTTATTGAACACTTACTATGTGCAGAGCACTGTACTAATCGCTTGGAATATACAATTAGGCAACAGAGACAATCCCTGCCCAATGACGGGTTTACAGTCTAATGGGGGGAGACAGACGGACAAAAACAAGACAACATAATCACGATAAATAGAATCAAGGGGATGTACACCTCATTGACAAAATAGGGTAATAAAAATATATACAAAGAATCACAGTGCTGAGGGGAGGGGAAGGGAGAAGGGGAGGAGCAGAGGGAAAGGGGGCTTAGCTGAGGGAAGGTGAAGGAGGGAAGGAGGAGGGAGCAGAGGGTGGAGGGGGAGCAGAGGGAAAAGGGAAAGCTCATCTGGGAAGGCCTCTTGGAGGAGGTGAGCTCTCAGTAGGCCCAAGCATGGACATAGTTATCTAGACATCTTGAGCTCTTATGCACAGTTATTTCGATTATTTTTTAAGTAATTTATCGGTCTTCCCCATTAGAGAATAAGCTTCTTATGGGCATTTCGTTGGTTTGTTTTTCCCAAGGGCTCAGTCAAGTAAGAATGCCCCCAGTGAGCATTCAATAAATGCTATTACTATTTCTATTACTATTCTAAGAGAAAGCTAACTATATTCGTATTACCTCATCTGTATATCCTGCCCATTCCCTTTACATGCTGAGTTGCAGTTGACTTCAGTGAGATTTGGGGAGTGAAGTAAAAAAAAAAAAAAAAGTTACGCATTTGGAGACTAATTGGGCAGAGAGAATGGAATTAAGAGAAACTGGGATCTGAAATACTAAACCAACTTCAAATTATGAATTTTACAATATCTTCTTGGCTGCTTCAAGGTTATTTTATTACTGAAGCTTTCTAGTATTTTGACATGAGTGAAGGGTAGCAGTGTATCTTAACACACCCAGTCAACCTGGAAACAAAATGATTCCGCTGATAAAAACATTCCACCAGTTTGGCAAATAAGTTCAATTTAAAAAAAACCTTTCTACCTACAGACATTTCTTTAGTAGGCACGGAATTTTTGCCAACTTTTCCATACTTACTAATGCCATAAGAGGATGTAGGCTATATCAATACTCTAAAGAGATATTAGGGACCATAATTTCAGTTTTATTAATATCCTCAAGTACACCTGATTCTTTTGGGTCTGTTCTATGAATTAATGCTAATTTGCATGACAGGTAATCTAAAGACAGGCAAGGAGCCACTGGGTGAGTTAAACAGGGAGGCCATGGAGAATGGTATTGTGCCAATTGTTAGATTACCTTGTAAAAGAATACATTATTCTACGGAAGGTTTCACTTCAATTCTCCTAGAAAAAGGCATTAAGGAGAAGTTAAATTCAAAGAAAAACTTGTTGTTCAGTTGCATTTTTGCTAACAATTTGGAAGCATCCAATCTATTACTACTGCAGTGTTATTGAGCTAGTTTTATTAAGGTGAATTTATAGCAATGTTAGAAATTAATACCACTCTTATTTCCTCTACTGCCTGGCTTTATTGAATGCCATGGGGCATATTAATCAGTAAAGCCAAGTAGTGCATGAAATAAAAGTATAAATTAACCTGTAACATGAATATAAAAGGGGCTTAATAAAATAGAAATAAATAACACTTTAATGATCAAACTAGCCTGGTTGATCTAAGCAAAAGGTATGATACTAAATACAGAATCAAAAAACACCCACACATTTAAGTTAAAATGGGGTCGCATATTGGCAAGCAAACCAGTAAAGTTGACAATTACTGTTACAGGAGTCAGGAAGGCATTGGTTTATTTCGACTTCACTGCTCTATACCTACAGTTCTATAAGTGTGATGCATATTTAAAAAGCTATTCTAAATCAGGCTTTAATTACAATTAAAAGAGCTTTGAAAAAATTAATCTTGGCTTTTTAATGCATTGTAGGTGTTTTATTTTAAAATTTATAAACTCTCCTGAAACTATCCCTATTCTTGAGGATTATATCCACAGAGAAACTGAAAATAGGTGGCTAATCCCAAATATTCAAACATGGGGAATATTTAAATGGAGGACATTTATGCATTTTATTTAAATGTTAGTTGCAGTCACAAAATCCCTACTAAAAAACAGCCTGCTCTAACTAGGCAAGTGCTCTTTGGTTTCGCCTTATTTCCCTACTACTTTGAGCAAGAACAACAGATATATTGTTCTTTTTGCATTTATACAACTTTACAAGTAAACATATTTTAAAGATCAAACTAATGCTTTGTAAATTTTTTTTAAATCCTTTGCTAAAGTGAGACATCATTGTGGATTTCTGCAAAAGAATCCATACGATGTGACTATGTTATATTGAAAAACGTTAACTCATGCAACCTAAAGAAAAAGCACAGGCCTGGGAGTCAGAGGAACTGAGTTCTAACCCCAGCTCCGCTACTTATCCCTCAGTTTCCTCATCTGTAAAATAGGGATTAAATCTGTGAGTCCCACGTGGGACCTGGGTGTGTCCAACCTGATTAAGTTTGTATCTACCTCTGTACTTGGCAAACAGGAACTCAATAAATGATTCCTCTAACAAGGATTGAAGAAAATTGTCAAATCTAGAACATTTATTTCATCTGTTTTCAGCAAAATTTATATAGAAAAGCAGCTCTGGGGAATGCAGGTGGGGATCCATTAAGAATATTTGAGGATTTTTTTTTTTAATGGTACTTACATGCTATCTGCCCTGCACTGTACTAAGCACTGGGGTGGATACAATATTAAGAGGGCAGACAGTCCCTATCATATGGGTTTCATACTCTAGAAGAGGATTTAATCCCCATTTTACAGATGAGGAAACAGGCACAGAGAAGTTAAGTGATTTGCTCAAGATCACACAGCAGACAAGAGGTAAAGTGGCAAAGCTGGGATGAGAACCAAGGTTCTCTGACACTCAAGCTTGTAGCACAGTCCTCTAGGCCATGCTGCAAGACAAGATTTTAGCTGACTTTCTCGATTCTGAATTCTGTTCCTCAAGAAGTGTGACATTCACCCCTGGTTCACAATAAACTCAAAAGAAGAGGCCCTCATAGCCTGGTGCCCAACTCATGTCATAATTTTGTTGATATCTTATAATTGTTAGACACTAATTTAGAGAATAAAAGCTGTACTTCACCTTTTAAATCATAATAGCCGAGAAGCAAACTGATTGCTATATTTATGCTAGAAGAGAAAACTAAATAACCACCCTCCTCACAATCACTATAAATCCAATAATTTGGTATAAAAAAACTATATAAAATGTGAGCTCCCCCTGCTGACTGGCTAATTTTAACAATGACATAGTTTGGGCACAATGATTCCCTCATTTTGATAGTGATTCATAGCAAGAGGCAAACAAAACAATATAAAACAATCAGTATACTGCAGAAACAGAAAGGAGAAAAATGAGAAATATAGCTGGCAGTGTATTTTGTGCAATAAAGAGCTATTTACTAAATATGTACCAGTTACGTACTATGTACCAGCTATGTACCAGTCAATCTAATGTATTCCAGGATTCAAAAATATCTGAATGCAGTTTCAGGTATATTTACTTCTGGTTTCAAATAAATGAAAAAAACTCAGAATGAAGAAGAGCACCTTACTGCCCCATGCCATAATTTTATTGATAGCTTCAAAATGTTAAACACTAATTTGAGAATAAAACTGTACTTTTAAATGGTTAAACCATTCTTACATCATGAATTTAGGCAGAGATGCTCTCCTTGTATCTCCTACAGGTGAGTCTGAAAACCATTTTTGGTTTTGGTTTTTTTTTTTTCCAAGTTTGCCTACTGAATAAGACTTGGGGAAGGACAGCTGGCACCTCCATGACATTCATCTCAGAGGGCTGAATTTTAAGTCTATCCAGGGTCCAACAGCGTTGTATTGTACTCTCCCAGGTGCTTATGACAGTACTCTGCAGATAGTAAGCACTCAAATACATTCATTGATTCAAAATATTTTTTTCAAAAGTATATAATGGCACTGAACAGGAGGAAAGCTTTACATTCTGGGCAAGTGAGAGCCCAGGCCTCCGCAGTGATTTTCACATGAAGTTCTGTAGTCTAATGAAGTGGGACCATCTGTAGCAGTTTGCTAGCAGATGTGTCAAACTCCCATACTGTGTCAAGTCTTCTAATGGCGAGATCTGTAGAGGGCTCCAGCCACCACTAGTCTCTTTTAGTAGAGAATAGTATATTTAGTCAGTGGGTAATGAAGCGCCATAATCTTCCTTCTTTATTCATAAATCTGTCTCTTGGGTCACAGTATCTTTTTGGCTATGTATTCCAGATTTTAATCGATTTTTTCTTTAAAAAAGTTAACAATGACCTGTTAAAACTCCATTTCTTTCAAATATGTACATTTTTCATACTAGGATCTGAAATCGATATCACTTTGGTCACTGTTAGCCAGTCCTGAACCAAGAGCATCACTGAACTCTCAAATGGTTTAACTAAAGCAAAAATAAAGCTCCTAAATAGGATGATCTTTCTATTTATTAATATCAGATTAATTTAATGCACTTATGTAAAATGATGTGATTCAAAGGGCATTTGAATGAATGTTGTATGCTTATCTCTAAAGATACTGAGCATGCTCAATAATCTGGAAAGATCATTTTCAGAGCATTTAATTTACAATATTGGGTATGGGGCACTAAACAGAATTCTAACAAACAAGAAAGCAACTACCACAATTCCTTTGTTGTCTCTGACATTGTAAATGTTGTTACTGATACTGTCAGGGACATTTATGTTTCTAGCATTAAAACTAATAAAAAGCAGCTCTAACAATTAATTTTCATATATCCCTACAGTGCTCAATTCACAAAGGTTTACACTCAACAGCTTTAAATAGATGTATTCTGTTCTCAATAATGACTTTGTTCTGATGTTGCAGTATTTTGGGGGAGGGGTTCAGTTTTTAGGGTTTTATGGTAGGTACTCATCACCAAAAAACAATAGTGTCAGTAGGCATCATGTAAAGGTCAATCTTTTGTGTTAAAAAAAATTCCATGGGAAAGAAGTCCTCTAAAATTCCAAATATTGTACCCAAATACCTGAACTTCACTTTCTATCAAGACATGTAGAAGTTAGAATTTAGGGAAACAATATCTGAATTTACTCTTAAATTTTACATTTTTATAAAACAAATTTTGCAAACTGGACAAAAAAAACTGTAAATAACAAGATCAATAAATGAAGTTGTCAATAAGGTTATTTAAAAAATGTAATATACAGTGTTGATCTTAACAGTATTCCTTCACAGAAATATACTTCAAAACAAATAGTAACTCCCACAAATCCAACATATGCAGTCAATAAAATGAGCTGCATTTATTATTCAGTAAGATGTTTATGTTTCAAATGAACTCTTCTAACAAGGCAGTAACCCAAGTAGGTCAGATAATAGTGATGGGACAATTCTTCTGATTGTAACCTCTGCCAAAAGTATATTTGCCTCCATAAAATATCATTGAAAGAATGTTCAAACCAGGATACCCCTTTTTTTTTTTTTTTTTGCTATAGTTGACCTTCATGGATGTGTGTGACATTTAAAAAGAAAAGTCCCTTTTTACAACCTTCAGTCTGATTTGTTATAAATTACTTATAGAGTATTAGTAATAATAATTGATTTTAGCAGTAAGTAATAGAATTATAAACAGCTCCCACAATTTAATGAAATGTCCCAGCCTCCCGTTTTATTTATTAGTATTCAAGAGCCCTCCACAACCTCTCCAAAATCAGTTACTGCTTAATTAAACTATAAAAGATTGGCCTGCCACTGATTCTTTTTTTTTAAAAAAAAAGAAGTGCCTGAAAATGACCAAAAATTACTTTTTATGGGACGTTAGTCCCAGATCCCAGGTCTACATAAATTGCCGGCTTATAAAATGTGTCTCTATCATTCAGTGCTTTAACTACAAATACTAATATCCATTGAATTTTCCTCCTACTAGTCTCTACTTAAAATCAACGACAGAGAGAGAGGCCTAGCACAGGACTGGGAAGGAGGTTTAAGTCTCAAATGTACCACTGGCCTGCTGAGTGACCTTGGACAAGTCACATCCTCTCTGAGCCTCAGTTTTCTCATCTGTAATAGGGGAATTGGGCTGCGAGCCCTGTGTCGGATAGGGATGGAATTCGTTTTTATAACCCCAGCACTTAGCACAGAGCAAGCACTTAACGAATGCCATCATGATTAAAAGGAGCTGCATTCACAGGAAACACTGGGTCCCCAAGGAAAAAATAAAAAGCAACGTTCAGATCTACAGCATTTCTTTAAAAGATAGTTCTAATGAAATCCCAAAAGTGTTACATAAACTGAAAATGTAGCCAGTCGTATTCGCTGGTTTAAAAAAGAGACTAAAAATGCAGAGATGCGATTTCTCCATCAGTAATGGCTGACGATTTCAAATCGGTGTTTAAACGGATGCTGTGGGAAAGATTGCATTTGCCTGACGCTTCTTTCTTCAACCCTACTTTCTCCTCCCCTTTTGGCCACTGCAGGCCTGCCTACCGAGGAAGAGAAAATGGGGAAGGGCGGGTTTTTCTGCGATCTAGCTGTTGTTTTATCTTTTAACCTTCGATACCAAAACCAGAGCATGGAGGAGAACCGGCTCTTTCCACTAGCCGGCACCAGAGCCCTAAAAATGGGGCGCCTCGGCTTCCCAGCTTTTGCCTATTAACCGCGCCGTTTTTAAACGGGTCCGTTATTCGAAAGAAAAGAGGATTTTTGGGCGGTGAACCAATGCCTCTGGAAAAATGGGCCTGTGTCTTTGTCTCCCAAAGAGTGATGACTACATAAGGCACATGGGGGTATGTTTTATTTAAATAAAACCACACACATCCACACACGTCCGATCTAGTAATTCGCCGGGGTGTGGGGCCCCGAAAGGAAAGGTTTTTTTCCACAAGATGGCCCTGTGTTTGTGTGATACTGTAAAGGTTTGCGGGGAAGGGGGGTTGGGTTGGGGCCAGGGAGAGGCCCATGGCGGCCCAGCACGGGGCCACTTCCGGCCCGAGGCTCGCTGAGGGGAAGTTCCCTCGCGGAATCCCCATCCGCGGCCTTGGCCTGCCCCCTTCTGGGCCCGGCGCATGCGCGGGAGCGTCAGCCCGCCGCCCGAGCGGCTCGCGGCCTTCCAGAACCTTCGCCCGGCCGAAGCCGGAGCCGAAGCCGAAGAAAGAGCCGAAGCGGGAGCCGAAGCGGGAGCCGAAGCCGACCCGAGGGCGGAGCCTTCCGCAGGCCCCATCGCGCCCCTTTCCTCCCTCTGCCCGGACCCTTTCTGCACAAAGCACTGCCTTGGCGTGCAGTGCGCCTACCCTTGAGGGGAGGGAGCCAGCCAGCTTCAGTCGAAAACGGGAGCTGAGAATGCCTTAGAAATCATTTTTAGTTGTTGGGTTTTTTTTTTGTTTTTTTTTAACATTGTGGAAGAGCAACCTACGTGTCCCGGGAAAAATCCATGGAATCGAAAGGCAGGAATACTAGATCTGTTTAGTGAGACACGCAGATCTGAGCAGGATAGAGGAAAATGTAAAAGGTAAAAAATAAATAAACCTAACAGTCATTTGCTGTTACCCATTCTGATCGGACAGCGCAGAAACAACGTATCGTGGCAAATTTCTTCACGTTTTCTCTCCATCCCCTAGCTGGGAAGAGAAGCTAGTTAATTGGGATATTTATTAAGGACTAACATGATCTCTGTCAATCACAGTTTGAACTTGCAGGCTCCTTCCCATCCAGTGTGGCCAGAGCAAATCAGGGGAGTTGGATAAGGGGAAAGAGGAGGGTTGGAGCGATTTGAGTGCCTATTAGTGGTCCATACAGGCCCAGATTCCCTAAACAAAGCTCAGGAATCTCTTATAGTGTTGGACCCCAACCCACCCCAAACCCTGGAGACAATTTCTCTTCCCGGAAAGGTTAGAGCCCAAGTCACTACAGCACAGCGCTTAGTACTGTGCTTGGCATATACTAGGCGCTCATGGGTAGTAGGTAGAGCACAGGCCTGGGAGTCAGAAGGGCATGAGTTCTAATCCCTACTCTGCCACTTGTCTGCTATGTGACCTTCGGAGAGTCACAACTTCTCTGTGCCGCAGTTATCTGTAGAAGTGGGGATCAGGATTGAGCCCCATGTGAGACAGGGATTGTATCAACTCCAGCGCTCAGTACAGAGCTTGGCACTCAGTAAGCTCTTAAGTTTCATAATAGGACATGATCTATGCATTTTGAAAACTCATAACCACCCATAACACTTCTGAATATATCAACTTACATTCACTATTAGGCATAACTCACCCACTTCCCATCTGTAAATTAGTTCAGTCTGCACCCACTAGATTGTGAATTCAAGGGAAACGTCTACTGCTATTGTACTCTACACCAAGTGCTTGGTTTGGTAATCTGAATAAAAATAGGCACCAAATTACTATTACTACAAATAATAATAATGGTATTTATTTAGAGTTTTCTATATGATAAGCAAAGTATGGAGCACTGAGGTAGATACTATTTATTAATTGATTGTTCAGGGCAGGGCCAAGCTAGGTGAGAACCTGGCAATTCCCCAGGGCACCATTTCAATCAGTGGTATTTATTGAGAACTTACTATATGTTAAGCGCTTGTGAGAGTACAACAATCAGCAGTCACATTCCCTGGCCATAAGGAGTTCCTTGGGATGGCTTTGCTTATTAAGGACAACCCAATTTCAAATGATTTGCATTTCAGGTTTGGGATCCTGCCAAATCTTTGGGAACCCCCTCCCTCCCTCCCCGCTTTAGTTCACAGATAATTAGGGGATGATCAAACTCCACAAGACCTCATAAAAGCTGTGAAAAAAGGTTCCAGACATTAGGATTACTCAGCCTGGGGAAGAGAAGATTTCAAACTAGTCCTCAAGCATAGGAAGCTGTATTTATTGAATGATAACGTTTCACCCACCCTTCATGTTTCACTCGCCCAGGAAGCCTCGCTTACAGCCGGTGGGTCTCTGCACCCCAAAGGATTCTAGTACTGACCAGTGTCTTTGCATGCCCCACTTATGTTGGAGCTGGGTCGGGACTTCTCTCCCCCCTCCCCAGCTACAGGGCAAATGTTTTAGTGGCTCTGTGTAACTGGAGGCTGAGGAAGGGGGTTCTGTCCCTGAACACCACATCCTCCCCTCGGAGTTCTGCCTCACATTTGTCACTACACACAAAATGAAGTGTTGGCTCAATATGGCTGGGAGAGAGTCCTGTTGTTATCCCACCCCTGTTCACCCATGCCCAGGGGTGAGCCCTACCCTCAGCAAGATTACTTTAGAGTAGACAGGTGATCCAGGCAAAAATAAGAGCAGGAGGTGTTGATGGGGGAGGCTGTGGTGTGCAACCTGTTGACTTGTTGGCCCTTTAAGGGTTGAAGACCTGAAGCAGTTGGCCCTTTGAGGGTAAGGGGTGGTGTGGAGAATTCTACCTATTATCAGGGAGATGTTAGACCCTATAGTGATTGGCTGGGGGAAGGGAGGGAAGACTCAGCTTTGCTCATTTTTCTGGAAAACCAGGGAAGCCCCGAAAATTTGGAGCAGGAGCCAGACCTCCCTGCAGCCCCAACAGCGTTCAGGAGCATATTAGGAAGATCAGCGAGGATTTCCAAAGCGCCCTTGCTACAGAGGATGGTGCTAGGGTTCTTGCAGTCCCTCTGAAATCAGAGGTTAATTTTCATTGTAGATCAGAATCCCACTCTGGATCCCCAGCTAACTCTGGAAGTGAAAGCCATAGGAGCCCCCAAACAGTAATTCTATGGGATATAGGGTTTTAGATAAAGTTGGAAAAATTCCCTAAGCGAATGCAATAGGTTGAAATAGCTGTAGTGTACTGCTCCATTATCTGTATTTTTCTAAGCCTCTCAAGTAGATATCATAGCAGCGAGACTACATTAATCAAGATTTGAAAACCTGGTTTCCATTACAAACTGCAGGGTGGTTTTTTTGGTTGGTTGTTTGTTTTTTAACTGATTGGCCTTGACCTAAAGACTACATTGGTTACCTATGAGTCAAGGATCCTGTTCAAGAGTCTGAGGCATGACTCTCAGTCTTGTGGCTCTGCTCTTGCCTGATTTAATTCATATTCCACTCAATGTACCCATTTTATTTCCAATGAAATTGCTCATTAATTGAACTGTAGGTTTTATGGACTGTGCCCCAGGCTGCATTCTTTATGCCAGGCATTCCAATATTTGTGAGGAGCTATA
Source organism: Ornithorhynchus anatinus (assembly GCF_004115215.2). Classification (NCBI taxonomy): domain Eukaryota; kingdom Metazoa; phylum Chordata; class Mammalia; order Monotremata; family Ornithorhynchidae; genus Ornithorhynchus; species Ornithorhynchus anatinus. Next base: position 20,272,120 of record NC_041736.1, read on the forward strand.
CCAAAAACTTCATAAGCATAAAATAGTTTCCACTATTTTAACTATTTTTCCAGTAAAATTAAATGTGTAGTAAACCTGCAGAGATCTGCCCTCTCTTTATATGCCATCGTCTTATTCGAAGATGATATTGCTATTTTCCTCTGACAAGCAATATATGTAATATGAAGCCAGCCTCCCCTTTCCACCCTGATTATAGGAAAGGTTTTATGTACTCAAAGTGACAATTAGAGCCACATCCTGAAGGGCCTGAAAAGTGATAAAATCTGATTGTGGGGCATGAAAATGCAACAGGGAACTGGCTGTTCGTGGCCAAAGGGGTCAGAGCCATTCATGACAAGGACCCTGGCCAGCTGTCTATTTGGGGACTAGGATGGGAATTGTCCCTTTCAGGAAGGAGAGGTCAAGGAAGGGGTCAGGATAGATACCTTCACTTGTCCTCTCTCCTGCAAAACCTAGTTCAAGTCAGACTCAACTGATAGGGAGGGGAAAAAAAAAAAAAAAAGATCAAATCAGTCGGTTAAGAAGTATGGCCTAGTGGGTAGGCCACACTCTGGGAGTCAGAAGGACCTAGGTTCTAATCCTGACTCCACCACTTGTATGCTGTATGACCTCAGGCAAGCCACAACTTCTCTGGGCCTCAGATCCCTCATCTGTAAAATGGGGATTAAGACTTTGAGTCCCACATGGGTCATGGACTGTGTCCAACCTGATTACCTTGTATCTACACCAGCACTTAGAACAGTGCCTGGCACATAGTAAGTGCTTGAATACCATAGGAGAATCAAGAACACATCTTCCCAAAGTCAAATCCAGAATTTATCTCACTTCAGAAAGGGATAATTCCTGCAGCCCTCTCATGCAAATTTTAGCTAAAAGTTACTATTATCAAATTCTCCCGGTGATATCTGATTGATTCTAGTGCTGCTTTATTCAAACTGCTGTTAGATTTGTCCTATGTAATCATGTCATGGTTTTAAATGTACAAAAAACTTACGGTGCAAATATTCCTCTATTTAGGTTCCAGCTTCACTGCTAATTTTAAAAATCTCAGTGTATATGAAAATACACTTCCAAAAAAATGTTTCAAATGTTTGACATTTTCCCCACAAAAGAATACTAAGTATAGAGTTGAGTTATTCAAGAAACCATTGCAATTCCAAGTAGGGCTCAAAAAGGCAAAAATTGTGTTGTCTCTAAAAAAGAATTGCATTTTTTTAAAACCAGTTGTCAAGGCAATTTATCCATTCTCTACAATCTTGAGATAATGCATTAATACTTCCAAACAGAAGTATTGATTGCAAAAGAACTATTAATTCTGGATATCTTAATCCTTGCCTGCCTCAAAAGTGTCTGTAGCCAAAACCTTTCTGCTAGCACATGGAAAAGAACAAGTAGATACATCTATTACAAATCCAGAAGGAAAGAGAAATAAATCACATCCAATATGAGTGGAATTGCACACAGCCTTAGATTCCTGATCTGCATGACATAATGTTGGTATTTCTTAAGCACTTACTATGTGCAGAGCACTGTTCTAAGCAGTGGAGTAGATACAGGGTCATCAGGTTATCCCACATGATGCTCACAGTTAATCCCCATTTTACAGATGAGGTAATTGAGGCCAAGAGAAGTGACTTGCCCACAGTCACACAGGTGACAAGTGGCAGAGCCTTGATTCAAACCCTTGAACTCCGACTCCCAAGCCTCTGACTCTTTCCACTGAGCCATGCTAAAGACAAATATAATACTCTGATCCTAGAAACCAAGAAAAAAAAAAGTATCCATCTTGTTGATTTCACATGCATTAAAGGTCTTGGAGAAAAGTATCACAGTTCCCCACCCCTACCCCTCCTGCCATCTTGGCACACTCCATTTCTCATTGATGTCCAGGGACAAGAAAACAAGCCGGGGACCTGAGAGTTTGGAGAGATTAGCATCTTTGCATTTTCGGTTCTCCCCAAAATATTTGTAGCACTCTTTTGAGACATCAGCCCCTGCCAGCTTAATAGGCAGATATATGAAAAATCATTCTAATATTAATGCTGCACATTTGGCCTTTTACCCTGGATTACTTCAATTTTTTTTTAATGAATAGTGTACATTTGATTTTTCAGGGGTGTCAAATCACCACCTTCAAAAATCACCAACTGAACAATGCAAGAGAGGTTGGTTCAAACTAGTGCCAAGGCTCAGGAGAATTTTGGCATTGCATTCATTGTTCCTTAAAGAAAATATATAAATCTCATAAAGCAAGAAAAATAGATCAATCCAATCAATTTTACCTTTTGAGAGTTATTTCCCCATTATGCCTAAGCTGAAGTTGACAGCCAAAATTAATGCTGTCACCTTTAAAGAGCAGCCAACAATTGATCTGTTTCTTGGCCTCTCCCAAGACAATACTTGTTCAGGGTTAGCCTAAATGGTTACGATAGGGCCTCAGAGAGAACATTTTTTCTCAATTTATTCTGTTGACCTTAAAACAAGATGAAAAGATAGTTTCAAGTCCATTCATTACCTACTAGGACAACAGACACATGAATCTCGAAAGGGTCCTTATAAAGTTACAGAAATAGCCATCACCAACTCATCATCAAGAAAACCTATTTAAGCATCTACTTGGGTGGAAGAGACAGTTATTAGTGCCAAGAGAAATACCAGTGTGAGAAGGAGATAGGAGTCCTATAGTCAAGGAGTTTATACTTGAGTGGGAACAGATGAAAATATATTGATTATAAAACAATACTCAGAAAGGAGGTTATAATAGTCCAAGCAAACTATGACATGTGGACAAGTGCTGAGGCATTGCGTTTAGAGGTAAAAAAGTAAGGGTCTGAGCTATATAATAGAGATTTTCTGTTGTACTTTATCAAGTGCTTAATACAACAGGCATTCACATTCGGTAGGTCCTCAGTAGATAAAGTCACTCATTGGTTTATTGTATGAATCATAAAGTAAAGGAGATGAAGATAATATCACGATGAACCTGGATGCCCAGGGGGAACTGGAGTGCTACTTATAACAAAGGGGAAGTTAGGCAGGAGGAAAGTTCAGGGAGAAAGAAAAACCCACACAGACTCTCTCCCCATGCTCCCCACCAAGAAAATTTGTATATGTCTTCAGAGAATGTTTGATTTGGACACTAAATTACCATAAAAATCTTCTAAAGCATTATATTTTACCTATGTTTCTATATGGAAAAGAAGACTAATAGAGATGGAAAGCAGCACATAGTCCTCAGACATTCTCCATTAAGTCAACAAGGAGATTTTTCATTTCTTCTATATAAAAAACATCAAGATGTCCAATGTTTTCTTAATATGGGTAACTGCATGTAAGGAAAACTAAGTTGAGGGACCAAGAATTTATCTAGATAATGAACTATTTCAGTCATTACATTCCTTTTTGCCAAATTTCTATGCAGAATCAGAAATAAAACTTACAAATTTGAAGCTCCTTAGGGACCTCCTCCTACCCTCATCAGAAACTACAGCTCCCAAAAAGACATGTTTCTACTTCAGTCACCCGCCTCCTGATGTTTGAAAGGGAAAAGATGAGGGAGGAAAAGGAATAAGTTCAGGAAAAGAAATACTGACAACTATAGTCTCCTTGGACAGGGTGTGACCTAGAGCAGGGGCAGAAATGGCAAAGACTTGCCCCTCTCAAAGTTTACCAGTCGAAGGCCAATAATAGGACCAGTGCCTAAAAAAACACAACATACACATATCCTCAAGATGTAAGCACAGCAATCCCTCTCCAAGACCACTCCAGGAACTCCAACACCAATATGTTCATCTGACTGGCAGAGAACCCCTTAGGTTTTGCAGCCCTGCTATTTCTTGCCCCTATAAGCCACAGAGGTCTCAAGAAATCCCTACAAGAAATTCCTACAGGATTGGCCCTGTGTGTATTGAGTCTGACCAACCTGGGGAGTGAGGCAGCCAAGTTGGGCCAGACCCCCCAAAATGGGACAAAGCTAGACAGCTTTGGGTCCCTGTCAATGTTCCCATGGTTCCCATTTAGTGTTAAGACAGCACTGTACTGTTCAGTGGGATCAGACATGCCCAATAGCCTGCATAGAAGTCCCAGGAGCCCAAAAGAAGATTATCAATGAGGTATAAATGAAATTATAACCCAAATTCTCTTACCAACAAAAGCCCCAAGTAGACTCAAGCCAAAACAGGAACTAAGTTCAGGTTGAATCAGGCCAGACAAATCCAGGTTTAGGAGGCTTTGAGAGAAGGACCAACAACAGGAAAAGAAGAGGAAAGAGTCTTCAGCACCTTGAGGAAGCTGCTGTTAATTAGGACAATACCTGGGCCAATCAGGAGGAAGAGATAAGGAACCAATCCCATGACTCCATAAAACCCACCAACGCCCAACTACATTAGCCTTAAGGAGTAGCAGGTGCAATATGAGTGAAACTGCAAAAAATTACCATTCAAGAGCAGGAAAATGACTGTGATTCCCTTCAGCTGCCTCTTCTTTTACACTTGATTTTACAACTCACCTAATGTCTACCGAACAAGAGATCACTGGTAGCCCACTGAAGTATTACTAGGATTTCAATGTTTCACCTCTTCCTTTGAAAAAAGTAAGACAACTTTGGATGTAGTACCCCTGAACTTGAATTACTAGGGAAACACATTAATCAATCCATTTGGTTTCACCCCTAAGGCCTGGAGAAGATCTAATATGTACTCTATAACCTTTTAAGGAAGGAGGCTGCATGGGAGCCCTGACAATAGCCAAAGTATTACTAGACACCCCGATTTGGTTCCAGTACCCCAAGATGCCTCAGGGTACCATAGCTTCCACACCCAAATCAAGGTTTGGCCAGCTCCACAACCCTTCACTTCTCTATACCACAGTTTTCTCATTTGTAAAATGGGGATTAAATCCTACTCCCTCTTGGACTGGGAAACTCAGGTGGGACAGGGACTCTGTCCAACCTGATTACCTTAGGTCTATCCCAGTGCTTTGTACAGTGCCTGGCACATAGTAAGCCCTTACCAAGTACCATTTGAAAAGAAAACCCTCAGAGCTGGTATGAGGTTTGGGGATTTTTTCCACCTCACATGCAGTGTTTAATTTGTACTATGAAAAATGCCAGGTCCAGTTTGTCCTCCCGCCCCCTTGCCAAGTGAGTGAAATTCCTTCCTTCCAAGAATTTAGGAGAGTGGGGCATGGGAGGAGGAAGAGAAGGGAGGGGTTTGAACACTGAAAGAATGAAAGAACTTCTGTTTCTGCCATAATGTAGCTCCTAACTCCAAAGATTACTGACAGTGGACCTGAGAGCTCCCGATGACAGGCTTCTCCAGAATACTAATAATAATAATTGTGGTATTTGTTAAGCGCTTACTATGTGCCAGGCACTGCATTAAGCGCTGGGGTGGATACAAGCAAATCAGGTTGGACACAGTCCCTGTCCCACCTGGAGCTCACGGTCTCAATCCCCGTTATACAGATGAGATAATTGAGGCACAGAGAAGAAAAGTGACTTACACAAGTCCACACGGCAGACAAGTGGCGGAGCCGGAATTAGAACCCAGGACTTTCTGACTCCCAGGCCCATGCTCTAGTCACTATGCCATGTTACTTATCTAAAGGTGCCCAAGCTCCCAATACAGGGTCCAAAGTCCAGCCACCCATCCCCGGACTGAGCCCTGGCACATGGTAAGCACTGCTCATTTCCCACCAGAGTCTCAGAGAACTCCAGTCAGAGAGAATCAGGGGAACTGAGTTCTATTCCTGGCTCTGCTGCAGCCTCCTCTGTGACCCTGAGCAAGTCACTTAACTTCTCTGTGCCTCAGCTCCCTCATCTGTAATCAATCCATGGTATTTAATGAGAGCTTAATATTTGCAGAGCACTGTACAAAGTGCTTGATCGAGTACAACACAACACAATTAGCATGGTGATGAATATCCATTCTCCTTCCCCTTAGACTTTGAGTGCCATAAAGGACAGGGACCGTGTCCATTCTGCTGAGAGTCTATCAATCCCAATGTATGAAAATCATAACTCCCAGTCACCAGCTTGGACTCTACCCAAGACCACACAGCAAACAAGCGGTGGAGCTGGGATTAGAACCTAGGACCTTCTGACTCCCAGGCCCGTGCTCTGTCCCCTAGGCCAAGCCTTAAGATGACTTGGGTCTGTGACTATATTAGCTTTGACCTGTATTAATGTAAATATTTTGAATGTGCATGTTTGGCAGCCAAAACAAGAAAACTACATTATAGAGTCCTGGAAAAAAGTTATCTACCTGCAAAATTTCTCTTCATCCCTTTTAACTCACTTTCCTCCTAGCCATTCATCACTTCCTTGTTGGCCATGCCCATTCCCTCCTATGGACAATAATAATAATAATATTTGTTAAAAGCTTACTGTGTGTCTACAACTGCACTAAGCACTGGGATAGATGGAGTTCACACTTTAAGAGGTCTCATGAAATAGAAGGGTCAGCCTGATTGCTTTTTATATCTCTGAACACTTTCTAAATAGGCTGGATGCTTTTTCAGGAAGGAAAAACAGAATAGAATAATAGCACCTGGTCAGGATTCATCTAAACATAATAATCAAAACCACCAAAATACCACCAAGTCCAGAATGTTCCTAAGGCCTTCATCTCTGAAACTCCCAGACCTAACTAATTCAACAATGGCTAGATTTATTACATTTTAAGGGGCTGCAACAAAACCTATCCTTTTAAATTCACCAAAAAGATGAACTATGCTTTTGCTACCTTTAGCATGTCTTATCATTTGATATAAGTAATATTTACTGAAAACACTGTTCTAAATGCTTGTGACTATGCAATGAAAGTGGAAGACATGGTTCCTGACCTCAAGTATTTGTTTTAAATAATTCCTTGTAAATATTTTAAATTGCTACGAATGTGTGCCGTAAGATCTAATAGAAAGGCGTACAACTGTTCATTGCAACTTTAATAAATAATATTCAAATGTCCTTCCTTAATAAATAATATTCAAATGTCCTTCCTTCGTAGAAACAGAAAGGCATAAATGACTCACAGTTCCTCCAAGGAGAGTGTAATGAGTTTCAACGGGAGAGGATGGACCTTCCTGCTGTGAAAAGAACCTTGGCTCTACACACAATTCTTTATAGTTGGTATCTGTGTTTTCATAGAAATAGTAAATTATTTCATCAGCATCGATTAATATTTGTTAATTCCAGGTTTTCCAGGATGTCATCTGATTAGTTTCAGACTCAGTGAAAAAACTTCAAAAGCAAAGATAAGAATGTTTCCATATTAGAAGCCCATTTTTATAATGATTCTTTCTCCACTAACTGAAAATACCTGTTTCCCCAGAGCAAAGGTCTCCTTTTGTGCAATACCTTACACACACTGCTTCCATTTAATGACACTTTCAAGATATGTTTTAGATTATGGGGAAGGAAGGAGGGGTGAGAAAAATTTTGGAAATTTTTTAAATATTTGCAGAGCACTATACTAAGTGCTTGATGGAGTACAATACAACCCAATTAGCTTGGTGATGAATATCCATTCTCCTCCCCCTTAGACTTTGAGTGCCATGAAGGACAGGGACTGTATCCATTCTGCTGAGAGTAATCTTCCTGTAAGATGTTCAAAATGAAATAATTTTCTTCTATTAGCATTTCCTTTTCATTTTTCTACATTACAATCGAATGGTGTCTTTGGTAAAGCTTAAATTCTGGATTTATATTACTAGTTCCTTGGTTAAAATGTGGAAAATAATTCAAAATATGGACGAGAATACCAGAACTCAAAATCATTTTTGCCTCAACAACAAAATAAAATCCAGCAGTGACATATCAACTATGTAGCCAGTACTTCCAAATGGTGGCTTATTATTTGGTTAACACAAAAACAATCATGACCAGAAAGGAACCTCTTCTACTTAAAATATAATACATCTTAGATGATGTTAATTTAGATTACTGTTTCAGAATGCTTTTTCAGTTAATAAATTGAAAAGATTTTAACTAGTGCCACGATATAACTGTGCCGATTGGTAAGAGTCAAGAATGACAATGAGTGGATGGTAGTTAATGCAGTTAAATTCTTAAATTCTACCCTGTGCCATCACTGACCCAGCGCTTAGAACAGTGCTTGGCACATAGTAAGCGCTTAACAAATACCATCATTGTTAATGTGCCCTTTTGCACAAGTCCCTACCTTCTCGGTAAGCAAATTCACTGAGTAGAGAAGAGGATACAAATGTATGTTAAACTGTGGGATAAAACAGCCTTTTGTAATGCGAAGCATATCTGTCAAAGTTGATGCAAGCCGGGCCCCAGGCCAATAAGTACCGTGCTCAAGAAAAAAACCTAAGATGCGGCTCGTGGATTCGACAGCATCAAGTGCTTCAGAGATGGTTGCTTTTATTGTAAACAATACTACAGAAACCCCTTATTAGGCTCTTAAGAAGACTGCAAAATTGGCTCTCTCGTGGTCTCATCCTGTCCACTGAAAGGACAGTGATACTTTACCATCAAGCTGTTGGCACCTGCCGTCCCCTGGCAAATCTTCACAATGACTATTTTGCGTTATCACAATAGGCGCACCAAACAGCCCTAAAGACAGTTTTTGACCAAACTCTCCATACAAAAGACACTAATGGACTTTGGCCCCTCAAGGCACAAAACCACACTGACCAGTTTTTGACTGCCTGCCAGGCTGTTTTACGCATGGCCCATCTCAAAGGGGAACTTCCATTTAAGCGTCATTGTCCTTTAACGTGGGCACGATCCTGGTTTCTTGAATTCAATGTTAGAAAGGGTTTTTGTTCTTTCATTCATCTACTTTGTTCCCTAGTTTTCCAGCACAACAAAAATGGGCATGAGATCATGTTAGAAACGACTGGAAGCATATTCTGTATATGTCAGATGGAAGAGAAATAATCTTGAGAGCCAGAACCTGGAACCTGGAACTGACAACATGAGGTGAAACAGAAATCTGGATATGCAGTAGAGTTTTGGTTCAAAGATTTTCCTTGCCTTTTGTGTAGTAGAAGATAGGTAGGTAGGAGAAATTATTAACATTCAACAAGCAACAAGTGAACAATTATAATTTCTTTCCATTTTCCTGTTTTTCCTTATTGGCCAAAATAAGTCTGGATCACCTTTTTCTTTTTTTAAATTGTATTCCCATCTCTTCACAATGGGTAGCCAGGCCAAATTAGAGAAGAGTCTGTATTTACAGAATTTATATTAACTTCTCACATACAATATTAATAGTAATAATATGGATATTGGTTATTATAATACTTCTTTGGCCTCTGAGGATAGAGACTTTAATGCTTTCTTTAGAATGATCTGACTCCATCTATACTTTTATTTTGTGTTTTAAGACATACATTTGCTACTTCTCATTTTTATCACAAATCCTGACAAAGTTGGTTCTCCCTACACTATTCATTTTCTGGCATCCTGGTGGTGAAGAATTTCTATTTAGTTGCAATAATTTCAGTGCACTTCTCTGAGGAGAGGAGGTGAACTAGATGACTTTTTATGGTTCCTTCTGACTGGCCAAGGAAGTTTTCTAATCCAAATTTTTTAATATAGAGATATTTAGATAGGTTCACAACTGTAATAATAAAACTAGGTACCACAACACTGTTTCTTCATTCTGGCATGTGCTAAGGCAAAACTGAAAATTTCCAAAAAGGCTTTGTTCCACCTTCAAGCAAACTTCTCTATCATGATTTTCATAAATAAATACCAACTATTCATTTTCATAAATAAATACCAACTACTGCAAGGAAAACCTGTCTTCAAATAAAGAAACTAACAGAAAGACATGGAGTATTGAGATCATTAAATCAGAATACGAATTTTATGGGCTGCAATGAAAGCACTGTAGCATAGAAAACAGGGCTACAATGACAAACGTAACAGGTTACTTTACTTGTTAACTCTCTTTAAACAATGGTACCTTGCATGTAAAATAAAAGGAGGAAGGAAAAGCAGAGAAACTACACTATTTAATTAAAAGTAAAAATTAAATTGCCCCTTTACATCCCGCTCCTCTGATTTCAGTACAGAAATCACACTACAGTTTGCTCCTGCAATTCAGAAGCAGCAGGGTTAGTAAAATCTGCTAAAGAGAAACTTCATTGTTCAATTAAACAGCCTCTGGGGACCTGTTTCTAGGCTGGAAGTAGTAAAATCATATAACTAAAGGACAAAAATTAACAAAAGAGCCCAAACATTTTCTTTTATAGAAAGAATTTGCACTAACACAAAAGTGACTGAAGAAATTTAAAAGCAGTTAATATCCAGTAAATTAGAATGGGCCCTTGCCACAGCCCAGCTGTGCAGCCCAGCTGCAGCTATTCAACACCTAGAACTATTCGCTCTCTGGCATCATAATAAGAAAGCTTTTATTTCTCTTACCTAATATTTCTACTTTTCAGCCACAGTTTCTTGTTATAGCATAGGAGTCCCCTTTTATAGAGCTACCTCTCTCTATATACAATGTTTTCATAAATCTACTGTGTTTGTATTTTAATTTAAAAGGCTACGAAAATAGCCCCGCCTCCTAAACAAGATATAAAATCCTAGCCTTCGAGGCAGTTTACTGTCTTAGGAGAACAAATGACCTACAGAGGTAGGGGGGAGGCATCACATGCCGCTCTTCAGGGCCGAGCAAGGACTATGGAGAGATGGGAATGCCATGTAAAAAAAGAAAAAGGTGATCCTGAATTGTTTTGGCCTGTAAGGAAAAACAGGAAAATGGTAAGCAGTTATAACTGCTCACTTGATGCTTGTTGAGTGTTAACAATATCTCTTATCTGCCTACCTATCTTCTCCTACACAGAAGGCAAGCATAAGGGAAGAAAAAGAATCAATAGGGATAATGACCATCTTCTTCTTAGAACTTTCAGACTTCTCCAGAAACAGAAGGATAGCTTACAGAATCTAGAAAACATGATTTTCTAGGTGAATAGTTATTTTACTTTCTCTACCTGCTGTTGTTTTTTGGGGTAGCTGGAATGAAATTATATGCGGGTCCTTCAGTATATTCCGTTCTCTTTCAATCCTTCTTCCCCTCCTTGAAGGAAAAACACTTTTGTTATCCTTTTTCTATCTTTCTGCCTCAGGAAGATCCTTTTTGATTCTTGGTTTTATAATAATAACTATGGTATTTGTTAAGTGCTTATGATGTGCCAGGCACTGTACTAAGCGCTAGGGTGACAAGAAAATCGGGCTGGACACAGTCCCTGTCACACGGAGGGCTCACAGTCTTAATCCCTATTTTACAGATGAAGTAACTGAGGTACAGAGAAGTCAAGTGACTTGCCCAAGGCCACACAGAAGACAGGTGCCAGAGCTGGGAGTAGAACCCATGACCTTCTGATGACCAGGCCCATGCTCTATCCACTACACCATGCTGCTTGTGGTTATCCCAGATTGCCTGGTGGATACAATCAGTTTAAAAAAAAAAAAATTGAACTGAGCTGCTCCTAGCTTGACTCATATTTGCCACTTAGTTGATGCAATGATGTCTTAAAAACCTGAAGTATAATGCCTAAAGGTGTAACTACATCTGATCTGCATTCCTGAATGCTCAATCTAGATGAAAGGGAAAAAAAACAAAAATCACTAGCTTGGAAATGATGCAGTAGTTAAAATTAACATTGAGGCTAGTATCAGCAGGCCAGAGGTTGAAATCTTGACAGATCTACCTCAGTGCTTAGTAGTGTCTGGCATATAGTAAAATGCTTAACAAATACCATTAAAAAGGGGGGGAAAATGCAGAGGATCTCCTGGCTAATGCCACAATGTAAAATTTCCTTTCTTGTGAGTTATATCTTTCAAATGCCTTGTATGCCCATGGTAGGAGGAACCATAAACAGGACTAACTCCCCCATTTTCCTCTGTTTGAAACATGGAAGGAAAACTCTTAATTGCTTCAAAGTGAGTTTTGATTTTTTTTCTGGTTTTTAAACTCATTTAAGGTCCTGTTTATGTTCATTAGGATCTGTGTTAAATGAACCACCCTGTGAAAGCAACTTGGGCCAGTGATTTATAATCGGCTGTGGGAAATGAATGGCCTTATAGGTTTATCATTAGTGCTTTTGGTGGCTTTTGCTCAAAAAGATCTAGAATTCTACAAAGGGTCAGGAAGAAAATGGATTAAATACCTAGTAAGATTTGGGCACTGATAAATTAAGCGTTTCTCTAGAGACTTTTTTTAGTAGTTAATGATAATATTTATTAAGCAGCGTGGTCTAAAAGAGCTTGGGCCTGAGAGTAAGAGGACCTGGGTTCTAATCCAACTTTGTCAGTTGCCAGCTGTGTGACTTTGGGTAAGTCACTTTACTTTTCTGTGCCTCAATTTGCTCATCTGCAGAAATGGGGATAAATACCTCTCCTCGCTCCAACTTGGACTGTGAGCCCATATGGGATAGGGACAGTGTCTGACCTATCTTGTCTCGACCCCAGCATTTAGAATCCTTGGTGCATAGTAAGCGTTTAACAAATACCGCAACCCCATTATGTGCAGAACATTGTATTTAGTGCTGGGAATGAATACACAGGTGGGAGTAAGGCATAGTTCCTGGCTCTCATGGACTGCACAATCTAAAAATATAAGGGGAGGAGGGGGACTTGGGGATAGATGAGAAGAGATGACACAAAACATAAAGACATGGATAAATGAAAACAAAAGTCAGTTTGGTACTTTAACTCGAGGAGCAAAAAGTCAGGCTCCATGTGACTGAGTCCAACACAACTGCACTGGAGTAGTTACAAGCTCCCACATGGGGCTCACAGTCTTAATCCCCATTTTACAGATGAGCTAACTAAGGCCCAGAGAAGTTAGGTGACTTGCCCAAGGTCACAGAGCAAACAACTGGAGGAGAGGATTAGAACCCACGTCCTCTGAGTCCAAGGCCCAAGCCTATGCTCTTTCCACGAGGCCCACTTCTCTATCTGTTCTGTTCTCCCCTCACTCTCCAGTTCTCGCTTTTCATTCATCACAAGGTTAACTTCTAACTGAACTTCATCCTCAACTCTTCCTCCTTTAACCCTTCATTCAGACTTTTCCCCATCCTGGAAGTCCCCCTGCCTTCCCTTCCACCCGCCACATTTCCCTTCCATCTACTAAATCACAACTCTCCCCAACTTGACCACTGCATAAGCCTCCTCACTAATCTCCCTGCTGCCAGTCTTGCCTCTCTTGTCCATTCTTCACACTGCTGCCTGGATCATTTTTCTAAAGCATTACCCTGCACCTGTCTCTGAACTCTTGAAAAATCTCCAATGGTTGCCCATTCTTCTCTGTACTGAGCAAAAGTTCCTAACCACTGGCTTTTAGACTCTGGCACCTCTTTCCTTCTAACTTATCTAGGCTCATTGCTCACCCAGGACACTCTCATCATTCCTCTAAAGACAGACTACTTACTATGCCTCCTTTCAGTCACTCCAGACAAACTCTTGCTTACACCCTTCCTCCAGCCTAAAACTCCTTTCCCTTCACATCTAACAAACCACTGGTTTCCTCATCATCAAAGTCCTTCTGAGATTTTATCTCCTCTGGGAGGCCTACCCAGTTGACTTCTACACTTCCCACTTTATATCCCAGTTACTATTTCAGCTCATTGCCTTAATCCAGCCTTGGAGTTATAGCAGAAAATCCAGTCTCCCTGCCTGTTTCCTTCAGGAGCCTTCTTGACTGACTTTCTACAGAGAACTAAGGAAACTATCTTTTTTATGGTATTTAAGTGCTTACTATGTGCCAGGCACTCTACTAAGTGCTGGGGTAAATACAAGCAATTCAGTTTGGACACTGTCCGTGTTCCACATGGGGCTCACAGTCTTAATCCCCGTTTTACAGATGAGGTAACAGAGGCCCAGAAAAGTTAAATTACTGGCTCAAGGTCACATAAGACAAGTGGCAGGGCCGAGATTGGACTCCAGGTCCTTCTGACTCCCAGTCCCCTGCCCTATCCCCCTCTCCCCATCTAGACTGTAAACTTGTATGGGCTGGGAATGTGTCTGTTTGTTATATTGTACTCTCCCAAGCGTTTAGTACTTTTAATGATCTGCCCACAGTAGGCCCTCAATAAATATGATTGACTGACTTACTATCTACTCTGCTTCTCAACTTCATATCTTTGGTGTAAATTTCAGTTTCTCAGCATATTCTTGACATCCTGACTTCTCTAGCAGGCTGAAAAACTCCCGTGATGCTACACCACTATGTAGAGAACTTCTGGGGAGGATTTCTAAATCCAAGACATCTGGGGGCCAGGCCTCCTGGCTTGGCAGGAATTCCAGGCCAGCCAATGTTTTCTGCAGTGTTCCTGGGAGACAGAGTAGTTTGGCAGGCTTCTGACCCTACACCCCTCCCCAGAAAAGCGTGGATTTCTCCACTGGCATCCAGAGAAATGTCTGAATGCATTCTAGGATAGTTCAAGCCTGCTAAAGAGACTATCTATACACCAGGGGCAAAATTGATGTAGCAACACATAGCAGTAATGATAAGGGGATGATCTACTGTCTTCAAATTTCAGCAATTTATTTGCAGGGTCCTTTGCCAGCATTTTTACCATTCCTCACCAGTCAGCGGTAAGTTTGAACTGTGGCCTCAGTTGGGTGGCTTGTTCAAGATTTTATTGAATATCAGTGGAAGAACCACCCCAGTAGTTAAAACAGCTGCTTATTCCTTCTCTTTTCAATTTTTTTTTTTTAAATAAGACTGCCTCAGAGAAACAGTACCACATTGCAAAATGGAATTGAGTCCTTGGTTTGTAAGTGTAGACAGAATAATTCTATTACCTACCTAACAGAAAAGATACTGGAGAAGCGACATGGCTGAGTGGAAAGAGCATGGGCTTGGGAGCCAGATCATCTTCAGGTGGTGTGAAAATCATCTGCTATTTCTTCTTGCTGGGCTCCTATTGTCTGTTCTTGCCTCGGTGGTTTAGGAAGACCTCCAGTGCCTTGGTTTGGGACCATAAGAGCCTGAGAACAGGACATCTTCAAATGCATACCTCCCCAGAAGACCTAAACACAAAGGAAGGAAATAAGAGATTCTTTGACAAGGCTGTTGGTTAAACTCCCTAGACTTTTAGAAGAGTACTGTGACCTATGTACATAATCCCATGAAATTTCAGCAGTAAGAGGAGAGCAGGAACCATGTGTTGGCTAGGAGCTTGACCAATACCTTAAAGGCTCCAGAAGAAGAAAAGAGGAAATACTGAGAATGAGGACTGCATTTGAAAATGAGGAGGCAACAGAGAAAGAAATATAAAGAGGGAACATAATAATAATAATTGTGGTATTTGTTAAACACTTACTATGTGCCAGGCACTCCACCAAGTGCTCGGGTAGAAATAAGCAAATTGGTTTGGACACAGTCCATGTCCCACATGAGGCTTACAGTCTCAAATCCCATTTTACAGATGAAGTAACTGAGGCCCGGAGAAGTGAAGTGACTTACCTAAGATCCTGCAGCAGATAAGTGGCAGAGTGGGGATTAGAACCCAGGACCTTCCAACTCCCAGGTCCACGCTCTATAGTTTCCTTCAGACTGGCTAGTCAATAGAGGGTATGAATTGGCAAATTTCCCTTCTAGACTGTAAGATGGTTGTTGGAAGGGAATGTGTCTAGCGACTCTCTCATACTGTATTGTCCCAAGTGTTCAGTACTGTGTTCTGCACACAGCAAGTGTTCAATAAATGTGACTGTGATTGATTCTCCTTCCCCAGATTCATATTGCATGCACAAAGTTATGATTTCTTTGGCTGCTAATAGTTGTCTTAAGTCCCTAAGGTGGACTATCCTCAGCCCTTTAGGTACTTTCTCCTCCCCCCAGGAGGGAATGATAATCTGGTCAAAAAGTTGGCTTTAATAGAAAGATTTTAACAGTGCAGTTATTATTGTAGTTTAATTTTATCTTTTATTTCCCAAATTAGATCTAATCTTGGTTATATGAGCTCACTATTTGGTGGTTTACATGCGACTGTTAAGCAGGCCTCTGCTGCCATTTCCTGAATTCTAATATAGGCAATTCTGCTTGTTTTTCCTTTTTCCTTTCAAAATCTGGCAAACTAAACTTATAGAAAAATCAGTTTTCCCAAGACATTTGCATATCCTGCTAAGGTTTAGTATCTGGACTGTGACTCCTCCAAGGGCAAAGAGATCTTGACAGGACCACATCACGGGAAGCTATTCTGTAGCTGGGTCTATTTGATAAGAGATGAAGAGCATTAGTAGGTCTGCAGATTCTAAACTGCTTCACAAACTAGGGCCTCAATGGTTGCCATTGGCAGTGGATTCCTCTTGTAATACCTTTGAAGAGAGGTTGTCTTGTATACTTGAGGTGGCTATTAGGCATAAACTACCCATTCTGTGAAAATCTTTCTATAGCTCCACCCTTATGGGGGCATTAACCAAATGTTGACAACACATTAATGTCTGATATTTGGAAAGGGCAAACCAAAGCCTGTGCTGGTTATCAGAAACATGTAGTTCCCTCAAGAACCTAACTTAAGATCCCTTCATTTTGTTATTAATAAATACGGTTTAGTAAATATTCTCATGGCTGAGGAAACGCTGCACAGAAGTGCTTGGACAGGATCCCGGCCTCTTTGTCTTACAAGAAGTAATAGACTTCATAAAATCCAGGGCCAGGGTGGGAATACGGAAGAGACGTTAGCAGGGCCAAGGAAAAACTGCAATACCCTTGCTGAATTTCAGCATAGCTGGAAAAAAAATACCAGGGTCCTTGGGAGATTATTTAGGAACTGAGACCAGGAATATTTTAAGCCTGACCACACTTGTGTGACTTCCAGATCTTGAATCCTATTGGATTTTTCCAACCCCTTCCTGGACTTGATGGTCACTGATAAGCCTCTCGGCTTCTTCAAGCTACTGTCCCTCCAGTGCCCTTGATCAGTCAACCACTAGCCCCGATCACTCCACTGTCACCTAATCAATAATATTGGATCCTGTGTGCTGTCCCGAGCACTGAAATTACAATTAAGTTGTAATTTCCCCTGTCCTCAAGGAATTTACAGTCTAACAGGGGATTGAATTAAGCCATTCCCAGAGAAAGAAATGCTCCTATGATTGTTGGCAGCAGGAATTCAGAGGGATAAATACGTAAAAGTGAATACAGTATATCGATTAGCACTTACTGTGTGAAGAGCACTGTACTAAGTGCTTGGGAGAATATAGTACTGCCCACAAGGAGCTTACAGTTTTGAATATGTCAGGAATAAGTATTTAGGTGTATAAATATAAGTGCTAAGGACAGATGTTGGGCAAACATGCCCTAGAGTGGTGGAGTGTAATCAGAGAATGCCTCCTAGGGAAGGAGGATTTCCAGGAAGGCCTGGAGGATGAGAAACACTGTGGCCTAATTGATAGAGCACTGACCTGGAAATCTGAAGGACCTATACTTGTATAAGATTTGCACTGAATAAAGGATCATTTGAAAAGTTAAAACCCCGGGTCAGTAGAAGCAAGAAAAGCGTACAATATTGTGGGTGAGGTGACCTTTGTAGCCCATTTTGCTCAGCTGACAAAGAAAGGGTGGGGAGCCTCAGGAGGTAAATAAGATGAGGCAGTCCAACAACTTTCATTCTAGTGTTCCATGGGGTCACTCTGACACAGAGACAGTCTGCTCCATCACACTTTGGGGACAAAAGCAAAGTTGAGAATTCCATCTACCCTGATTCCTGTGCAAGGGCATTTTTCAAACAAATTTCTCAATTAGATCGCTCTATGGGCCTTGCTTTGCTGTTGTCGTTTTAGTACTCTTCATGGCTTGAATAACCTGTGGTTCAATTTTATTGGCTACTATCGTTGTCCCATTGATGACTATCATCAGAACTGAATGTAGCTGAAAGCTGGATCTGGTATATGTACAATAG
This sequence comes from Ornithorhynchus anatinus, assembly GCF_004115215.2. Lineage (NCBI taxonomy): Eukaryota > Metazoa > Chordata > Mammalia > Monotremata > Ornithorhynchidae > Ornithorhynchus > Ornithorhynchus anatinus. The sequence continues at coordinate 20,290,009 of NC_041736.1, forward strand.
AGAAACAGTGTTTGGATTTTACGTTGCTGCACCGCAAAAAGATATTAATCACCCCATTCACTCTGGTCCCTTCTTCTGTGCTTTTAAGATCACTCGCAAAGAAGCACAGCTAGAACTGGGGCGCCCCTGTCGTAAAAATTTCTATAAGAACTTTTTTTAAAAAAAATCAAGGACATTTATTGTGCAGCACACTATACTAAATGCTTGGGAGAGTTCAAAACACCAGAATTAGCCATCACGTTCCCTGCCCATAATGAGCTTACAGTCTAAAGGGGGAGACAGACATTAATGTGACTAAAATGTGGAATAATAATGGTATTTGCTAAGCGCTTTCTATATGCCAGGCACTGTATTAACTGTTGGGGTAGATGCTAGTTAATCAGAGTGGACACAGCCCATGTCCCATGTCACGGTTTGAATCCCCACTTTAACAGGTGTGGTAACTGAGGCCCAGAGAAGTGAAGTGACTTGTCCAAGGTCATACAGCAGACAAGTAGAGGAGCCAGGATTAGATCCCAGGTCTTTCTGACTCCCAGGCCCTTGCTCTATCAGCTAGGACACATTGCTTCTCAACGGTAACGATTTTCCTTGCCAGGCTCTAAAAGACTCAGCAAAGTAGCTTTTATTCTGCAAAAGGAGACATCCATAGACCATTCTACCTACCCAGCATTATAACATTGTGACGAATCAAGTTGCAACAACCCAATATGAGTTTGAGACCTAGACATGACAAAGGCAATCAACTTGAAAATTGGAGCCAACTGAATTTTAATAATATCAATATTCATTTCACAAAGTTCTGGCTAAATTATCTGCCTGAATAAAGAATCTTGACTGCCAAGTTTCAAAAATGGAAGATCCAAGCTAGAGGGAAACAATATGCAAAAGGATTGTTACAGTGTTACAAAAAAAAATAATGCAATTCTGGCAATATACTATCTTTCCAAGAAATTGTTTCTACCCGATATCTTTTTTTTTTTCCCAACAGTCTTATTTCCTTTCCCAGTAATTACTTAACAGCCATGTGGTACCAACAGAGGAAATCTGTGTTCCTTAGGGATTCCTTTGGTTTTCATAACTCTGAAGATTATAAAATAATGTCCCAAATTTCAGTAGAGGTCTTTACCCAAATACCTAGGCTGAAATTTCTGTAACTTTGGAGAAAGTGGAAATGGCAGTGTCTGAATTTGTCGGTAGCACTGTTTTTGAATTTTACTTGAGCTGAGTCAAGCAAAGACCACATAAGGCTTTTAGGTTGTGAAAGTTAAAAAAAAAAAAATAAATCAAAGACTATCTCAAATGCCAAGAATGGAATTTTGATTTAAACTTGCAAGATTTAACAGCTCTCAGATAAGGGATAACAATCTTTCCTTTTGGCCAAATTCCCCTGGCTTATTTCTAAGCCCCTCCAGACCTTCTTCAATATCATCCCTGAGGCTTGGAAGAAGCTTCTATTTCTTCTACTTTGAGAAATGAAAGAGATCCACTCTGTGGTAGTTAAGTGCTTACTCTAATAATAATAATAATAATAATAATAATAATAATAATAATGATGTTGGTATTTAAGTGTTTACTATGTGCCGAGCACTGTTCTAAGCTCTGGGGTAGGTACAGGGTAATCAGGTTGTCCCATTTGAGGCTCACAGTCGTAATCCTCATTTTACAGATGAGGTAACAGGCACCGAGAAGTTAAGTGATTTGCCCAAAGTCACACAGCTGACAGGTGGCAGAGCCGGAATTAGAGCCCATGACCTCTGACTCCTAAGCCTGAGTTCTTTCCACTGAGCCACACTGCTTTTCTTGTGTAGCAGTGTTCAAAGCACTCTAAATCATGACTCTCCCTCCTTTCTAATGCCCAAGTAAAAATTCAGCTTTTTCTAGATTGCCAGTAAGTAGGAGTGAGTATATGAGGGCAGGCATTTTTTTTAAAATTTCTTCTTACTCTGTCCTTTCTCTTCTCAACTTCCCAGTTGTTTAACTTCCTGGTGTCATATTAAACATATAATGTACTTGTAACATTACTTGTAATGTAATGTAATGTAGCAGAGAAGCAGCGTGGCTAGCAGAGAAGCAGCATGGCTCAGTGGAAAGAGCACGGGCTTGGGAGTCAGAGGTCATGGGTTCGAATCCCGGCTCTGCCACTTGTCAGCTGTGTGACTTTGGACAAGTCACTTAACCTCTCTGTGCCTCAGTTACCTCATCTGTAAAATGGGGATTAAGACTGTGAGCCTCATGTGGGACAGCCTGATTACCCTGTATACCCCAGCGCGTAGAACAGTGCTCTGCACATAGTAAGCGCTTAACAAATACAAATACCAACATTATTATAATGTACTTAAAATGAGGACAAGGGCCATGTCTATTCTATTTTCCATGTCTCTTAGCATGTGTTGCTCAAAGCTGCCCTTGTATCAAACAGTGGCTATGAATTCACCCATAAATATACCATATCCAGTTGTTGAACATAACACTGTAAATGAGTATTGGCTGTGAAGTATGAGTGCCTGTGGCATTCAGAATAGTCTACAAGTATTTGGAGTACCTAGTGGAAGTAAGATATGCGATCTCTGCCCTCAGGAAATTTACAATCTAATGGAAGTTGAGGAAGTATTATTTAAGTGATTGTTTGCTACTACTGGCCAGGGCCTTCAATTTTTATTGTTTTTCTCAATTTGTCAGTAACTGTGAAGATTCATTCAGTAGTATTTATTGAGCACTTACTATGTTCAGAGCACTATACTAAGCGCTTGAATAATGACCTTGTGAGCAGATGATTTTGCAAGTGTTTTTACATCTCAGATCAAATTTCTTCACTTGTTCTCACTCAGAGCAAATTTAAGATAAGGTAAATGCACTGTTGGGTGGTCATTGTAAAGCAATTGCCATAAAATGCAAACTTCATGGAGTCTGGCAAATCAGCATATGTATTTCATGGTATCATAGGACAGAGGTTGAATTTTAGGGTGGTGTGTGACAAACATTTTGAAGGTTTTGAAAAAGGATGTCTTATCTCCAGTTTGAGGACTTTCTGATGGCTTCAGTTACCAGTGAGATTTGGGCTAGTATTGCTAGCAATTCTTACTTTGGTTTGTACTGCAAAGCATTTTTGCAGTCACTTACTGGTCAATCCTTACAATAATCTCATTGTTATGAAAGAGGCATATGTGCCTTTTCAATGATACGCTTCGGTATGAAGATCCAGAACTATATTTTTCTGGAGAAGCCCTGTGGCCTAGTGGAAAGAGCACAGGCCTGGGAGTCAGAGAACCTGGGTTCTAACCCAGCTTCGCCTCATGCCTGCTGCGTGACCTTGGGCAAATCACTTCACTTCTCTGTGCCTTAATTTCTTCATCTGTGAAATAGAGATTGAACTCCCGTTCACCTTCCTCCTTAGACTGTGAGTGCCAGATGGAACCTGATTATCTTTTAATAATAATAATAATGTTGGTATTTGTTAAGCGCTTACTATGTGCAGAGCACTGTTCTAAGCACTGGGGTAGACACAGGGTAATCAGGTTGTCCCATGTGGGACTCAAAGTCTTAATCCCCATTTTACAGATGAGGGAACTGAGGCACAGAGAAGTGAAGTGACTTGCCCACAGTCACACAGCTGACAAGTGGCATAGCCGGGATTCGAACCCATGACCTCTGACTCCAAAGCCCGTGCTCTTTCCACTGAGCCACGCTGCTTCTCAACCTCAGTGCTTAGCACATAGTGTTTAACAAAAACCACTACTGTGATTATCATTATTATTAATTGGAATTTTTATATTTCAGTGTTATTACAAGTTTTCATTACACAAAACTTGGCTATGAAAACGATGTAAGAATTAGGGAATGTCGTCCCCCCAGCACTTAGAACAGTGCTTTGCACACAGTAAGAGCTTAACAAATACCGCCATTATTATTATTATAACATAAATTTGTTGTGGCATGTAACATGATCCCCAAATTGGTGCAAATTGATGTGGTATAGGAAGAAATGTGCACACTCGTGTAGGTCGAGTTGTGATGCTGTAATACTTCCTGTGCTGTACTGGACAGATTCTTGTGTTTTATCAATGTCACAGCATGTATTACAGTAAAATAATAATGAAAGCTAAAGATGTAGTTGTCTTACCTCCCTGACTTGTCCTCATCTCATTTGCTGGTTCTTCCACCTCCTCCCCTTATGGGGTCTGGCAAGGCTTCAGCATGGTGTAGTGGAGAGAGTGTGGGCCGGAGAGTCAGAAGGCCATGGGTTCTAATCCTGCTGCTGCCAGTCTTCTGCTGTGTGACCTTGGGCAATCACTTAAATCACTTAACTTCTCTGCGCCTCATCTGTAAATTAGGGATTAAGACTGTGAGCTCCATGTGGGACAGGGTCTGCGTCCCAACCTGATTTGCTTCTATCTACCCCAGTGCTTAGTACAGTGCTTAGCACATAGCAAGTGCTTAACACATACCACAATCATTACTATTTGTTCAGGCTGCTTTATTTTATAGGTCTACACTGACACTGAGGCTCAGGGGCCTCGTCTATTTGCCCGACTTAAACTTGAGTTTTGCACTCTTTGTGTAGAGTTAGGATTTTGGGTTGGTCTCCTTTGGAATTTCACATTGTCCCACTGTGTTCTCTTGGATGGTCTTGGAACAATGAATTCAGAGAGATCACTGTAGTTACAGAGGAAGTGGTGAAACTGCGTAACCCCAAAGCCCCTCCTAGATTAATTTTGACAGCATAGGGAAGAGAATAGGCATGTACTTTAAACTGAGCAGGCATCTATGCCCATTAGATGTGCACCAAGTTCTAACCAGCCTGTAGGACTGTTTAGGATGTGTGACATACCACACTGTTCAACTTAAATATTTCCCTAATCCTCTAGACAGTGTGATTAAACTGGTGTCCAGGAAAATCCATTTAAATCCCGGGGTGTAGTCACTTAGGACACAGGTTACTGGGCATCTTCATCTGAACTAAGCCCTCCTGAAGTTGTCACCCCAAGGCCGAATAAATAGCTAACACACTCGCATTTTGTGACCTCTAAGAATCAATAAATCAATCAACAGCATTTATTGAGTGCATACTAGGTGCGGAGGACTGTAGACTAGGTGCAGAGTGCTGTACTAAGTATTTAGGACAATATGATATTCTTGTCTGCTGTGTGACCCTGGGCAAGCCACTTCAATTCAGTTCCTCGGGTAGGGAAGCAGTGGAAAGAGCTCGGGCTTGGGAGTCAGAGTTCATGGGTTCAAATCCCAGCTCTGCCACTTGTCAGCTAACCGTGGGCAAGTCACCTAACTTCTCTGTGCCTCAGTTCCCTCATCTGTAAAATGGGGATTAAGACTGTGAGTCTCACGTGGGACCATCTGATGACCCTGTATCTACCCCAGCGCTTAGAACAGTGCCCTGCACGTAGTAAGCGCTTAACAAATACCAAGATTATTATTATTATTACCTCATCTGTAAAATGGGGATTGAGACTGTGAGCCCCACGTGAGACTGGGACTGTGCCCACCTCGATTCGCTTGTATATCTACCCCAGTGCTCCCTACAGTGCCTGGCACATGGTGAGCGTTTAATAGATACCATTATCACCAGTGGTCATAGTGGCCAACCCCTGCCCTCCAGAAGTCTGTAACGTAGCAGGGGAGACCTATGAAATGAAGTTACAAGTAGAGGAAGAGGATGAGAGGATGAGATGTTCATCCCCTTGATTCTATTTATTGCTATTGTTATCTGCCTGTCTCCCCCATCAGACTGTAAGCCCATCAAAGGGCAGGGACTGTCTCTACCAGTTACCAATTTGTACATATTCCAAGTGCTTAGTACAGTGCTCTGAACATAGTAAACGCTCAATAAATACTATTGAATGAATGAATAATAATAATAATGTTGGTATTTGTTATGAATTAATGAAAAGAAGGCCACTGGATTTCAAGCAAGGTGCAGAAGGAGCGCCAACCTAAATGTGGATTTCAAACTAGGCGCGGAAGAGACGCCAACCTAAATATGGATTTCAAGTTTCCCTTTCCTCCGAACACAATACCCTATTGTGCCCGGCCTATTTTGGAGGGTGAAACGGTGGGATGGTCCTTGTTGACCCTTTTCCTCAGAACGGTGCAATCTGGGAAACAGACCCGTCTCCCCTTGCTTTCCCTTTCAGGGCCGGAAAACTAATTCATTCAATAGTATTTATTGAGCGCTTACTATGTGCAGAGCACTGGACTAAGCGCTTGGAATGGACAAATTGGCAACAGATAGAGACAGTCCCTGCCCTTTGATGGGCTCACAGTCTAATCGGGGGAGACGGGCAGACAAGAACAATGGCAATAAATAGAGTCGAGGGGAAGGACATCTCATAAAAACAGTGGCAAATAAATAGAATCAGGGTGATGTACATCTCATTAAACAAAATAAATAGGGTGATGAAGATATATACAGTCGAGCGGACGAGTAAAGTGCTGAGGGGGTGGGACGGGAGAGGGGGAGGAGGAGATGAAATGTACATCGCCTTGATTCTATTTAGTTGCCATTGTTTTTACGAGATGTTCTTCCCCTTGACTCTATTTATTGCCATTGTTCCCGATTAGACCGTAAGCCCGTCAAAGGGCAGGGACCGTCTCTATCTGTTGCCGACTTGTTCATTCCAAGCGCTTAGTCCAGTGCTCTTGCACATAGTAAGCGCTCAATAAATACTATTGAATGAATGAATGAATGAGAGGGAAAGGGGGGAGAAGAGGGAGCCGAGGGAAAAAGGGGGGAGAGCTCAGTCTGGGAAGGCCTCTTGGAGGCGGTGAGCTCGTCCCCTGCCTTAACCTGAGGTCAAAATCATCATTTCGCGGGCTTTTCGGGAGCCCTCCAACCTCGGCATGTGTGCGGGGTGGGATCTGGGGGTTTTTTCTTTAATGCGTTTTATTTTCCAACAGCGTGGCAGGCCTTCCTGCCGCCTCGGGGGCGCGGGCCTCTGGGAGGAGACACGGGACGGTTGCAGAGCGGTGGGTGAGAGGTGGAAAGAAAGGAGGGAGTTTGTCGTCCCCCCACCCGCATTTCCGCCATCACGAGACCGGCTCCCCCCGAGGCCGACATTGAGAAAGAGACAATCCCAGGCCTCCTCCTCCCCCCCCCCCCCCCCCCCCCTCGAGGTGGCCGGCCCAGAGGGCGGGAAAACGGAGCGCAGTGCGCCTGCGCCGCGGCGCCCTCCCTCCCCTCCCGCCCGGCGCCCGCCCCTTCCCCTCCTCCCCGCGACCAATCCCCGGCCGGCGGCGCGCGGAAAGCGCGTCACGTGACGGGCGGCCCCGCCTCTTCCTCTCGGTCCCATATTGAACCCGAGTCGGAGGCGGCGAGTCCGGTCGCAAAATGGAGGTAAAACAGCCGCCCGGTCGCCCCCAGCCCGACTCCGGCCGCCGCCGCCGCCGCCGGGGGGAGGAGGTATTAGGGGGAGACGGTGTGGGGGCGGGAGACGGGGGGGGGGGGCCGGGCCGTGGTCAGCGCGGGGGCCCGGCGGGGAGGGAGGGAGGGCTGCTCCCGCGCTCTGCACTGAGGGGGCCGAGGCGGGAAGAACGGGGTCATGGCGGACGCTCGCCTTCGCTCCTCGTCTCCTTGGCGCCGCTCCCGCCGGCGGGGCCCGCCCGATGGCGCGGGGGGCCGCCGCCGCCATGGCGGAGGAGTGCGGCATGGCCGGCGGGAGCGGTTGGAAGGAGACGACGACGACGGCGCGGGCGGGGGGGGGGGAGGGGGGAAGCGGAGACATCCGGGACATCCGGCACATCCGGGACATTGGGCCGCCGCCGCCACATTGACATTGATCCTCAGCGCTGCGAAATGGCGCATTGGCCCGCAATGGCCGCCGCCGCCGCCTGGGCAGCGCAGCGCATCGCAGAGCAGAGCGCGGGAAGGACGGGAGGGAGCGGGCGGGGGGAGGCGGGAAGCGCCGCCATACCGCCTCACTTCCACCAGCGCTCCGCACATACTAAGCGCTTAAATACCAACATTTATTATCCCAATTCACTTGCACTCCAGTCGTCCTCCAGCCCGGATCCTTTTTTTTTTCTTTACTCTCCGAGGCCTCACCTTTGCCCAATTTATTGAATTTCTTTCAATCCACCGACTATTTTCAAACTCCCCCCCCCATTAAATACACCATCCGTTGCTGTTATTATGCCCCCCCCCCATCCATTACTGTTATTATCCCCCCCCCCCCCCCCCGCGTTATTAATAAATATTCGGGTTGCCTCTTGTTGGCCAGAATACGGGCCCCAGGGTCAAGACGTGGGTTCTGAGCCTGCCGCGGGGCCGTGGGCAAGTCACTTCAGCGATGAGTACAGTGCCTGGCACGTTGCGCTCAGCAGATAGCATCAGCGTCGTCCACCGCTCTGGGCCTCAGTTTTACCACCTGGAAAATGGGGATTGAGACGGAGCCCCACGTGGGACGACCTGATTTCCTTGTGGCAATCCCAGCGTTTAAAGCGTTCTTAGCACGTAGTAAGCGCTCAACAAATACCAACTTTTGCGCCTCATTTTACTCATCTATAAAATGGGGATTGAGACTGAGGTCCACGTGGGACGACCTGATTTCCTTGCCTCAATCCCATCGTTTAAAGCGTTCTTAGCACGTAGTAAGCGCTCAACAAATACCAACTTTTGCGCCTCATTTTACTCATCTATAAAATGGGGATTAAGACTGGGAGCCCCACGTGGGGCAACCTGATCAAGGGTGCTTGGCACCTAGTCAGCGCTTAACAAATACCCCCTCAGTTATCTCATCCGGAAAATGGATGAAGACATTGAGCCCCACCTGATGGCTTCATAGCCACCCCAGCGCTTAGAACAGTGCTTAGCACGTAGTAGCCACTTAAGTGCAATAATAATGAGGTGCTTTGCTCCCACCAGAGTTAATTGATGGCAAGGAGGCTTGTGAAATTGATCGTGGAGCCCAGCACATGAGCAGTGACAAGAGGAGTTGGGCAGCCAGGTTGGAAAGCTTTGTCAAAATGAGTTGGCTTTGCGGGTCTTCATGGCCTTAACCTCTCGTGCTTTAAAACCCGCTCCCTACAGCTACCGTTTTTAAAATAAGCAATATCCCGTATCTGCCGCAGGGCTTCGGGAGCGCCCCTCTCTGAACTGGGAGGATTCCCATTATCTCTTAATCCAGATTCCATCAAGAAATTTCCCCGGGATAGGGCCAAGAACCTAAATTGGAAACATCCTGTTTAAAAAGGGACAGCTTAGAGAGAGAGAAACATCAGCCTAATTCCCCATGGCAGAGGCCTTTAAATACAGCTAACCCGTTGCTAGGGCACTGATAGCGGATTTAGTAGCGACTCTGTGAAGTACTGGTCACATCCATTGGAAAATGACAACTGTTGGTCATTACTCAGTAAAATACCGAGCGGTCCTGCTTATATGCATAACAGTCAAAATCCTTGAATGCAAAGAAGACATCAAAAAGTAAAGGGTGAAACTTTGGCCTCTGCAAAGAAATCACGTGCTGCTGCTGTTCGGACCATAGGGCAGACTTAAATTGAAATAGAAGAAAGTGAAAATCAATATTTAAAAATCTCCATTTGGCAGTATTTGCTGAGTTTTGTTCACAAGTGAAAAAATGTCCTTTCTCTGTAGATGCCCCCTCCCGGTTCTTTTGACCTTGACTCCCAGATCTGCTCATCCCAAATCTTTGACACAGACTGGGAGTTCCCGGTCAGGCCCGAAAAGACGAAATGGTGGCTTTGAAGCCTCTTGATTCTCTGACCTCATCTGGCCCCCCCACACTTAAACTGAAAACTTCGTATCCTCTAAACTTTTATATTCTGAATATGTGAACAAAGAGGGAGCTTTAATGGGTTGCTAACAGAAGAGCAAACGAGCTTTTTGACCAAGCACTTTTTTTTTATTAGAAGTGCTATAGTGGCAATTGAGAGGAGAAAAAACTAGGTCCCAAGTAAAAAAACCAGTTTAAATACGAGAATCTTAAAATTAAGTGTCCACTAATTAGAAGTGAAGTTCCTAAAATGCATTAATTGGAATTCACATTTCTCAAGTTATAGGGCTTTTAGATATTGGCATATCTGGATTTGTATTCAAATATATTTGACTCTTAGGCAGCTGTTCTCCATCGCCCCGTCTCTATGTCCAAAAAAACATTGGGGTAATTCAGAGGAAATTAAAATTTCCAGTTATTTGTCATTCCAAATACTAAGTTTAGGTAGAGCATCTTTTGGGTTGGTGTTGGCATAGCTGCACCAGAAGAGTATATACCAAGCTCCAGACAAATCTTGGAAACTACTGCTTTGCTAGAGATATATAAAATATTTGTTAGCGCTTACCATGTGCTAAGCACTGCTCTATACATAGTACTACACGTTTTCTTCATCTTATACTGCCTTACTGGGCAAATTAATAGTATTTGAGTGTCTGCTCTGTGAAGAGCACTTTACTAAGCCCTTGGGAAGAGTGCAATAAATTAGTGCGCAATTCTTGCCCTCCAGGAGCCTTCCTGCCCTCGCTTCCTCCTGGACAGCAAGGACCCTGGATGGCCATTTAGGACCCACCCACCCCCAATAACGGCCTTTCACTGAAGGATCCCGACACCTAGAACCCCAGCCAAGACCAGGACCTCAAAGGCCTTTGGGTCTAAACATGGTCGGGTGGTGCCGTCGTGAGCAGTATTCTCCCCACTTCTGTCAGTCAACTCTTATACTTTTTTTAAGCCCAGCTTTCCAAAATACTGATCAACTTTAAGATAAGTTGTCTGGTCCAATAGCACTTTTTGCAGGTACCATTAGTGTACCACACAGGGCCTCTCAGCTGGTCAGTTGGCAAAATGTAATCTCATCTTTGGAGAAGCTTTTGCCTTTAATCTTAAACACAAAGAATGACACCTTAGGTTACAGTTATTAACTGCTTAGAGCACTTGAAATTGAATTCTAAAGCCGGACAATGAACTGGAAGTACTTTGTAAACAGCTCTCACCTCCTACTCTTCCCAAAAGATTTGTATGTCTACTCTACATTACATTCACTTGACCACTCACAATCCTTACCTCTAATTCTTGGAGGGGAAAAAAAACCCCACCCAATAACGGCAAGTCTTAAAATGTTACATCTCTTTTCAGGGCCATGATCCAAAGGAACCAGAGCAGTTGAGAAAACTGTTCATTGGTGGCTTGAGTTTTGAAACTACAGATGATAGCTTGAGAGAACACTTTGAGAAATGGGGCACTCTCACGGATTGCGTGGTAAGTTGCTTTAAAAGAGGGTTTTTAAGAAAAGAACGGTTAGGGTAAATGGGAAGCTTACCGTTTTTCTCTGCCTTGTAGGTGATGAGAGACCCACAGACGAAACGTTCCAGAGGCTTCGGCTTCGTGACTTACTCTTGTGTAGAAGAGGTAGATGCAGCGATGTGTGCTCGGCCCCACAAGGTGGATGGCCGCGTAGTGGAACCAAAGAGAGCTGTTTCTAGAGAAGTATGTTTACAAACTTGTTCTGTTCACGTGCCTTCAAGGAAAATGCGGGTCAAAGTGAAGTTTTAAACTTCTGCGATTTTATTTAGGATTCCGTAAAGCCTGGAGCCCATCTAACAGTGAAGAAAATATTCGTTGGTGGCATTAAAGAAGATACAGAAGAGTATAACTTAAGAGATTACTTTGAAAAGTACGGGAAGATTGAAACCATAGAAGTCATGGAAGATCGGCAGAGTGGGAAGAAGAGAGGATTTGCTTTTGTTACTTTTGATGATCATGATACCGTTGATAAAATTGTTGGTATGTAACAATTTCCCAGGATTGAGATTAGGTCAATCGGAAATAGGACTAGTGGTTTTAAAAATGATAATACACAATTGGGGGGGTGGTAGGGGGGTGGCGGGATTTGGTGGCTGTTTTTTTAAGCTTATCTAATCTTGTCTAAGATTGCGTATGCACTCTTCACCCTAAGTTTTTAGAGACCTGTGGCCATTAAGTTTTTTAATTTTTTTTTAAAAAAAACCCTTTTCTTTTAGTTCAGAAATATCATACTATAAATGGGCATAACTGTGAAGTGAAGAAAGCCCTTTCAAAACAAGAAATGCAGTCGGCTGGCTCACAGAGAGGTAAGTTAGGAAGATGTAAAATTGTAGCGGTGCTCATGTACCACTCTTGTATGTCGCTCATAACTACCTTAAATTATTTTAAGGTCGTGGTGGAGGCTCGGGCAATTTCATGGGCCGTGGAGGAAACTTTGGAGGCAGTGGAGGGAATTTTGGCCGTGGAGGGAACTTTGGTGGAAGAGGTAAGTTGACTTGGAGAAATTCAGAGCAAAGGCGCCTAAAGAACAAAGGTGCTATACCAAAATTTAAAATCTTTTCTCTCTCTCTTTTTCTCTGTTGTGCAGGAGGCTATAGTGGTGGAGGAGGTGGTGGTAGCAGAGGTAGCTACGGAGGAGGTGATGGTGGATATAATGGATTTGGTGGCGATGGTAAGTGCTAATAACATCATACTTGTTTTCCTTCTTGGAAACTTAGTTTGTTGTAGGCGGACCAGTTTTATTTATGACGTTTGACGTTACACTGGTTCTAAGGCAGAAAAGGAGAGAATAAAGGTAAGGGAAAACTAGGTAGGAAGGAAATTGGTCATACGGTTTCATTTGTCAGTTAAGTGACTAGTCGTGAACAGCAATGACTAGCCCAAATGGGAAAATGTTTACAGGAAAGTGTTTGGGATTGGGGAGAGTTGAAGCATTGAGAAGCTAATTTAAAGGCAATAAAATTCAGTGCTGGGAGCAAGTGGCATGCAGTCTAGAACTTCAGGTGCTCCGTATGCTTCTGTGTATATGCAAGATCAATCAGTGGTGTTAAGCGCTGTGTGCAGAGCACTGTAGTAAGCACTTGGAAGTGGACAGTGCAGCAGCGTCGGTAGGCACATTCCCTGCTCACAAGGAACTTAAGGTCTAGAGGGTCAAAGAGAGTGTACAAGTCTTCTCAACACTAAATGCCCCAAGTATATTCAGTGTTAATCATATACCATTTCATTAACCTTGTAAAAAGGCCCTTGGGTAATTACAGTAATTTTATTAATTGCATTTAAAATGAAGTCGGTGTTACATGTGACTCTCAATTTTTTTTAGGTGGCAACTATGGAGGTGGTCCTGGCTACAGTAGTAGAGGGGGTTACGGTGGTGGACCAGGATACGGAAACCAAGGTGGTGGTGGTGGATATGGTGGTGGTGGAGGATATGATGGTTACAATGAAGGAGGAAATTTTGGTGGTGGTGGTGGTAAGCTACACGTTTTTATTTCCTATGTTATTGTTGGCTTTAAAATGTAACTTCACTGTAGATTCACTTTAAGAGGTTAAAGACATAGTTTCACTTTGGGAATATGGACATAGTTTCTTGAAAATCTACTGAAAGTAGGTATTTCTTCTGTATGGTGCCTAATGACTTGGTTAAGATTAACATCCAGAACTGATTACAAACTGCAGGTTTAAATTTAAGCTAAAATAGAATTGTATTTTAAATTTTCTCTTTCTGCTTGCTACTTATAATAACACGATACACTGTCTATACCTGTGTTGATCCTTACTGATAGCCTGTTTTAACTTTAGGTTCTCTTTGAAAGTGAATAGGTGTGCATTTAGCATGTGGAACCTATTGAAACCAGGAACCTCTCATTAGTGAGACAGAATCCTATGTCTTGCCGAGGTGATGGTTTATACCTAGAGCCCCAAGCATATTTTTAACATCTGGGTATCTGACTCTAGGAGTACAGTGCCATTTCCGCAAATGTCTGTGGACCCCCTTGGACACAATGAGCCCTTCAGGTTCTAAGGAGACAATAGAAATACTGGCCTGACTAGTGATCCTAAGTCCACATAACCAGCTACATCCTGCCCCCATGAATTTCCTATTAAGATTGATTAGAACAGGAGTGGGTTAATAGATTTTTGTCTTTGAAGACTGCCTGCACGGTTCTGAGGAGTGGCGCCTGCCCCTCACCCACAGTTGCCACTAGGATTGGTGTAAACGGAGATGATCTTTTTTGAAGTCATTGTTAACCTCTCCATCTTTATTTCCTCTCCCTTCCTTGAGTTCTTCAAACATGGGGTGAACGTTCATTTTATTTACCTAACTGCGTGTCTACTTTGGGATTGAATTTTGCCGGGAGGTGGTAAAATATAAGAACTGCTCTAACCGTTACAATATCTACTCCGATTTCAGGTAACTATGGTGGCAGTGGAAATTACAATGATTTTGGAAATTACAGTGGACAGCAACAGTCAAATTATGGACCCATGAAAGGAGGCAGTTTTGGTGGAAGGAGCTCAGGCAGTCCCTATGGTGGTAAGTAGTCAGGCTTCGTTTTTCTAATTCCAAAAGTGCCTCTGCCAGTAAGTCTGTACTGATGTGCTTGTCTCTCCACTTGCAGGTGGTTATGGATCTGGTGGTGGGAGTGGTGGATATGGTAGCAGAAGGTTCTAAATACCCAGCAGAAAAGGGTAGGTATCTTAACACATTTATTGCAATGATAAAGAAAAAGCATCTACCTTCACTGAGTGTAATAACTTTTTTATCCTATATTATTCAACAGGCTACAGTTCTTAGCAGGAGAGAGAGCGAGGAGTTGTCAGGAAAGCTGCAGGTTACTTTGAGACAGTCGTCCCAAATGCGTTAGAGGAACTGTAAAAATCTGCCACAGAAGGAACGATGATCCATAGTCAGAAAAGTTACTGCAGCTTAAACAGGAAACCCTTCTTGTTCAGGACTGTCATAGCCACAGTTTGCAAAAAGTGCAGCTATTGATTAATGCAATGTAGTGTCAATTAGATGTACATTCCTGAGGTCTTTTATCTGTTGTAGCTTTGTCTTTTTTCTTTTTCTTTTCATTACATCAGGTATATTGCCCTGTAAATTGTGGTAGTGGTACCAGGAATAAAAAATTAAGGAATTTTTAACTTTTCAATATTTGTGTAGTTCAGTTTTTCTACATTTTAGTACAGATCCTATAACAAAGGTGAAAAATGCAATTTTGAAGGTGTTTCCTTGTGGGTTAACAAGTAGAGAAAGATCACTGCATTTGTTAAATTACTCTTTTGTATGAATTTTTTGCTAACGTTAACTGTAAAGAAACACCTACCGACTTGCAGTCTAAGGGGATCTATTCTCCCCGGACCCAAACCGTAGTTCCCAATGATGTGAATGGGACTTGACACATGTGGAGAGAATAGACATCTGTATGTTTGCAATGTGTGTTTTAGATAACAACTAGAATTGGGTGATTAAATTAGTATATATGTGACTTAAATAGCATCAAGCTTTACATTCAAATGAAAACTTCCAAATTACCTTTTGGTTTGTGCATATATTTTTTAAAAAATGTAATTCTATATGATTTAGTATGTTCCACAAGAGTCCTTGCTTTGTTTATAAAAAAAAACAAACGAACAAACAAAAGAAACCCCAAAAATTCATTCTAGATATTCCAGGACTACATTTGAGCTACTGCCATCATTTGATGTTGGATGTAGGAAATGTCTACATTCTCCTGCTTAAGTTAAAGCAGTAGATTTTTCCCCCCTTTTTCCCCTCTCCCATATTTAAGTGATTTACTGAACTGACCTACAGCAGATAGTGGGTACCAGGGATTTTTTTTATTGGTTTTTAAGGGAGAGGGAAGACCCAAAGACCTTCAAGTACTTGCCTTGGTTTCATGTCTTTAATTTATACAAGCTGTTGGAGCAAGAGAATAAAAAGCACGCATTGTGAAACACTTAGTGGATGGCATGCTTTCCTACTGATTTATTTACCCATAGCATTTGCTGGTTGAATTAAAGGATGGCCCAGGTGTAAACTTGCCAGATCAAATTTTTATTTAAAAAGCTACCTGCCCGTAGTGGCAAAAGAGGACGATTTAGCCTTTCACTTTGGGAGACGTGAACTCAAACCCGGGCTAGGGCCATGAGAGAATAAAAGTGGACTCTAGATACTAGTCTTTGGTCTTGTTTATATACCCACCTACACACTTGATATAATCCACCAGCTTGCTTGAGCAAGCGCCAGTCTAAGTGTTCCTAAGACCACAAACTTGTCAGTCTTGTGGGCACCTTGTACAGAGCCCGCCAAAACTGTCTTGCCCTGGTCAGTGCTTAATTTGTGTTGAGACTGTATATGTGCCTTGCTGTCGTCCTTCCCCTAGAGTTGAACATTGTCACCAAAACCCTCCTTTTTGTTTGCATAAGCACTAGACGCAGCGTGGGGAAGGGAAAGGGGAGACCCGAAAGGTGAAAGGACCGTGGGACCAGGTTGGCATGTGATGGCATTGCCTTTCCTCACTTTGTCATTGCAAGATTGGGAGCAGGCAATACAGATCCGATCCAGAAGTGGGCTTCCACAGGTGTGGCCATGTCACAGACCGTTCAGTGTCACAAGCAACCAACACTGCTTGCTCATGGATTACATAAAACGGGTGCATATTGAAAATAAAAATCACTTGACTCTGGAAGTGTGGAAAACTGAAGGATTACTGTCAATGTTACGAGTTAACCGTTTCTGGGGACCTGCTTCAAAAACACTGTGGAAGATGCATTCTTCAAACGTGGCTCCAGACAGTCACGACTCAAACACACCAATGGCAAATTGATGTGTGTGTGCCTGCTAGGATTTGGGGGTGATGGGGTGAAATTAACCTACTCTTTCTGGTTTGCAAAATGTAATTACTTAAAAGAAAAACCTTGACAGTATCCATTCACCAAGGCATCTGTAGTTAATCGTGATGTATTACCATTGTATTAACATTCAAACTGATTTCGTGATGATAAATGATCAAATGAGCTGTTTTGCAATCTAAGGTTAAATTTGGATGTGTAAAATTTTTTCAAGTGATAGTTTAGCTTTTGTGTGTCATGTGGAAAAATAAGCCACAAGGACAGTGACTTAACCAGCTTTAAAGAAATTAAGATGTACTTTTTAGCACAGTGTGGATCAAAGGAAACTCACTAAGACAGGACTTCCGCAGCCTATTCAGTGTGGACGAGTCAGCATAATTAAAGAATGACAAGGCAACAGCTTCAACTTCAGAGAAGTGAAGGCATAAGATACGGGGCTGATAGTGAGAAGCTTTCCAAAAGCTAGTTAAATCTGCTTATTACTGCTGAAATATCGAAGAAAGTCTAGCCAAGAGTTCTTCGCCCTTTGGAACCTCCTTGAGTGATAGCTACTTGAGTTGGCACAGTCAATAGGTCTAGCGTTTAGACCTGCAAGGAAGGGCAATAAGCCTAGGTAAGGCTTGCATTTTAATTTTTTCACCAATTAAAAAGTAATGTGTTTTTTTTTTTAAGCAAGGTAAGAGTCATCTCTTTAATTTGCAGGTTGAATGACAGCCACTTCATGCCTAAACGAGGAAAGTCTTGCATACCATCTTAAAATTCGAAGGTTTCTGGCTGGGTAAGGTTTGTAGTGTATACTAAAATGTCTGCTCGTGACCCTTTGCGTTTATGGGCCTTTCAATTTTAGCCCTTTATTTCACGCTGGTATTCTGCACGTCTCCCCTATTCCGAAGGTAGTGGGGTGACCGAAGGTCAGAAGGCCTCCTAAAATTACTCTTTTTCTTTTTCCTGGGACCAGTTAACACAGGCAATCGACCTTTGGGTTTATATTCTACAGCCGATCTGATGACTTGTTTATTAGTGCCCTTGCAATAGCATGAATATGCCCTCGAGCAGAATCAAGTTCCACAAGCAGGAGACCATTCCCTCTGAAGAGCCTATGCAAAACACCGTCAATAATCTTGCATTGATGAACTTGTTTAGCTGGGGTCAGTTTATTAATTGGGGTGGTAAAGCTTGGCAGTCTGGCATTCATATTCGTTTGAATGAGTGAGTAAAACATGACTCATTTATGCACTTAGCAGAAACTTAATTTCCAAGCCTCCTCATTTTAGCGGAGGGTGGGAGAAAGGAAAACTACCTTTAATCCACGTTAGACATTCACTCAGCATCAAGATACAAAACAGTTACACTAAAATCACGCATTATCAAAGAGGTTTTTGTTTTAAAAAGCTTATACCTATTTTAGGCTGCTCTCTTGTATTGAGTGGTACTGATCCCGAGGGTTACTTGGTTTTGGAGGAGTTGGTGCCTTTGAGTTCTGCCAGTTATCTATGCAAATGACATCCTGTTGGCCAGAAATATTTACCTTTACAAGGTGATGAGTGTACTACCCGCTTGGTGTTTACCAGCGTGCTTTGGGACACCACCTACCTGTGGAAGCTCAGTGGCATAAGTGCTAACAAAGCGCAGATTCCAAAGCTACGTTTACCCTTAATGACTTCGACTTTGAAGTATGCTGCCGGACCAAATACACGTTCCCTTGAAAAGTAACGTTCTTACATCTTTAAACACCAAAAGCTGTTCACTTGTGGTTGCTGGTTAATAAAGAAGGAAAAAGTGACAGTTAAAGTGAAATTGGTCTCCCTTAAATTTAGCTTTATTACTTTCTGGGTGCCACTGAAATGGGCAACAGCGGTGCCATGCCAAGCCAGGAGTTCCAGCACCTGACTCCTACAGGGTGGGTTCAGGTGTCGCTGCTGCTGTTGCTCAGTCCTGCTGATTACCTATGCTGCCAAGTTCACTGATCGGGCACCTCTGCTGACATGGCAGGGTAAGTGAAAGGTCTAGGGGTGGCAGCCTTAGCAAAACCCAGCTTGCTCCCTCGTTTTTCCCCCAGGCCACCTCACCTGGGCATTGTTGGACACAAAGGAAAAGCCTTGCACTTTGTATAGGTAATCCAAAGTCTTTACAGTGGTGTGAAAGTCAACAACTTCCTAATGTGGATGATCTCCAATCACCAGGGTTGAAAGGACATACTTGATTTCTGACAGGTGCATGGGTGGTGGTTTACAATCCCTAGAATTTAATTTCAGGAGAAATGAGTGTTTTGCTGCAAGGTGCCAAGGGAGCTTTTTGATCAATTTAGCAATACGTCTCCAGAGATACTAAAGAGAAAGCCATGTTTCTGCTCTGGTATGACATTGGAAACGGAAGGTCATTTTCCTTTTCCTGTAGCCTACAGTAAATAGCCAAGTTGGCCTTTATTGCCCATTAATAACGGTAAAACTTGTAAAACAACTGCTTTGTAAGTGTACTTTCACTCATTGGAAATCGAGTAATTGTATTTATTGAGCACTTACTGTGTGCAGAGCACCGTACTAAGTGCTTGGGAAGGGAATGAGGGGGTTGGTAAGAAACCAAGAATGGTAAGCAATTTCCAAACAAAGCATATAGGGGTGAAAAGTTTTTTCATAGGTCACACAGCTAATTGTTTTATTGAGAAACTAAAAACACCAGATTTGAGATTTGATTATCAGCTTTGGTTATGCAGATTGACAATCCTTCCTAAAGCAGCAGTATTCCAGCCGGTGATGTAGGAGATAAAATAAGGCTCATAATTGGGGTAGTAGAAATACTTGTTTGCATCAGTTAACCGAATGTGACCAAGACATTGCCTGTGGTGGATTTGAATGTTCAGTGTTGGTTATTTGTAGGAAAATCAAATATGTACATAAAACTTTTAAATTAAAGTATTTTTGAAAGATGTGTGTTTTGTATTTACACCACTGATTCAAGACATTGTTCCTTCAAGAAGAGCTTAAAGCAAAAATGAAAGAACGGTAATAAGTACAGGTATGTATGTGGGAGAAGGGGACAGAGGCTATCCTGGAATGACCCCTGGAGAAAGTTTGAGAGTTGTAATGGCAAATGTTAAGACTTAAGGAACCAATCACTTGTTGGTAATCTAAAATAGGCAAGACTTCCAATGAATTTTAGAAACTACCCCTGTGGTTTCAAGATATCACCTAAGCATTCTCTCCCTCTAGCAAGCCTTCTGACAATTTTCATCTTAGAGCAAAGGAATTGATGTTCTTTTAGATGTGTGGTGTTTCTGTAATGGATCTTTCAGTTTTTCCCTTAGCTTGTATTTTAATTGAACATGACCATTTTTTAATACATGGCATGTATGGGTATTTTGTGCCACCCCTGGATTTTTGCCTCTCTACCCTGGCCCATGGATTCCTAGTGAGAGAATCTCTCTCTCTGTGTGTGTATGTGTGTGTGAGAGAGAGAAAGTGCTTTGAGTTCTGTCACTACTTGTAACAGTTTTTAGAGAATGTAGTAGAGCAGGGTAAGATCATTTAAGATTAAAATGAGCCTTGGAGGTTTCTCTGTCGGGCTGTTCTCGTCATAAAGCAGTGGTGTGGTATAGTGGCTTTCTCAAACAGGTGACTGTGTAAAAGTTCTAAATTTGCGATCAGTGATTGATTCTTAACGTCACACGTGGTAACTTGTCCCAACTGCTGTACTTCTGTGAATTGAACTGTTTAGTGTGTTTCATTCTGAAAGGACTATAATGGAGAAATAAATGGCTGGAATCAAGTTACATCAACACATGCTGTGTTTCGTTGCCACTCAATGATAGACAATTCTATACTGTACCTAAATTGAGGGATAATCCCCACCGTATCCTATTGAGGCCGGAAGGGACTGGTGGGCAGAGGTAAGCCAGTGCATTTTCGGTTCTGGATGACACCCTTAATTGGTGGTTAGTGATGTGAACTGTGAGCTGAAGAACCCATCCTCATTTTCTCAAATACCAAGGAATTGTTTCATAACGTGGTCCTAGCCTGGGTCTGAGTGGCAGGTGAAGGGGAAGTTTGCGGAGATCGGTGGTGGTTGACTGCCATTTCTATTCTAGCCTAAGATTTGACTCAGATTACTGTTGACGTTCAACACCTAGTTACTGGTTTTGTCTGAATAGGAGAACTGTACCACGTGTCTGGAACCGTTTCACCTTTTAACCTAAGTAATTTTACCAGAAAGCTTTACTGGTCAAGTTTATAATCAGTGGTAATGAGCCCTTGCTGCGTGCAGAGCACTGTACTCAGTGTTCGGGAGGCTACAATGCAAAATAGTTGGTAGACAGAATCCCTGTCCCCAAAGCTTACAGTGAAGGATCTCTTGTCACTTGTATCAACTTCCCAACTGCAGTTTCCACATGAGAACCTGATTTCAGAAAGGGGCCCTGGGTAGCAGAATATTTCAACTCCATCAACCCACCACTTGATTTTAACAGTTCTTGAAAACAAATCTGTTCCCCAAGCCTCGCACCACTACTGGGGCTCAAGGGACATGGTCCTAGTATGGGTCAGAAACAGCTTAAGACAAGTTTCAGCTGTCCCATACAAATGAGTGGCTCTTGAATTCTGTCTGCTTATTCATTAACAGTTGTACTGAGGGCCTACTGCATGCAAAGCACTGAACTAAGCGCTGAGGAGAGTACAATACCACAGAGTTGGTGGACCGGTTCTCTGACCACAGTGAGCTTGCTGTCTTAGAGGGAGAGTAAGTGATTTTTAATTTACAGATGTGTACGTGGATTATCTTGCTGAGCTTGTCATTCTTTTCAGGCAAAGCCAAGGAAGGAATGTAAAGGAACAAGACTGCAGAAGTTGGTTCTGGAGAGAGAGACAGTAGGAGGTATTTCCCTGTGGAGGTCATACTGCCGTCTGAGCTGCTCGAGGAGTTTGAAAAGTGCAAAGGCAGCAGAAGCCAGACAAATGACTGTTTAAGTTGGTTAAGGGTAATGGAATGCAATTAAGGATTACAGCTTGGTGAAGGTAGCAAGGTTTGAAAGTTACTAGTTAATTTTGGGGGTGTGTTTTTTTTGTGTTTTTCTTTGGCGCCATCCTGTTTCGCATGCCTTTGGGCACCATAATGCAGCTGGCAAAAATAAGGACCTAATTAAAAAAGCAGGTGATGTAGGAGAAAGGAAGCTGGTGATCACGGAAGCCCTACTGATACATTTCATCGGGTTCTTGGTCTCCTCCTCCCGACCCGGCTCTGAAGCTTGCATCCTCCTTGCCTCTTTTCAACCCCCTTTATCAGTCTGTCGCCAAGTAATATTTATTCCTCTACAATGCAACAATTTAAAGGATCCACCCAAACGGCTAGTTGGTGGATCTGGCCATTTTACATTCTGCTTTGTCTAGTGCATCATCCTTGCCTCACAGATCTCCTCCAGTCCGTACTTTACT
Source organism: Ornithorhynchus anatinus (assembly GCF_004115215.2). Classification (NCBI taxonomy): domain Eukaryota; kingdom Metazoa; phylum Chordata; class Mammalia; order Monotremata; family Ornithorhynchidae; genus Ornithorhynchus; species Ornithorhynchus anatinus. The sequence continues at coordinate 20,312,048 of NC_041736.1, forward strand.
CTGTTCCCCGATCACCTTTCTAAAATGTCCAGCACAGATCTCCCCTGCCCCCAACCTCTTTCCAAGCGTTCAGTTGTATAATCCTTTTCCTTGTCTTGTTTCATGTCTAACTTGTACTCTCCCAAATGTGTAGTACAGTGCTCTGTATACAGGTGCTCAAAAATATTCTTGGTATCCATCCATTATTAATAGTGGTAATATGTGTTTTAGCACTTACTCTGTTCTAGGCACTATATTCAGCCCTGGGTTAGATAGAGCAAATGGGGTTGGACTCTGTCTTATCCTAGGTGGGCTTAGTCTCAATCCCCATTTGACAGATGAGGTAACTAAGGCCCAGAGAAGTGCCCAAGGTCACATTTCAACTGTACACCCGCTCATACCACCAGCTCACACCTTTCCTTTTTCCCAAGATCACCCTTCTCACTGCACCTTTTTCTGGGATCTACATCTAATCCCTGCCTCTTTCTCACCTCTTTCCTACCTCCTCCCCGCCCCCAACCCAAACTCTCCCTCCCAAATCTACCAGAGTTCATCTTTCCCCCTGTCCAAAGCCCTCTGAAATCCATGGGGTTATAGGCTATTTGAATTAAACCTGAGTTACTATCTCTAACTTTTTTTTTTTTTTGGCATTCAACCTACCCACTCTACCCTTTTTTACATAACCTTGTAAACTATTTTAAGCCCTTCTTTCTATCTATAAATTGTCTCCCTAAATTACATTGTAAGATCCTGGGGTCATGTCTCCTACCTCATACTTTTCTATGCACACTAGTGCTCAGTAAATACTATTTTTTGATTAATGTACCTGAGTGCTGTGATCAGGCTTTGATTCTCCAAATAAATTTCACTCCAGAAAAGCCATGTAAAATTAGGAATCGTCATTGAAGCCCAAGAAGGTATCCTGGGCAAGTAAAAATCCTAAAACTTTAAGCACTTGTACTACAGTGAGAAGCAATGTGGCCTAGGGGAAAGAACATGGCCCTGGAAGTCAGGGGACCTGGGTTCTAATCCCAGCCCCTTTTCTTCTCTGTGATCTTTATCTGTGCCTCAGTTATTTCATTCATAAAATGGAGATTAAGACTGAGCCCTGTGTGGGATAGAACTGTCCAGCCTGATTTGCTTCTATCCACCCCAGGGCTCAGTACAGTGCCTGGCACATAGTAAGCACTTATGAAATGCCACAGTAAATATCTTGGATCTACCCCAGTGCTTAGTATAACATCTGGTATATAGTAAGTGCTTAAATACCATTTTTAAAAGCCCAAAAAACTTGGGAACAATTTTGTAGGTAGAGCAGGGGCACTATCAGACAAATACAAAGGTTCACCAGGAGCTGGGATAACTATTTCAAGTTGCTAAAAATATTCATGGCCTAAAGATTGCTTCATGTTGTCAAGCCAACCCTTTAACTACTCACTGAAGATACTACCTTGTAAAAAACAAAAGGCTAAAATCTGCTCTTTTATTTCCATCCAAACTGCTACCATGTCAATCCAATCACTTATCTTGTTCTGCTTGGTTACTGTCTCAGATTCCTTGCTGACTTTCCAGCCTGTTTCTCCCCACCCCAGGCCATACTTCACTCTGCTGCCTGGATCATTTTTTCCACAAAAAGGTTCAGGCCATGTTTCCCCACTCCTCAAGAACCTCCAGTAGTTATCCATCCATCTCCTCATCAAAGGGAAACTCCTCACCATTGGCTTCAAAGCACTTAATCACCTTGCCCCTCCTACCTCACCTCACTACTCTTACTACAACTACACCCAAACACTTTGCTCCTCTGAAGCCAACCTACTCACTGTACCTCGATCTTGTCTATCTCACTGTCGACCTCTTGCCCACATCCTACCTCTGGCCTGGAACGCCCTCCCTCCTTGTCTAGCAGACAATTACTCTCCTTGCCCTTCAAAGCCTTGTTGAGAGCACATCTCCAAGAGGCTTTCCCTAAACCCTCTTTTCCTTTTCTTCAAGCTGCTCCTGCATTGCTCTGACTTGCTGTCTTTATTCATCTCCCCCTTCCCAGCCCTTCAGCACTTATGTACATATCTGTAATTTATTTCTATTCTGCCTCCTTGCTCTAGACTGTAAACTCTGGGCAGGGAATGTATTTGTTATATTGTACTCTCCCAAGCGTTTAGTATAGTGCCCTGTATACAGTAAGCACTCAGTAAATACAACTGGGCCCTCCTGAATACTGGATTACAGTTTCTAGCACATTCAGTATAGGCAGCTGTAATTTTCAGCCCAAGAGAAAATGGCAGGAAAGTGTGGTCCAATTACATTTTGTGGTATTAGTCATTTGTCATTTGGTCCTTATAACCTAAATGATTTAAAAAAAAAAAAAGCTCCTTGCAGGTAGGGAATGTGTCAACCAATTCTGACGCATTGTGCTCTCCTAAGCACTTAATACAATGTTTTAGCATACAGGAAGTGCTCAATAAATGCCACAGATTAATTTACAAGATCATGGATGAGATGCCCGTGAACTTTTTTCCAGAGATTCAATATTTAGACTAAATGGTTCACAGGTACATATAGCCTGCTTGGCATTCCTAGAATAGTAGATGGTTGGAGTTCATAAAAGGCCATTTACCTTTCTGATGTTGAAACTAGAATAATTGAACTCCCAAATCCATTTGGGGGCAAACTCTTCCTGGTAAAGGCCCCAAAGGAAATGTGCCAGATGGAGGGTACTTACTGCCTGGAGAATCAGATCCGGGCTCTCAACAACTGGGTTAGGAATGCTGAGGAACTGAGTAAACACAAGGCAGTGAAGTCTGGTGAAAAGAGCACAGGGAGTGGAGTCAGGAGACCCAGATCCCAATCCCAGCTCTCCTTTGGGTCTGCTGAGTGACCTTGGGCAAATCCCTTAACTTTTCTGTGCCTGTTGTAAAATGAGGGTAAAACAGCTGCTCTGCTTCCCTCTTAGACTGGAAGTCCTGTGGGTGACAGGGACTGTGACTGATCCGATTACCTTGTATCTGCCTCAGCACTTAATGGAGTGACAGACGCAGTAAGTACCTAAAATATAACAGGATCAGTAGGCTTTTCGGGACAAGCAACTGAGAGCTCACGTGCCATGTTTCTGAAGAGCTCTGTATTTCATCTTAACACTAAATATCTCTGGCTTATGGCTGGGTAAAGTTGGTTATCTGGAGAAGGGGGTGTGCTGTAGAAATAGTCTGGATTATTGTTCTGTGATGTGGGGTTTCAATTCAATATCCCCTCCCGGGCTCCCTTGTGAACAGGTGAAACTGTTCAATTTAAAATACTGAGGAGGAGGAGGGCAGCCCTGGGTTAAGTAGCCCAACAGCTCTCTTATCTATCCACTCTCCCACCACACCCCAGTTGCACCCTCCCTCTTTAATGGCCTTGTTTCAGCCTACCCTGCCCTCCAATCACCCAGGTTTGAGGGATTGTATGCCCATTCCCCAACTGTCCCCAGCCACTGTAGTAGGAACTGCGAGGGTGGGAAAGATGAGAACGCATAAAAGCAGAAAAACATTGCCAACTTGCTATTGCCAAGGCAACTTTTTAAACCAATAAACCACAACGGAGTAAGGGCCACCAGAGTTAACGGTGGCACACGGCATACGTTAGAGGCAAGGAAATGCTGTAGAAAAAAATATTTTATTTGTGCTCAAACCATTTTCCATTTTGGTCGGAAGAACTGATTCCAGTGGTTTGTGTGCGGCTCCAGTTCCACTGTGACAGGAGTGCCCGGCCCACAATTATAAACCCTAAGGGACGTGGGGAGCCGAGTGGAAGTGAGTAAAATGTTTTCAGCCACCAGCAGGTAGAGAAGGTGGAAACCTGAGTTCAATCCAAAGTTCATTTGCCATCAACAACTGGCCAGAGAGGTGGCTGTCTCACTGGAACATACACGCAGCGCTACCTGGGATTTTGTCGTACGAAGACCACCTTGTCGAGGGGACAAAAATATGTGAGTGGAAAATATCCTGATAAGGGAATGGAAATTTTGTTAATGGGATTCTTTTGAGCAAATCTACTCGGTGTGTGAGGTCTTGTAGGTGACTCCAAAAAAAAAAAAAATCATTTCAAAGATCTAACTCTTGTATATTTTTATTAATTCCAGCTCTTTTACTAAATTAAAATATTTACTCTCAAGCAAAACAATTTAAGAAAAAAGGGCAGCCAATTTCAATCCGACTGGTATTTATAAAAAAAGTCTCTGCAGTTAGTCTTGCAACAAATTGGATTTAGCAAGCCAAATCATATTTTCATATAAATCTAGGGGTGTAACAAAGGGGGAATAGTATATAAATAAGTTCTGTACTATTTACACTTACAGGAACTAGCCCAAAAAATGCTGTTAAGAAAAGAAACATCAGCTGTTAGAAAAAGGTAACTACTGATTTTTGCATCCTTCCATATGCCTTCTATTACTTGGATGCTTTCATATCTTTAGGTTTGCATTTTCTATACTAGCCTGGGATATATATATATATATATACTCATATGAGTATATGAGCATATATATATATAATACATACACACATACATATATATATATATGTATATTTGCATAGAATCACTTAGAAAACATGAGTTAATCTGCCTTTCACATCACAGTAGGAGCTCTCAGTCTAACAGTACGAAAGAACACTTGGTCTGCGGCCGGCGGAGATAGCGGGAGCAGCACCGTCCTACCAAGACGCCTTCCCGCTCGCCTGGCCTAGTTTCCGTGTTGTCCACCCGGCTTCTTGCTCTTGGGGACGAGGAACACGTGGCCGTCGCGCGTCTGCTGCAGGGAGTAGTCGGCCGGCGAGTAGGGCTGCCCGTCCTGGTCACGCAGCATGCTGAAGACCTCCAGGTACAGGCTGCTCAGCTGCTGCTTCAGGAGGCGGAGGCTAAGGTCGTGCTCTCCCTTCTCCTTGAGCAACTTCTCCTTCTCGTCCTTCAGGTGATCCAGGTCCTGCTCCAGTTCCACGATGTTTTCCAGCTTGCGTTTACGGCAGTTCTGGGCGGCCACCTTGTTCTTGCCCCTCCGGCGGATGTCACGGATGAGCGCCAGCTGGGCTTCGCTGAACTGCTCCTTGGACATCATCTCATTGAAGTCATCCACGGGCAGGTTGATGATCTTTTCCACAGGGAAGGGGATCTGCAGAGCCTTGGCCCTCTGCTCATCCCGCGTGAAATGCGCCTCCAGCCGGCCCGCGGGCCTGTCCCTGGTGCCTGGGGGCGGCCCCCGGCCGGCCAGCACCTCCTTCTTGGGTGGGTCTGCCTGTCTCCCGCCCTCGGCCCCCGCGTGCGGCCGGATCTTGGCGCCACCGGGCGGGCCGCTGTCCACGTCGTCCGTCTCCGAGTCACTGGAGCCTGGGGCAGCATCCCCGTCGACGGAGTCAGCCAAAGGCTCGGGGGAGGCTGCAGCAGGGCTCGTGTTGAGGGAGATGCCTGAGTCGGCGTCGTTGGATTCGGGCCGGCCACAGGGCCGGGGGGTAGCGAAGGCTTTGCACAGGGCCAAGTCAGCCAGGTCCACAGGCTCGTTCAGCAGGTCCGTGAGCGACCTGCTCGGAGCCCCCGCCCCCTCTGCCCCCGGCTCCAGCTCCACCACAAATGTGGTGTAGAAATCCTCACAGAAGTCAGGGCCAAGGGAGGGGCTGGGGGGCTGGGCGCAGGCGCCTGATACACTGAGGTCTTGCGTGGGAAAGGCACTGCCCTCAAAAGCGCCAAGGAAGGCGGGGCTGCTGTCGCTCATCTCTTTCTCAATGGTGCAGGCCAGCGGGGAGAGCACGTCGTAGAAGCCATAGGGGCGGTCTGCAGCGCCCGATTTGGGTTCGGGACTCGGCAGTGGGGCCGCCTCAGCTTGCTTGTCATTTTGAATGTTAAGACACTGTGTGAAGAAGGGCAAAGGTGACGAGAACGCTGAGCAACTGAAGCCCGATCCTAACGCTCAACCCATCCACCCTGACAGGAGTGCAAGGAGGGCCAGCAGGCTTTCCATCTCCTGCTCAGCCAGCCGGCCCTCCCCGGCTCCTGACTTTTCCCCTGCCATCGAGCACGCCGCACCAAGGGAGTGTAGGGGAAAGAGGAGCGAGGCCACCTGCTCTGTGGAGCGGGGCTTGGTGGTGTCAGGCCTAGCCCAGGTGGAGGGTTTGGGCCCCAAGGGGGCTATCTACAAAGGAGCCCACCAAGCGATGAGTGAGCGATCAATCCCCTCACTTCTCTTGTACAGAAGGGCCTGAGTTCAGATCCTAGGTTTGCCATGTACTTTCGCTTTGTGAAAAGCAAAATGACCGCGCCTTCACCTCCACCCAGTCCTCCCCTGTCCCCACTGGCATGAAGGGAGGGGGCACGTGTTTGGGGTCTCTGCTTGGGCCCGGCGTCACCTGTAACTCTGGAATGGACAGCAGCTCCTCCCACACTTGCTCTATGTCTTGCATAGCGGCTGAGTCCGTGGCGGCCGGCTCCAGGATAGGGGCTTCGGCAGGAGCTGGAGTCGGGCTGGGAGGGACGAAGACAGGGCTGCTCTCGGCAGGGGGTGGACTGAGAGATTGAAGTGTGGCTGGAGCAACCTAGGACCAAGCACGGAGACTTTATCACCCCCCCACCCTAGGCCAAGTCCACCCAGGGGCTCTCCCAGTCAGCGTTAATGAGGAGTAGGGCTGGGCTGCCCCACTGCCCCCAGCCTCAAAGCTCTGGCCCAGAGTTGCTCTTCCATCTGGCAGTTGGAGAGAACCAGAAAGGTTGTGCTTTCCCAAGCTCTTAGTACAGTGCTCTGCACACAGTAAGCGCTCAATAAATACGATGGAATGAATGAACTCCAAATGCTGCCTTGAGCCCCTCCGGTTACTTGGGTTCCTGTTCTGGTTGCGGTTGGGACCTGTGCGCTCTGCCCTGGCCTTGCCAGCAGGAACCCTACCTTCAAATTAATGTTTCTGGGACAACCCCCTCTCCCTGGGGCCACCTTTCTGCTAAGGCTCTTTGATCAGAATAATGAATTTCAAAATCGTTATCTTTCCCACCCTAGGAACCTGGTTTCGAAGTCTCCGGTGAGCTGGTCCTGCCATTGTTTTGCACTTTGGCAACGGCAGGGCTCCTGGGACCTTATTGCTTTTCCCACTGGAGGCCAGAGCCCTGGCACTGGAAGTGCCCACGCTCCCTTCCCTCCTCCAGCCAAGTGTGGCAGGAGAAGCAGAAGAAGTAGAGAAGCAGGGTGGCCTAGGAGTAAGAAGAACCCGGGCTTTAATCCCAGCTGTCACTTGCCTGCCGTGTAACCTTGGGAGAGTCACTTCTCTGGGCCTTGGTTCCCTCCTGTAAAATGGGGATTCAGACTGCGAGCCACCTGAGTAGCTCATATCTACCCCAGTGCTTAGAACAGTACTTGGCCCATAGGAACCATTTGACAAGTACCATTTGAAAGAAAAAAAAAAACCCAAATCCTGTGGGAGTCCAGAGCCCTGGAGCTTCTGAGCCAAGCTGAGTCCAGGAGTTCCTCTCCATCCCAGCCGGCCCGGGATCTCCCTTCCCTCCCACCGGCAGCTGGTGGAAGCTCATGGCCTTGGTGACAAACCCCTCCATTGGGCTGCCTTCTCCACCCCTCAGCCCTGTGCTATTGCAGAAGCAGGTGAGTGAACCCTAAGTGTGGGCACACTGCTAGATTCCCACTGGAGCCCAGCTCTTCTTCCAGTCTAAGCTCCCGGTAGGCAGGGAATGTGATGCCAACTCTGGTGTATCGTATTCCCCCAAGGGCTTAGTAAAGGGCTTTGCACACACAATCAGCACTCAAATACCACTGACAGTGAAGAGCTTTACAATTAACCCCAAAAGACCCCAGGACTCTGATTATTAAGTTTGCTACAGCTTTGACATTCCCATTAAACACTGGCTGGACTCACCTGTGTTTCCCCCCAGCCGGACCCCCCCCCCCCCCCCCAATTCTAGTCTCCCTGCCTCCTGTATTTGAAGCAGGGGAGAGGGAGGAAGCCCCTCCAGGCATGTGGCCAGCGAGGCCCGGGGGGCAGTGACAGGTTGCAGTGGGTTGTGCCTGGGTGCCTGGGTTACAGGCCCCTGCGGGGATGAGATGGATGAGTTGACGCGGTGGGGGGGTGGGGGGAATGCCCCGGCCAGACTTGGAGGCCCAAGGGCTGCATCTCAGTGGCCAGTCGAGGCCAGGCCCCTAGCCGGCTAGGCCCCACTGCCCCGTGGCAGCCGTGAGGGGGCTGCGGGCGGGCCAGCAGCCCAGGGACTCAGTGCTGCTTCTTGGGCCGGGAGGCGGGGCCGGATGTCGACGCTCCCGGCGCCCGGAGACAGGCTCTGACCTGATCCGCCGTGTCCGCGGCAAAGCGGAGCGTTGGTCCTGGCCCCTCCCAGGCCGGCGCACGCAGGCCCAACTAGCTGGCTGGCAGAGTTTGGGGGCGGGAGAGTCTTGGGGGGGCCCCGTTCCACAGGTGCTGGTGGCAGCCAGGGAGCCCCAAGCCCGGCAACCAGGCCGTCTCCCTCCAAAATGCCTAAAAGGAAACCTGAGGCTGGAGCCGCAGCGGGAGGACCGATTCCCGGGGGGGGGAAGGGGGGGGGGCGAGCCGCGTTGGGCAGGCATGGGGAGTATTGCAGCGAGCCCCATGGCAATGGCGGGTGGAGGGGGAGCCCGCTTACCTCATTGTCGTCCACGAAGGGGAACGTCTCGGTCAAGAGCTGCATGCAGTCATCGAAGGTCAAGGCATCCGGCTTAGGGGTTGGGGGGCTCTGGGGGGAGAGAAGGCGCAATTGGGGTCCCGTCCGCCTGCCCATTCCCTCCCAAGATGTGGGCAAAGCCACATGACTGGACACAGAGGCCCCCTTCCCTCCCCCCCAGCCCCGTACCTGGGAGAAGGCCGCGGGCCCATCCCCGCCTTCAAGTTGAGAGGGCCGCGCGGGCTGGATGGGGAGGAACTCGCCCGTCTCCTCGTCCAGCTGGAACTGGGCTAGCAAGGCCTGCTCCCGCTCTTTCTGCAGCTGCTCTTGCCTTTCCTTTTCCAATTTCTTCTGTTTCTCCAGCTCATACTCCTTCTGCCGCTGGCAGAAGTCAAACACTTCCCGGCCCGCCCCGAGGTCGATGTCCTGTCTCCAGAGTATGTCAATCAAGTTCATGTCCTACATGGGAGAAAGAGAGAGAGGAAATGATGCTTAAGGACTTCCAAACTTCTCACTGACCAATATTCGCTGGGAAGGGAGACGAGTTATAAATCCATAAGGGCTTCTTAATCGCCACGTTAAACATTCACAACCCTTCGCACGACAGGTCTGATTCCAGCCAGCGAACCCTATGCCTCCAAAACCATCCCAACTCACCAAGCTGGCCTTTCCATAAATCGGGGGTGGGGGGAGGGGCAGGGGGAGACCGGAAGAAGAAAATAGAAAATCTGGTCATTGGTACTGTGCCAAGCCCTACGCAAAGCACTGGGGTAGATACAAGAGAATCAGTTCAGGTACAATCCCCGTCCCGCATGAGACTCACAGCCTGTGGAAGCACAAATACTCAGTCTCCATTTTACGGGTGAGGAACCTGGGGCACAGAAGAGTCATGTGATTTGCCCAAAGTCACATGGCAGGCAAGTGGCAGAGCTGGGCTTAGAGCCCAGGTCCCCTGACTCTCAGGCCTGATGCTCTAGCCATTAGGCTGTGCTGCTTCTCAAAAAAAAGAAAAATTGCCCACAGTAGTGCAAAGTGAGGAACTTTTCCTGGGGAGACGCATCAGACCACCTGCGGCCAGCAGCCTGTGAACAAATCCTCCTGGCAATTAGCGGCTAAGAACCATGGCTGCTCAGGATAGAGATGAGAGGCGGGATGCATCGTTTAAGAAATTTCCAAACAAGTCACCTCTCCTGCTCCCTGGTTCTCCTTCTCTCCCCTCCACCCACTTTGGCTTAGAGTAAAAGGGTCACCAGGAGAATTTTTACCGAAACACCTGATACGGGCCTACACCCTGGGTTTCCCCTCATGCCTTCTTTAAATAGAGTTTTCTTTGGAAAGGGAATAACTAACATTCAGTCAGCAGACCCTCTCTACCCTATGGGTAGCTGCCCTTCCAGTCAGGAGACGCTGCAGGCATAACACTGACTTACGGCCAGGGCAAGGCCAGACCCCTGCCAAATGGGCAGCTTTACTGGTCAGCCTTACCTCAAACAATACTTTTCTGCTCTGAAGGAACTGCCATTCTAAATGGGGGCAGGGGGAGCGTCAATTAGAGTATTGATTCCCTGCGGTTCAGTGGAAACTGCCTCCTTGAGGTCACTGCAGGTGGCCTCCAGGCAGCAGAGGCTGGAAGGACCAGGCCAGAAGGCACGTAGGCAAGTGGGAGTTGGGGGAAGCCAGGGAAGTAGGTGGGCCAGGATCCGAGCGCCTGGAGCCGGGATGGCCAGGAGAAAGGGACAGCAAAGGGGCAAAAGTGGGAGGGAGGAAGAGCTTTGCTCCTGCGGAAGCCGTAGCAACAAGGCACAGGGATGTCCCGCCACAAACGGAGGACGAGGGAGGGCTAAATCTACAAAAATCCCTGCTATCTCTCGGGTGCGTTTATTTTTCCAAAGCCCGCTCACGTCAATCCTCACTTGGGGCCTCACAACATCCCTGTGAGGTGGGAAGAGACAGGCATCATTAATCCCATTTGACAGTTGAGAAAACCGAGGCCCAGAGAAGTTAAGTGACATTCTCCCCCGCTGAGGTTACCCAGCGGGTCGGTGGGCGAGCGGGTCGCGAACCGGAGTCTCCTGAATCCAGGAATGGCAATACCGCTTCCCTCTGAAGAGAAATACAAGATCCACTTCTACCCATGGATTCCAGGGATAAATACTCTGAAAATACACGTGCGCTGACTACTGTCAATAGTTTCTCAAAAGTAATAGGAGCCAGCAATAATTTAAAGAGCTCTACCTTCATGTCAACAAAGCTTCTTGCTCTGGACTAAAGCAATGAACAATGCAGGGAAGCTTTGGGGGCTTGTTTTCACAATAAAGTAGTGGGCATTAGTAAATATGAAAACCATCTACAGTTTGGAGATTGGCCCCGGGGGAGATAGGCACAAACCTGAGATGGTTGAAAATCGGTCCTGCCTTTTCTAGACGAGTCGTGGCCGAGGGTCCTCTGAGCCCCATGGGATGTGGGGACTGGATCTGATTTAATTGTATTGTATCCTTCCCAGCGCTTAGTACAGTATTGGCCCATAATAAGCGCTTAACACATACCATTCTCATTATCAATGCCTCTGATTAACCGACGTGGGGAATCCATTGTTCACAAGTGTGCACACGCACTTTTGGTGCATACCACACAGGCATCAGGTTTTTGGGTTTTGCGGTATTTGTTAAGCATTTACTATATGCCAGGTGCTGTACTAAGCGCTGGAGTAGACACAAGCTAATCAGATTGTCCACAGTCCCTGATCCCACATGGGGCCTGGCCTTAATCCCCATTTTCCAGATGAAGGAACTGAGGCCCAGAGAAGTGAAGTGACTTGCTCAAGGTTGCACAGCAGACAAGTGGCAGACCCAGGTCCATTTGACTCTCAGAGTTTTAGGTTCCCTAAATTCCTCCAGTAACCCCACCCGCTGCAAGCCAAAGGGGCTGTGCTTGCACCCTGTGCTCTGAGTGACCACCAAGCTGCTCCCACCAAAGCCCCCTGCGGGCGGGGACCCTTCCTGCCCCCTCGGGAAGGCTGGCCGGGACCTCCTTTTCCCTGGCCTGGCCACTGTCAACTGTCGAGGCCCAAAGAGGCGGGACTCCCACCAGGCGGACAGTGGGTCCAAACCTCCTCACCCGCCAAGCCTTCAAGGCTACAGTGCCGCCAGTCGGGCAGGCTGCCCTGTCTGCCCATCCACCCGTCCAGCAGCTAGTCCATCCGTCCGTCCTGCTGCCTTTCACCTCAGGACCAGGGTGGGGCTTGGAAGTAGCACAGCGGGCCCGGAGCCGGGGCTTCCCCTTCGACCCCCAGGCAGGGGGGCAGGCATAAAGCCTGCAACTACGGGTGAGCCTTCTGGCTTTGCCCCCTCCCCCCAAAAGGGACAGAGTGAGGTGACGCAGCTCCTTTGGCCCCAAATCCCCCAGTCTGGGAGAGGGCTGCCCGCTCGGGCCTGGCCACCTCCTCCCCGGGATTCCTTGTTTAAGTGGGCCTCAGTTCATTTCCGCTTCCCAAACCGGGTGCTCCTCTCTAGCTGCCGGGGGTTTCCGGTGCAGAAGAGTCATGTGAGTCAGCAGCCCACGCAGATTCCCAAACAGAAGGAGTCCCTCGTGAGGGTGGACAGATTCCAGTTTGCCACTTGCTGTCTTTGCCCACCTGCCCGCCCGGAGGAGGCCAGCTGTGGCCACTCAGATCTGGAACGCCACCGCCTGCCCTCCTGGTTGTGGCTTTTCTGACAAAGAGGAACGCGACGTGTTCTAAAGCCCTGTTTTACAACATACATTGGGGCTAGATCAATTTAACCTTTCATCATCACCATCATCCAGGGTATTTATTACCGTGTGCAGAGCACTGTACTAAGTTCTTGGGAGAGTATCGACGCTTAGTACAGTGCCTGGCACACAGTAAGCGCTTAACAAATATCAAAATTATCATTATTATTACTACAGTACAACAGAATCGGCAGACATGTTCCCTTTTCGTCATGAAGAGCTTAGTCTAGAGCCAAAGAAGCAGAGTGGTTTAGTGCATAAAGCACGGGCCTGGGAGTCAGAAAGACCTGGGTTCTAATCTCACCTCTGCCACATGTCTGTTGTGTGACCTTGGATGAGTCACTTTACTTCTCTGGGCCTCAGTTATTTCATCTGTAAAATGGGGATTAAGAGTGTGCACCCCATGTGGGACAGGAACTGTGTCCAATCCGATTAATTTGCTTAGAATGGTGCTTGGCACATAGTTACAGCTTAACGAGTACCGTTATTAATTAATTACCTTAGGATGAGGCAGTACAGTCTAACAAAAAGACCCTTGAATTGGGATTCAACGCTTTAGTTCCAGTTCTACTCCAGCCTGCTGTGTGACCTTGGATCAGTCACCTAACCAATTCTGACTTCAGTTTCCTCATCTTAAATTTAAAATGGCAACACTCGCCCCTTGTCCCTCATTAGAATAACTGACTTGGAAACATTTTGAATACCTCAGAAAATACTATATAAAGACAAGATATTACAGACTACTTCGAGACTATCCTTAAATGCCGAGGTAGATCAGGTCGGACAGAAGGAGCACATGGTGCTCACAGCCTGAGAGAGACGGAGCACGGGAATTTAATCTCCACTTTACAGAATGAGGAAACTGATGCACCGAGACATTAAGTAACTTGGCCAAGGTCACACAGCGGGCAAGTGACAGAGCTCAGATTAGAACCCAGATCCTCTGACTCCCAGGCCCGGGCTCTTTCCACTAGGCAACACTGTGTCAGTGGTATTCGCAAGGCCTTGATTTTCTTTTCCCCCCTCCATGAAAACAATATCTCTGGGTCGCTCTCATTACATGAGACCTGGTTTGAATAATTTACTTGGCTATCGAGATTTGGCAAGGGCACCCGCTGAATTATAAACGGAAATTATACACTGTCCTGTAATACGCCTTCCAGTAAGATAGAGACCAAATTCCTTGTTAATGGATGGCAATGGAGTTGTGGGCATAATTAGTGTCAGTTGGTCTCTCCGGATTGGCAGGGCAAATGAACTAATTAACTTAGCCACAATTGGAGCTCCAGCACCATGGTAGAGTTTCATGACGAGTAGCTAGTTCACCAGCTGCTCACTCTCTCCACTTTTAGCAGATCTGAAATTGCTTCCGAGCCCTGGAGCTCCTGCAGTAGATGCTCCTGGTAAAACTGGTATGATCGAGGTGAGGTAACTCAACTACGTGACCCACTCACAAATAGCAAAGGAAATCCCCCAAAGCACTTTCCCAAGTGCTCTGCACATTGTAAGTGTCCAATAAATACCATTGATTGATTAAGATAGGGTTCGGGTGCTGGGAAATTCACCGGGAAGACCCGTTTGAGGAAGTGGGATTTTAGGAGGGATTTGAATGCGGGAAGAGCCGTGGTTTGTCTGACGGGGTGGAAGGGAAGGTTTCAAGCCGGGGGAACCACCAGGGTGAGGGGACTGAGGAGGGAGAAACGAGCCTGAGGTGTGGCTGGAGGATTGGTTTGAGAGAAGCAGAGTCGCTGAGTTGGGGATAGCGGGTGAAGAGAACAGATACTAAAGCCAGAACTGCATTTACCAGAAGGCTCCGTCCATCGCTTTTCCAGAAATGACTCTTCTCGCCTCAGAACTATTACTGACCCAAAGAGGAAATACTGATAATGGTTAAACACCATAAAACAAACCCGGAAGGGTGAAGGAGAGAAAGACAAGGCAATGGTCCATGGATGGGGATGATAATATATAATAATAATAATAATAATGATGGTAGCATCTGCTAAGCGCCGATTATGTGACAAGCACCGTATTAAGCAGGGTTGATACAAGATAATCAGGTCAGGCAGCCCCTGTCCCACAGGGGCCTCACCAGCCTAAGGGGAAGGGAGAACAGGTAACGAATACCCCATTTCACAAATAAGAAAACTGAGCCTTGGAGAAGTTAAGTGACTTTCCACTAGGCCACGGCTGCTCCTCTGATGCAGTAAGTAGTCAGGGTGGGGTATAAGACGTGTTTGGATCGGTGTAATTGTGGTTTGTGTGTCCTGCAGTTCAAGCTGAGAGCTAGGCCCGGCCAGGGTGAGGAGCTGATGCCAAGAGATCCAGGGATCTGTGGCCTAACTCCCGGCTGCTGCTCCTCCCCAGAGGATGCCCTGAGGTCCCAGGCAGTGCAGCCCAGCACCCCGCAGCACAGACGGCGCCACCTTCGAGGCTGGGCTCCGTCCTACGTGGAAGAGCTGGTTTGCTCCCCCACATATGGAGCACTGAGGAGATGCTACAGGACTTCAGAGATGCCACCGTAATCACCGTCTTCGAGAAGACTGTGAACCCATGTCGGGAAGGGACAGTGTGCTGACCTGATAAGCTTGTATCTCTCCCAGCGCTTAGAACAGTGACTAACACACGGTAAGCACTTAAATTCAATAATAATACTAATGACAATCTTACTACTCCCGCTGAAAATAATACTAATAGTTACCTTCTGAGTTGTCCCAGTCCCAAATAATTATTATGGTATTTTTTAAGCGGTTACTATGTGCTAAGAACTTTCTAAGCGCTGGGGTGGATGTGAGGTAATCGGGTTGTCCCATGTGGGGCTCACAGTCTTAATCCCCATTTTAAAGATGAGGTAACTGAGGCCCAGAGAAGCTAAGTGATTCGCCCAAGGTCACACAGCAGACAAGTGGCAGAGCTGGGATCAGACCCCACATCCTCTGACTCCCAAGCCCAGGCTCTTGCTGCTAGGCCATGCTGCTTCACGAGAATGAGAAGCAAATGAGAAGACAGGCTCGCCAGCAATGAGGCAATAGTCATTACAACACAGCTTCAACAAGCAGGATATGTGAGAAGGGTGAGTAAGACAGCCACCGTGCCACTGAGGCCGCCCATTAGCCCACTGTGATGAAGCAACAGCTTAGAGCTGGAAGACGAAGACAGAGAAAGATAGCAGACCCACTAGGCCCAGCAGGCAGACATCGGGCCAGGGGCCGCTCTCTTTGAGCTGAGGACTTGGGGGAAAAAAAAAAATCAAATCAGGATTCTGAGATGTTTAGAAAAAAAGCAACGAGCTTTACTTGGCCAGGAGCAGCTGGACTGTAGGCTCCCTCTAGACCGTGAGCTCGCTGTGGGTAGCGAATGTGTCTGTTATATTGTACTCTCCCAAGTGCTTAGTACGGTGTTCTGCACACGGTAAGTGCTCAATAAATACAACTGACCGACTGACTGACGGTAGCCCGGGGAAAGACATGAACGCAGCCCTTTTGGCCGAGTGGCTAGAGCCCAGGCCTGGGAGTCAGAAGGACCTGGGTTCTAATCCCAGCTCTGCCACGGGTCTGCTGTGTGACCCTGGGCAAATCACTTCACTTCTCTGTGCCTCCGTTACCTCATCTGGAAAATGGGGATTAAGACCGAGCCCCATGTGGGATGGGGACTGTGTCCAACCCAATTTGCTGGTATTCACCCCAGTGCTTAGAACAGTGTCTGGCACATAGTAAGTACTTAAAAACCATAATTATTATTTCGCAGATCCGTGGCATAGATGGGATTGTCAGTCCCCCAGGCGTCTTTTCGGTCAGCCACCCAGGGGCTGGGATCCCTCCATCAGAATCGGGAGGGGGGTGGCACAAAGACTCGGCACAGATGATTTCTGTGGCCCTCCTTCCCACTTCCTCTCCCTTCTGAACTTCCTAGTCGCACCTCCAGCCCCAGCCCCTCCCCGCCACACCAAAGAATCAGACACTTTTTCAGAGGCTGAAGCCGGATGGATTGGGCAGGGATTGTCTCTATCTGTTGCCAAATTGTACATTCCAAGCGCTTAGTACAGTGCTCTGCACATAGTAAGCGCTCAATAAATACTACTGAATAAATGTATCTTGAATAAATCCGGGCCTATCTGACCACATATTCTCCCCTCTAGAGCCCCAAGCTGAACACAGACTGACTCCTAGAAACTTGAAATGGAGAAGTCACAGGCTTCAAAGATTGATCACTGGGCTTGTGGCTATCCAACACCTTCCAGACCACATTTCACATTCCTCCACTTGCTGGAATGTCTAAAGTAATAGCTTCAAACAAAAACAGTTTCCCCTGGGGCATGAAGCTACACCTTACAGGTGCCCCAAATATGAACCATTTTCACCTCCAATTGAAAACATTATTCCTCCAGTGGCCTTTTGAATACTCCCTAAGCACTGCCTCTCTCTAAACTGAGCCCATGAGTCTGCCTATGTTAGAACGGCTCTCCCACAAAGTGTACCCTTTATTCAATAATCATTCCCTTCCTTTCAAACTATTTTCTCCAACCTTGAGCCAAAAAGCTCAAATTCTTGCTCATCTCCTGGGATGATCAGATCTCCAATTTAATTTACTTTACTCCTTCATCTCTCACATAAAAGTATCCCCAAATGATTCATGACTCAATTACATTCAACATGAAAATGCAAGGGTAGGTAGCATAGGCGCTTTACAGCCCCTTCACACAAGAACATGTAGCAGCAAACAGAATTTGATTTCATTAAACAGAGATAAACCAGGGAGGCGCTCTTCCCCCCATCTAAGGAGGTGCAGCGTGGCCTAGTGGAAAGAGCATGGGCCTCGGGGGCGGGGTGAGGGTTAGAAGAACTGGGTTCTAATCCAGACTCTGCCAAGTGCTTCCTGTGTGACCTTGGGCAAGTCACAACTTCTCTGTGCCTCAGTTATGGCATCTGTAAAATGGGGATTAAACCCTCCTCCCTCCAAGTTAGACTGTGAGCCTCACGTCCAACCCTATACACTTGTATCTCCCCCGGCGCTCAGAACAGTGCTTGACACAGAAAGCCCTTAAATACCGTAGATAGAGAAAATGTGCTGCTCTGACCACTCTTGCACTGGCAAATAGAGCAAGTGATTCAACGGCAATTATTACAAGAAGCTTCAGTGGAATCGTCATGTTTATTACAATGTAAACACGACTCCATTTTGAAAGCAGCTTAGCAACCATCGCAGAGGGAAAAACCCACGGTACCTAAGGGGCGGTCTGCACTAGGTTCTCCTTCCGGGATGACTTTCAGGCCTGTGAGGTCTTCCGGAGGATGACGACTTTAGCGGTGGCAAAATTAAATCTGACTCCAATTAGTCTGTATCGAAAACCATTCTGTTGTTTCTCAAAGTTTCCTTAACAGAGAGAAACTATTTTTGCCCGTCACCAAATCAGTCAATAACCGTGGGGGACAAAACCAAGACATCGCACTCCCATTTCCTCAACTACCCACTTCTGTCCTCCTAAAGGCGCTGCCCTTGTTAGAAGGGGCACAAATATCACTGTGCTGGGAAGCTTAGCTTCGAAACATTTTCATGGGCTGCTTCCTGGCTGATTACCAGTAAAGATTCGCTCCTCTGTGACATACAATCCACCGTAGTAGAGTTACAGGAAGGCTCGGGCATCGTACTGTCGGGGAAGCCACGTGACAGAACACAATGCTCAAGACGTCATCAGCCTCGGCAACCGAGCTGTGCGATATCTTGGACTGTTTATTTTGGGAAGGTGACACACCTCTCGACCAGAAATGGGAAAATTAGATACGGCAGGTCGATTGTGAGACGACAAGTCTGGGCCACCTGCGATCACAGATGAATCGTTCTCCCGGACGTCTCGGTCTCTACGTGGGGCTTTTTCTGACCTCCTGGAAGCCTGACCGTTCTCAGTGTTGGAGAAGGCCTCGCAGCCAGGGTCCACGCTGGAGGGCCTGTGGCCTCAGCCGGCGCCTTGTGAGACCTCTCTGATCCCCCAGGCAGTTGGCGTCTATGGATGCTTTTTCTGGCCTCTTCCCCATTCTGGAAGGGGGAGCAGTGCCACTCCTAAATGGGCCTGCTCACACACACACACACACACACACACACAGGGTAAGGGGGATGTTCAACAGGGACTCTCGCTCCACTTCTGAGATACCAGCATCCCGGGATACCGACAATTGCACCAGTCTCTGGACCGCCCATCCCTGGCAGACTGACCACTGTCCCACCTCCGGACATCAATGGCACCGCCCAGGCGGAAATGGCAAATGTGGGAATGGGGTTCAGACCTGAGCAGGGGCTCGGTTCCCTTGGGAGCAGTACGTGGCTGGATCCTGATCCGGCGGGTCGGTAGATGAGGATTTACCGTGGACACAGCACACGGTAAATTACAATGGAGAGGATAGACACGATCCTTGTCCCGAGGGGGAGGCCGAACTGAAATGAACTATGGATGTGTATATAAGTGCCATGGGCGGAGCCCAGGGTGACTACCATGGGTCTAAGGGGTATGTATCCAAGTGGATAGGTGATGCAGAAGAGGTGTGTGGGGCTGGGGGGGGGGGGAGTAGGGGAAATGAGGGAAGGACTCTTGGAGGAAATGGGATTTTAATAGGGCTTTTGAAGGTGAGGAGAGTGTTGGTCTGCCAGATATGAAGAGGGAAGCTGCACTTAAAAGCGTTATGGAGGGCTAATCTCCTCCTTCCCAGACTAAGCCCCTCCTTTCCTCTTCTCCCATTCCCTTCTGTGCAGCCCTGACATGCTCCCTTTGTTCGCCCCCCCCCCCCCCCCCCGGCCCCCGCAGCCTCACAGCACTTATGTACGTATCTGTCATTCATTTATCTGTACTGATGCCTGTCTCCCCCACTCTAGACTCTCAGCTCATTGTGGGCAGGGAATGTGCCTGTTTATTGTTGTGCTGTACTCTCCCAAGCACATGCAGTAAGCACTCAATAAATACGAGTGAACGAATGAATGTGGGTGACGGGTCGGCGGCGAGATAAACGAAATTGGGGTACAGTGAGGAAGTTGGCATTGGAGGAGAGCAGTGTGCGGGCTGGGTTGTAGTAGTTCGGTGAGGTATGGTAGGAGGGGGTGAGCCAACAGTGATTGGGAGTGAGCTACCCTCATCTACTCTAGTACAGAGGCTTAGGCAGTGGCTGTAGTAACAGCCACCAAGAAGCAGCAAGGTCTAGTGTAAGAAACATGGGCCTGGGAACCAGTGAACCTGGGTTCTAATTCAGATGCCACCACTTGTCTGCTCTGTGACCTTGGGCAAGTCATGTAACTTCTCCGTGCCTCAGTTTCCTCATCTGTAAAATGGGGCTATGACGCTGAGCTCTTGTGGGACAGGAACTGTGTCCAACCTGATTAGCTTGGCTCGACCCCAACCTGATTAACTTGGATCTATCCCAGTGCTCAGTACAGTGCCTGGCACATAGCAAGCACCTAACAAATCCCAGAAAACAGCAAAACAAAAAAAATTTCGTCGCCGGGTATCACTTCACAAGTGTGCCGACGTGGCATCTGAACGGCCCTCTGATCCCGGGGTGTGCACATCTCCAACCACTGGTAGTTTCTGTGATTTCCCAAGACCTCGGCCTATCGTGTGTGCCCTGGCTTTTCTTCTCCTTTCCATTTTCAGTTCCCTTCCTTATGGACTGTTTCTTCTGTAAACAGAGCCGTTGGGATCCCCTGGCTATGGAAATATCTTGTCCTGGAATATCTTATTATCACTGATCATCTTTCAGGGCCCAAGAACTACAGCCAAAAGAGTAAGGGACTTACCCTTCTCAGAGATAAGACCGTGAATTTCCTGATTTTTCACTTTAGAACCCAGCCAAGTGCAGTCAAGAGTCATAGACTTCTCTCCCTGTCTGGCCAAAGTCAAGTAAATCTTTTCCAGCTCCGCCTCCTCCCGCCCAATATAAAGGTAGCAAATCTGAAACACAGGAGCCTCACTCAAGTCCTGACACTACGCACCTCTAGGCAACCGGCATCGCTCCCCAGAGCCTTCGACGCTACGTCATTTCAAATCTCTGCCCGCATCATTATCTTTCACAATTAAGACTAAAGCTGAGGGGCATAAGAAACCTCAAAACCCCAAGAAGCAATTAATCACCAAACGGCTCCGTTGACCTACTGATCGTGAACACCCCTGGAGCCCAGCGCCGAGCCTGAAGGTGGATGGGTGCAAGTCAAACCCAGGCTTCTGCCTCTGGGCACCCGCACTGAAAACAGGCAACCAGGAACACCAAGCCAAGCTAGCCAGAGCCTGAGAATACACACCGCCAGGTTCGGTTGGAAGTTTCCGATTGGAGAAATTCCACAGCCCAAACTCTTTCGGGCAGCAGGTGGAAGACTGGCTCATGGAGCTTTCCTTCTTTGGCCCCCGAACAAGTATGGGGTTCCTGAAAGACGAGTCAAGCTAGATAAAGCTGCCAAAAGCGAGAGAGGCTCGTCAAGGACCCCCGTTGCCGAGGAGCATGCTATTCTGGGCTCGGGACTGCGTTTGGTAACTGGGTCAACCGGGGTTCGGAGAGGGGTCACGCTCTCCGTACAGATGCCCCGAAAAGCTAAAAAACCCTGAAGGGCCACCACTCACTCTTGACTTACCCAGAGCCCGGATCCCCTAGAGAAGGGCTCCCCAACTATTCACACGCTGACTGTCTTGTCTAAAACTCTGCCCCTACGACAACCAATCCCTCTTCAGCGCAACTCCCAGCTGCTGGAACGCGCCTTCTTAACAGTGACTTCCCCCAAAGCAAGGCCCCATGGCACAGTTAGCCGCCTTGGCCCCTTCTCCGGGCGCCGTGCAGTTGGTTCTGCTGGACAGGCCACAGCCAAGTAGATGCCTAAGGATCGAATTGGCTTCTGGCTGGGGGACTGGACGGGGGGGGGGGGGCAAGGAGGGGGATGGGGGACGGGCAGGGTTGAGCCTTTTCCTCAACTGTAAAATGGGGATTAAACACCCGTTCTCCCACCTACTTAGACTGTGAGCCCCCTATGGAAAAGGGACTGTGCCCAACTTGATTATACCACTGGTATCTACCCCAGCGCTTAGAACAGTACTTGACACAGAGTAAGCACGTAACAGATATACTATTACTGATAATAATACCAGTGAGGGTTCCAGGCACTGGCCCGGTAGGTCTTACAGAGAGCCCTGCCACTGAGTAGTGATTGCTTCATCAGAAGCAGTCGCAGTATTTACTGCAACCTCCCTCTGGCGCATGAGATCTCTCTGATCGTCCATGACAGTCTCCTCCTTTGAGGTTACCCCACGACTGAAGTCTTCCATTCCTCCTTCTCGTCCCCCCAGAATCAATTAAGGGTATTTTCGAGTGCTTACTCTATGTAGAGCCCTATACAAAGTGCTTGGGAGAATAAAACATAGCAGAGTTGGTAGGCAAGTTTCCTGCCCGCAAGGAACTTACTTTTCGTTTCCCGGGGTATAAGGGAAGACACAAAAAAGGAATGCTTATGTGTCAGGTCACCCAAACAGGTAACATGAGACTGTAGCCACTTGCCTGCTGTGCAAACTTGGACAAGTCACTTAACCTCTCTGTACCTCAGTGTCCTCATCTGTAAATGGAGATGCAATACCTTTACTCCCTCCTCCTTAGAATGAGAGTGCAATGAGGGGCAGGGACTGTGTCTGACCTGATTAACTTGTATCTACCCCAGTGCTTTGCATAGTGCTTGGCACATAGTAAGTAATCAACAAAATACCACCATTGTTAATTGCTTTCACCTTGAAACTTCTGGAAAACACTTTCACAAAGCCCTTTAAAAAAGCAATGTCACAAGCAGGCCCCAAGTTTATCCAAAGGGCAGGGCACATCAGAAGTGAACCAGGAGGAGAAACGGCCTCCCCACACCAGTGGTAGAAGCAGGGTGGAAAGACCCTGGGCGTCAGGAGCCTAAATTCTAATCCCGGCTTCGCCACTTTCTTGCTGTGTGGCCTTAGACGTGTCACTTCACTTCTCTGGGCCTCAGTTTCCTCAACTGTAAAATGGGCATTCAATACCTGCTCTCCCTCCTACTTCCCCCTCTTCCCCTCTAGACTGTGAGTTCGCTGTAGGCAGGGAACATATCTGTTATATTGTTATATTGCACTTTCCCAAGCGCTTAACACAGTGCTCTGGACAAAGTGCGTGCTCAATAAGTACAACTGACTCCTTAGATAGTGAGCCCCATGGGGGACAGGGACTGTGTCCTGCCTGATTATCTTGTATCTACCCCAGCGCTTAGGTCAGTGTTTGGCACATAGTCAGTGCTTAACAAATCCCACAATTATTATTATTACCAGCGTAGAACAACACCAAGCCCCAGGAGCTTCAGGAAAATAAACGGAGTTCAGCAGAGCCCCAGGAACAATGCCAATGTGGGTCACCGACCTGGCAAAAACTTAAGCTTCAGAAGGAAAAACAGAGAACTGCCCAAATACAACCAAATGAATGGTGCTCTCCTGGGTACAAAGTGACCCAGAGCTCATCTGGAAAGGTGCTTTTTTCCCCCAAATATTATCTATTCCCAATTTATGCATCATCTAGATTTCCCACAGGCCTTTTCTATTACCCAGGAAAACCACCAACTCAAGAGGCCGGCTTCTACGTTCCTGGCACTCTGAGATACTCTGATCTCTCTGGCGCCAATTACAGCCCGGATCCCAGCACTCCACAGTACTCAAAGTGTGTGAATACAAAGAAAAACTCACTGGGGATGAGTCACATGGGGTCGGATTTTCCCGGTTTGCAGTTCCTCCCTTATTGTAGAGGAACATTCATGAGGGCAACAGGCGAGGTGCAGTAGGGAGGACACTTTACCTCAGCCAGTCCCGCCAGCGGGGGGTGGGGGGACGAACCAGTTAATCCCCCCCGCCCAGACCGACCAGGTTTTCCTTTAAAATGGAGTAATTACAAACTGGAAGGACCTGGCCGGTTGTTTCCCAGGGCTCACGAGGTCTCCAGGCCCGGATCGCAGGAGGCAGATGAGGCAGATGAGACTTCGGCGAACCCTGGCTCGCTGGCAACGAGGGCAGCGTCGGCTCACGTGGCCTGAGCTGCCGGCCTCCCGCCTCGTCCCCCGGCTCCTGGACGCCACGCGGTCTCTCTCCTGCTGGCCTGGGGTCCCTGCTCCGGAGCCAGGCCCTCCACCATGAGACGTGAGCTGGCGGCCTCCTGTTGTTGTTGTTAATCGTTAACTGGTATTTGTTAAATTCTCACTGTGTGCCAGGCACTGTACTAAGCGCTGGGGTAAACGGAAGAAGGTCAGGTTGGACACGGTCCATACCCCACATGGGGCTCAGAGTCTTAATCCCCAATTGACAGATGCGGGAACTGAAGGCCAGAAAAGTGAAGTGACTTGCCCAAAGTCACACAGCAGACAAGAGGTGGAATCAGGATCGGAACCCAGGTCTTTCAGACTGCCAGGCCCATGCTCTATCCACGAGGCCATGCTGCTTCTCTGGCGCCCGCTACCCTGGGGTCCCTGCTCCAGAGCCAGGCCTTCCATCACGTGGCCTCGTCTCGGCACGCCTCCTCAGCGGCCTTTTCGGAAGCAGGGCATTGGCCCCGAGGGAGCCAGGGGAGGAGGGAGGACTTCACAGTGGCTGCAGCCACCCCAGTTGGGGGTTAGAAGTAACGGGAGGTGTCCAGGAAACGGGAGATACCCGGGAGAGAAGGCACTGCCTGCTAATGACCCTGGCTACTGTAACGGCATTAATCAAAGGAGAATAACCCAAGAGGTTGGATTTGCAAAGCCAGATCCGTAGCTTAGGGCTTCAGAAGGAAGTTTAAAAACAGAACAGATGCGTGAGGACATCCTGGAACTCGGGGTTTCGACGTCACCCCCCTCACTGCTAAGAATAAAAAAGGAAGCCTCTAATTCCTCAAGTTGTCGATATCAATTTCAGAAGCCATTTTCCACGGCCTGACCCACACCGAGTTCTCTTACATCGTTCCCGGGGGAAAGAAGGAATTTAAGGAAGACTCTCCCGTTCTGGGTACGCGAGCTCTGAGATGGACCACGGCCACTGCTCCGACAAGGCGCTGTGTCCTAGCGAGGGGGAGGCATGCTGTCAGAAGAATGCTTCCTCCTCCCTGAACAGCGTTCTGGCCAAAGCCCGGTGGGAAGACAGGTGTTATGGAAGAACTGAGAAGGACATCCTCTCTCTCTCTCTACACTGTGCCATCTGACCTCTACCCTTCCACCAGGCCAGATCTAAGCCCCCAAACTTGAAAAAGACCATGTGCCAACCAGAGCAAAGATTTGGATAACCATCTTTCCAAGTGAGAAGCAGGGTGGCCTTGTGGAAAGAACACAGGCCTGGGAGTCAGAGGACCTGCGTTCTAATCCCAGATCTGCTACTTGACTGCTGTGTGACCTTGGTGAACTTCTCTGGGCCTCAGTTTCCTTACCTGTAAAAGGGGAATTAAATCCCACTCAACTCCTACTTGACTGTAAGCCCCCCATGGGACGGGGACTGAGTCCAACTTGAGTATCTTGTATCTACTCCAGGGCTTAGAATAGTGATCGGTACAGAGTGAGCACTTAGAAAAGACCATTAAAAAAAAATCATATCCAGGTGAACTAAAAAAAGTTTCAATACATTTTAAGGCCCTGTGTTTTTTATTTTTTACTCCTGTATTAGAGCAGACACCTTCTGTACAACAATGTACATCTTTTCCTTTCTCTGGGTGTGTCAGTACTGGGCAGAACTGTGGCAAATTTTGCTCTCTGTAACTCCCTGGAGCCGCCCAGTCCAGCAGCTGCCCCTTGGACAGAGGACCCAGTCTCACAGCACTTATTGCCTGAGTAAATGTTCTTATACTCAACTATTCCCCCTAATCTTAATCGGATTTTATGTCTCTCTCCCATGAAGACTGTGAGCTCCTTGTGGGCAGGGAAATACATCTACCAACTCTGTTGTACTGTATTGTTCTAAGCACTTAGTACAGTGATCTGTATGCTGTAAAGCATTCAATAAATACCATCGATTGAGGGCAGGGGGCAAAATGCTAGAGGAGCAGGGGCAAGGGGAGCGGGTGAGAGGGCAGGACGGAGAAAGGGAGGACCATTTGTGACTCCGCCCAGACAAAGCTATGAATGAAAAAAGGAGTTGGAACATGAGGACTCCAAAGGCCCTGAAGTTCCAGCTGGAATGTGACAGAATTGTTGAGGAACAAATGCAACATCCACCAAGGACACAAACGGCCACGAACTCGGTCTCTGGTGAGACACAGCAAGAGAGAGATGAAAGGAACCGGTCCACAGCTTCCTAGTGTAGGTCAAATGGACCCAATCCAGGAACGCTGGCGCGGAGGCTGGGCAGCAAGGATGACAGAGCCTTCTGGGAACTATTGTCCTTCACCTGGCAGGTGGAGAGCAGATGGAATTTGTTACCGCAGTGATCGGTGAAGCCAAACCTATCATAGGCTCGAGAGGGGTTGGATAAATTATTTTTAATGATAACAGCAACAGTACTCATGGTATTTGTTAAGCACTTATTATGTAAGTAGATACCATGCGACCGGAGCAGACCCAGTACCCATCCAACATGGGGCTCACAGTCTATGAGAGAGGGAGGACGGATTCTTCATCCCCATTTTACAGTTGAGAGAACTGAGGCCCAGAGAACTGAAGTGACTTGCCCAAGATCACACAGCAGAGAAATGGTGGTGTCGAGATTAGAACCCAGGTCTCCTGACTCTCATGGCCTGTGCTCTATCCACTAGGCCAGGCTGAGTTTTCTAATTATGGATGAGACGCCCGTAATGGGTGTGATTAAATGTTGGTTCCCCCTGCACCAATCATTTATTGAACACTTCTTGTGTGCAGCGCACTGTACTAAGTGCTTGGGAGAGTTGGTAGACATGTTCCCTGCCCACCAGAAGCTTACAATCTAAAGGGAGAGGCGGACAAAAAAATAATGGAGAGTATTTGAGTGCTTACTGTGTACAGAGCAGTGTACTAAGTGCTTGGGAGAGTGCAATATAATAATATAACGGGTACTTATGTACGGTAAGAACTGTGTGGCTGAGGGTGGGGTGAACGAAGGGTACATATCCAAGTGCAAGGGTGAAACAGAAGACAGAGGGAGAAGGGGAAATAAGAACTTAGTTGGGGAAGGCCTCTTTATTTTAAAGGGCATTTGTTAAGCACTTACAGTGTGCCAAACACAGTTCTAAGTGCTAGAGTAGACGCAGGAGAATCGGTTTGGATTCCCGGGTTTTGGGGAACAGGTCCGAGAGCTCGCACCGTGCATTCCGCCGTGGGGTCTGATGCCCGAGCTGCTTCTGCAATGCCGGGAGTTCTAACGCACGGAAGCCTCTTGCCATCCAACGAGAAGGAAAAGAGAAGCCCTATCTGGACTCTCCGGAATGGGCGCTGCTGACTGTGATCTTTCAAAAACGGTCACGGCCACGGCCGGGTGGCCAACAGCCCTTGCTGCCCTGGGGTACCGCACCTGGGCTTCCCTGCTGGCATGACTGGTAGAACTGTTGGTCAAGAAAAGAAACCTTTGGCTTAGCTCTTTCCGTGTACATTGATTTTGTTAGCTGTAATGAAATCCAATTTGCACAACTCTTGTCGTTATTGGGTCAGGAAAGGTAAGAGAAGTGCACTAATAGCCTAGGCTTGGCTTTTTAAAGATCGATTTTTATTATACTGAAGGTGTGCCTCTTCCGTCATTAAGATACTCCTTCTAGTGGAGAGTCATTTTCGAGCTTGTTACTAGGAATGAAGTTAAGCAATCTTTCCGAGACCAGTTCATAAACGATTAAAACAGAAATCTAGTCGTGACGTAGTCCTGGAGCTCAAATGGCCCTTTGGAGCCCATTTCTAGAGTGGGCAGTCACCCTATCAAATACTTCTAATCATACACTTAGGGTTTTTGACATACTGGTAGGCCCTGCACAAGTACTGTGTGAATTTGCACAGGAGAGATTTTCCTTCTCCTCCTCCCCAACTCCAGTTCAAGAGAACGACTCGGGTGCTGGAGACTCTAAGCCTTCTCCCCACGACATATCGGGTGGCTTGCAGTTTTGCTCTTTATCGCTTGACTTAAAGGCCGGCGTCCGCCAGGCGGGAGATCTGAAGGAGGCATAATTCCCCGTCGGATGGAAACCCCAAGGAGGCCACTACTCCGCTCACGTCGGGAGGGGGAATGGTAACCTGAAATTAATTGAAACCGGTGACCTGGTAGTGGAAGGGTCAAAGGTCTCTGTCCAGAGTCTCGACTCCCTCATTAAGGGTTTCCGTCTCCCAAACCCCTCCACCTGGGCTGGCCGATAGGAAATGGGGAGCGGAAAATGTTTAAAGTCAAAAGAGGGGCTGTGGTCAACCTGACCGCGGCTGCTGAAGGCAGGGGCCGGAGGGGGCTTTTGGTTCAGTGGCGCCTCTGCGACCCAAGAACCGTCGGTTCTCCGATACCCGGCATTGGGTTCTGGCTGAACCTCGCACCCAGGAAAACCGGTGCGGTGGCACTCGCGCCTGGACTGACACCGGACGTGTGCACGCAACATTTCTCCCAACCTGTCACCGCACCCTACCTGGAAAAAGACGCATCAGAGGGATGTTCCGCAATTCCCCATTCTACCCAAAAAGCAGAGTGAAATCACATGATTATGGGAGAAACGACGCTAGACGTCGACAAAATATCACGATCGCTGCACATGATCTCTTTTATCATGGGAGAACCAATGATAGACGTCGACAAAATGTCACGATCGCTGCACGTGATCTCTTTTCACTTGGCTAGAGGCTGGAGCCGTGATATTTTTCAACCTTCTAAGGCAACTAGCATAATTTTAAAAAGCAAGATTGCGAGCGTTCAGGGACTGCTGGTTGTTGTAAAATCTGGGGCCTTTAACCCTAACTTCCTAGAAGTTCCTAAACAATTGTGTTTGGCTGATGTGCAGGAAGCGGGCCCCCTCAGTTGAGCCCCAAGCGAGGCGAAGCCCTGGCACTTCCTGGGCTGTGAGAGCCCTTCCTGCGATGCGAAGAAAGAGCAGGGCGGAGGGATAGATGGCCCCGGGGGTCAGTGGCAGAGGAGAGGGCAACAGTGCTGAGCACCCCTGCCCAGACCCACAGCAGAGCTGTCGCTGCCACCACCGGCTCCTGCCCCTTCCGCCTCCACGGCACCTGAGGGGCTCTGGCAGGGCGACAAACCCCTGCTCCGGACTCGGCCAAGGGAGCGGTGGAGGCAGACGTAATGGTCCCGCCAGAGACAGAGGGTCTGGAGGAGCAGGCTTCCCGGATGCAGCCCCAGGAAGGAGCTACACGACGGCCAGCCCGGAGGAGACGGTCCTTCAGCCTCCCGCTGCCAGGGCTCCCGGGCCCACAGAGGACTCTCACACCCCCTTAGGACCCTAGAGCTGGAGCTCCGATAGTTTCCAGAGGGGCAGCAGCAGGCTGGATGCCCCGTGCTCTCCAGTTGGATGCTCACACCAGTATGCTACATCTCCCTGGGCCTCTCACCTCTCCTCCAAGAGGCCTTCCCTGACTAAGCCCTCCTTTCCTCTTCTCCCACTCCCTTCTGCATCATCCTGACTTGCTCCTTTTCTTCATCCCCCTTTAAGCCCCCAGCACTTATGTCCATATCTGTCATCTAGATTTATTTATATTCACATCTGTCTCCTTTTCTAGACCATAAGCTCATTGTGGGCAGGGGTCTGTCTGTTATATTGTACTCTCCCAAGCACTCAGTACGGTGTTCTGAACATGGTAAGCACTCAGTAAATGCCATCGACTGACTGACTCTCACCTCAAACACCGAATAACGCCTTGGCATTTTCTTCTCTCTGATTCGGTAACAGATCTGAAACGGTCTACTTGGGCCCCCTAGGCCTTTAAAGAACCGACTGAGGCGTCTATCAGTTTGCGACACATTTAGGGGCATCGCTCATCGAAGGCAACAGTAGAATTCCAACCGTGGAGCAGATTTTTCTCCCCGCACTCTTGTGCGTGTGTTTTCAAACAAACGGAAGAACATCGAAATGTATTTAGGACTCAAAGACACTGATATTGGGAAAAAAACCAACAACCAAGAACCTTAAATTTTCAAGTTAGTACTGCAATGCTGGGGAGAGCATATGCTTTCTAGACTATTAAAGCTACAAAGGGTATCAACTCTAGAAATACCTACCTTTGCACGGGGGGTGGGGGACAAATGACACCACCCCGATAGAATTAACATCGTTTTAAAAGCGACCGGTTCGGAATGCCGGGAAGAGAAAACAATAAGCAGCCTGTTTCAACTTCGGCTTCCTGCATGGGAGAGAGCGTGAGAAAGGAGTCAGGGATGGGAGGCCGGGAGCGCGGCGGCAACGCTCGGGGGATGGGGCGGAGGGGAACCATGCCCCTTCGGAACTGCGCGGTGCCGCGTGAGCTCAGCTCCACCCCTCCTGGGCGTGGGAGGCCGGGGCCCGGTGCCCGCTGCATTAGCCCCAACCCTGTTTGCAAGCCAGGCTCGCTGTGGTATGCCAACTTAAGATAGCTCTTGCATCACACCCTGAAGATCCACAAAGCAGGGCTCCGTCGAATCAGGGTAGGTGACGGTCCCGAGATAGGGCCGATCAGCCTCTCGTGGGAACCGGACCCCTCTAATCTCATGTTTTCCCTGGAAATGGTCCCCACAGCCATCGCGAGCTCTCCCCCTTGGCTCCCTTCTCCCTTCTGGCTGGCGAACACCAACCCCCCACCCCACCTCCGCTCACCCAGAGAGCTACTCGCCGGCGCCAGACCACCCGGGGGAAGGAGACAGCAGCAGCGGCAAGCGACAGATGGAAATGGATCGTGTCGGCCTGAATGCCCGCTGCCCTCTGCTGCTGGCTTATCGTCCGTCTCTGCGGTTGTGGGGCCTCTCACGGTTGACGTTATCTGGTCCCACTGTCTGCCCGAATGGCTGAACCCTCCGACAGGGACTCCAAACTGTCAGGGGATCCCAGCGACATACACCCTCCCCGCCAAAGTGTCCAGTGTAACTCTGGGAATCCCTGGCCCCTGCCTCCCGGCTGAGTTTTGTACCTTAAAAGTAGCCAAGGCCCCTAAACCAGATCAGCTGGAGACCAATTGTTAAGGAGCGGAAAGGGGAGCAATGATGGCCAGGAAGCCACGCTGCACCACCTGGACCTTCAGGGAGCGCGCAAGTAAATCCAGCCTGGAGGGGACCGAGTCTTGGAACCCGGCCGCACTTCAGCATAGACGACAACGGGCCTGAATGCGGATGACGGAAAGGGCTGTCCGTGGTCACTCCAGCTTCTAGGGGAAACGGCAGATCTTGCAGTACTGACTGCAGTCAATTACGACGTAGTCGACGGGCCGAGCCACCTGGCACCAAACATCAAAGACGTGATCCCAAAACACGAATGCAGAAAAACCCGAGTGCACGTGTCAGTGGCAAAGCACGTCATCTGGACTAATGGGCCGGTTCACCCTCACCTCGACAACTGACGATAACAACTAGTAACGGCTATTTGTTACGCGACTTCCATCGCATCACTCCCATTTTTGAAAAAGAAACAGCCACCTGATGATCACCAGTCTTGTGTGATACCCCGACCCAGAAGTCTCACAATTCCTATTCCAAATCACTGGACGCAGCATGTGAAAAGGCTACGAACCATCTCTCTCAACATTACAGGTTAACCTAAACCTGCTTGGGCCTGGGAAAAGAGAGATTGTCACCTCGGCTTTTTTGAATGATACCTATCGATCAATCATTGGCATTTCAGTGTTTCCTCGCAGAGCACCGTACTAAGTGCTTGGGAGAGTTCAATACAACGGAGTTGGGAAAACACGTTCCCTACCCACAAGGGGCTTATACTGATTTGTAGTAGCTTTTCAGAGTCCCTCACTAATGCTGAACTGCGAGAGAGGGGCTTGGTCCAGTAACTTCACTAACGCCACGATTTTTTGTTCATTAACAGAAGCTCCAGTCAAACAAACCTAGCTTAAACTAACAAAAGCAGCTAAATTTATGGATTAGGCTTTCTCTTCACACCTAGGTATTAAGCACACATGTTCTGGAAATTATCTTCCATTCTCAGGATTCTTGGTATGAATACTTTAAGTTGTAATTGACTGACAGAGCAGAAAAGTTTCACCTTGGGTGGGGTGGGGTTAAACCCAGCAGGTACTGAAACTGGTGCATTCTACCCTTTTGGTAGGCTTAAGGGAAAGAGGGATTTTCTAGGACTTCTGTGCATGTCAGAATCAGCAGCTTCATCTGTTTTGTGATGTTTGAATGCCATTTCTACTGAAACTACCCCCCACAAACACACATACACACACACAACACTCTAGTCCTCAGATTGATTTTTCAAACTCTGCAAGGTAAGAATTCAACTAACGCCACCCCCGGTGCTAGCAGCCCCAACAGATACATTTCACATTGGGCTCGTAGCAACGGGAACAGAACCATCAACTGACATTTGTTCAAAGGCTTCCTCCTATGCTCAGCACATGCCAGAAGTTCAAGTCCTTCCTCCCAACCCCCACGAAACCAAACAAAAATATGGGAAATCTGTCCTTCCACTCCATCCCGCCCCATAGGCAAATAGAATCTGTAGAACCTAAATAATTGTGTTGACTAAAGGACATCAGATGAGCAGATATGTTTTAAGACTGTTTACTTTTGAAACAATGAATGATTTGGGATTGAAATGTGGTTGGTTTGTTGTTGTTTTTAAAGTCCCCGACTTGAAGATTTACAAGGCCTTATGTTGGATGAATGTCAAGGGCACCATGGGGGGGAAGGGGGGTGGTGGGTGGGTTGTTCCTGCTCATTTTGGGCTCAGACATCTGTGTTGGGGCTTGTGATTGACTCAAATTCAGCCAATACACTTATTCTAACTCCTTCCCACTTACATAACGTGGCCAACTTTCCACCCAATCCTAACCTTGACTCCACGACTCTCACCTGTCATTTTTCAAAGGGAAATAAAGGAAGACACTTTTTCTCCTCATTTATTCACAACTTCAAAAACCGAATTTTTTTTCTGCTTTTTGAAGGCACCAGAGAGTAACCCTAGCCTATTAAAGTTGTGCTTCTCTTTCTGCTTATTCTTTGAAAAGAACCCTACAACCCTATCCATCCACCAGATAGCGAGCATTTTTCTTAAGCATCAGGAAAGTAAAAATCCCTTCAGGTTGCTTTTAATCTCTCTGGAAGGTGTCCCCTCCCAGAATATAAATCCCCAATTTCATCATGAAAGGACAACCTGCTTGAAAACGAACCCCTTAGTTCCTGCCCTTAGTTCCTGGCCAGGTGAAGTACTTGACCCCCTCCAGGTTTCACTCTTAAAACAGAAAGAACCCTGACCCTGGGGACAATGGAGGAGGAGGAGGAGGAGGAGATAAGGAGGAGGAAGAAGAGAAAGAGGGGGAAGGGCTAGCAGAAAAAATTGTGAAACGCAATCGCTCCTCAAAATTTCTGCTGGAAAGGCTCCGGTCAGAGTTATACAGTTGAAAAAATATTCTCCCTATGAATGGGATCTATACGCTGGTGTTCTAAACAGGAATGATCACAAATGAAAAAAATAAATCAATGTTAAAAACTGTTTAACCGACTCAGTGTCAGTTCAAGCTTTCTGGAATTCATAACGAAAAAGGGCTCTTCCCTGTTTGCAAGTTTTATCAAGGAGAAGGACAAGCAGAGAGCCAGATTTATTTTTGCTTTGGAAATGTTGATGGGAGTTGTGCATTTTACCTCCCACACAGTGTTTTCAAAATGTCTCATGAGATTTTTCACATACTCTAGAAAGTCCAGTTGCTTTATGCCTCGCACGAAGTTTCTGCCTGAAAACAGGACTGGCCTCCACGCCTGCGGCCCTCTTCCCCCCCTCCCCCCAAATTTTTCTTTTGGCACTGGTCTTCTGTCTCTCAAGGGATGTGGACTCACATGAACTCACAGACCCTCATCCCACCTCCCAAAATCAGCTCTGGCAAGAACCTCTAGGATGGGGATACCGTGGGATGTTACATCCACAGAAAGACGGTGGGTGCAACTGCCAAACATGCCAATAAAATTAGGGAGGTTTTTAAAAGTTTCTTCCTCCCAAGAAAGAGCCCCCCCCAAAACAAAAATTGTCCATGATACCCTCGGGTACCGTTTTTTCATTCTCTCAGCCTACAAACAGGAGAAAAATTCCTTCTTCCTTCCTCTGATGTTCTATCAGACACGAAGCATCAAACTCAGCCGGAAAACGAAGAGTGAAAGCCATCTAATCAACCGGAGTTTAAGGACGGGCACCCAATTTCCCATCGCCAGGCCCTCTCCTATTTCAGAAATGAGTCGAGCTCAGAGGGTCGGACATCAAACTTCACCTAAGGAAATTACCCTCCACTCACACCTTACGCGTTTGTATCCAAGAGGCACCTGCGTGGACAGGTCTCTGGCCAGAGATGAGAGAGAATTTTAGTGGAGAAGCAAGCAGCCTCCCCAACTTTCCCAGGGAAAGATCCAAGGCTGCACATGACACCTCTTAGCAGGAGAAGAGAGGGTGGAACGGGTGGCGCGTTTACGTAACTGACACGATCCGATGAGACATATTCTTAGGTTCCCAAGGTCAGTTGAGGGCTTCCGACTTTAAAAACTCCAGGCCGCCGGTCGTGACAGTCCCCCGGCTCACTTGCAAACACACAGAGAAAACCCGTTTTTGAAATACCAAGGAAACTCCGGGGACCCCGGCAGGCTGCGTGCTCTGCCGACATCTGACGGTCTCAAATGGGCTCCGAAGAATGAAAACGACGACACTTACTTTCACTTTTCCAGTTCTCCCAGTTTCCACGACTTCCCTCCCAACCCGGAGGACCAAAAGGCCAGCTTTTGCCCATCTCTGCCCGCCTCCTAATTCTACTTATTTGTCCTGAGGTCTGTCCGATTGTCTCGAGATCTGTCGGCTTGTTTCGATTTCTGTCTCCCCGCTCCCCACTCTAGACTGTGAGCTCGTTGCAGGCGGGAATTGTAACCCTTTGTTGCTGTATTGTACTTTCAGAGCATTCATTCATTCAATGGTATTTACTGAGCGCCTACCGTGTGCAGAGCATTGTACTAAGCGCTTGGAAAGCGCAGTTTGGTCTCTGTTGGTGTTGGTTAAGCACTTATTATGCGCCAAGCACTGTCCTAAATGCTGGGGTCAATGCAAGGTACTGGCTCTGGGCACAGCCCCCGTCCCACACGGAACACTGTGCTGAGCGCT
Organism: Ornithorhynchus anatinus; assembly: GCF_004115215.2. NCBI lineage: Eukaryota > Metazoa > Chordata > Mammalia > Monotremata > Ornithorhynchidae > Ornithorhynchus > Ornithorhynchus anatinus. Next base: position 20,346,628 of record NC_041736.1, read on the forward strand.
TGGAGTAGAGTAAGCGTTGCTGGGGTCAACAGAAGGTACTGGCTCTGGGCACAGCCCCCGTCCCACACGGAGCACTGTGCTGAGCGCTTGGAAAGCGCAGTTCGGTTTTTGTTGGTGTTGGTTAAGCGCTTATTATGCGCCAAGCACTGTCCTAAATGCTGAGGTCAATGCAAGGTACTGGCTCAGGGCACAGCCCCCGTCCCACCCGGAGCACTGTAATGAGCACTTGGAGCAGAGAAAGCGATGCTGGGGTCAACAGAAGGTACTGGCTCTGGGCACAGCCCCCGTCCCACCCGGAGCACTGTGCTGAGCGCTTGGAGCAGAGAAAGCGATGCTGGGGTCAACAGAAGGTACTGGCTCTGGGCACAGCCCCCGTCCCAGCCGGAGCACTGTGCTGAGCGCTTGGAGAGAGAAAGCGACCCCTGCCCCCCATCCATTTAAACAGGTCTCAAGCGTTAACCATCCTCTTTGGGAAGAGATTAGAAAGCAGTTGGAGAAAGAGAGGGAAGGGCAGCCGTTCGGCTGACCCCTGGGCGAGGGCCTGGGGGCCTGGGGCGCATCCCTTACCCTTGGAAGCGGCGAGGAGGCCCTCCTGGCTTGCCCATCTTGGCAGGGCCGGGCGAGGGGCTGGGTGCCAAGTCGCGGCAGCCCCGGGGGGAGGGAAAAAAAAGGGCGATTGCACAACGGGCTCGGCCGCTCCAACTTGTCCCCGGCCTTCGGCACGCAACGAGGCTCGCACGCTACGGGAGCCTCCTCCCTCCCTCCGGCCCGCCTCCTCCGGCCCGCCCTCCGGGACTGCCCTCCGACCCTGCCCATCGGCGGGCCGGGGTCGGGGGGGGGGGGGTGGGGTGGGGTGGGGAGGGCGTCGCCGAGCTGGACTGTGACCCCCCTCCCCGCCCGTCCGGGGGGCGGGGATCGCCTCTGGGCTGGATTGGACCTCCCGAGCGCTTAGTACAGTGGTGGGGCTCGCGATGGGATGAACGGACGGATGAACTGAGCTGCAGCCTTTGCCCCCGTCCTCGGCTATGGTGGTGGGTCCGAGCCCGTCACCGGGCAGGGACGGTCCCGCTCTGTTGCCGAATTGCTCATTCCAAGCGCTTAGGACAGTGCTCTGCACGTAGTAAGCGCTCAGTAAGTACGATCGAATGGATGCCTGAATGGTCCTGGGCGGGGGGAGGGGGAAAGGCTCCGACCCCCTTGTTGGGTGGGGATTGCCTCTCTCTGCTGCCTTACTCTACTTTCAGCAAGCAGCGTGGCTCAGTGGAAAGAGCAGGAGCTTTGGAGACCGAGGTCCTGGGTTCGAAGCCCGGCTCGGCCACTTGTCAGCTGTGTGACTTTGGGCGAGTCACTTCACTTCTCTGCGCCTCAGTGACCTCATCTGTCAAATGGGGATGAAGACGGTGAGCCCCACGTGGGACAACCCGATTCCCCTGTGTCTCCCCCAGCGCTTAGAACAGTGCTCTGCACAGAGTAAGCGCTTAACAAATACCAACATTATTCTTCTTCTTATTACTTTCCCAAGCGCTCAGCGCAGTGCTCTGCACAGAGTAAGCGTTCAATAAATACCATCGAACGATTGAAGGATCTTCCCCCGGGCGGCCGCCAGGGGGGAAAGGGAGGAGAAGAATTCATTCAGTAGTATTTATTGAGCGCTTACTCTGTGCAGAGCACTGGACTAAGCGCTTGGAAGGGACAAATCGGTAACAGAGAGAGACAGGCCCTGCCCACTGACGGGCTCACAGTCTCATCGGGGGAGACGGACAGACAAGAACAGTGGTAAGAATGACGATAATGGTATTTGTTAGGCGCTTATTAGGTGCCGAGCACTGTTCGAAGCGCCGGGGGAGACACCAGGTCGTCAGGTTGGCCCACCTGGGGCTCCCGGACCCGTTTGATCGATTAGGGAAGCAGCGTTGGCTCAGTGGAAAGAGCCCGGGCTGGGCAGTCGGAGGTCCTGGGTTCGAATCCCAGCTCTGCCACTTAGCTGTGCCACCGTGGACCAGTCACTTCCCTTCTCTAGGCCTCAGTTCCCTCATCTGGAAAATGGGGGTGAAGACTGGGAGCCTCACGTGGGACCACCTGATGACCCTCTATCTATCCCAGCGCTTGGAACAGCGCTCTGCACATAGTAAGCGCTTAACAAATACCCACCTTATTATTATTACCCTGTATCTACCCCAGCGCTTAGAACAGTGCTCGGGCACATAGTAAGCGCTTAACAAACACCAACATGATCATTATTATTATTATTATTATTATTATTATTATTATCACCCTGTATCTACCCCAGCGTTTAGAACAGTGCTCAGGCACATAGTAAGCGCTTAACAAATACCAACAGGATTATTATTATTACCCTGGATCTCCCCCAGCGCTTAGAACAGTGCTCGGCACATAGTAAGCACTTAACAAGTAAGCACTTAACAAATACCAACATGATTATTATTATTACCCTGGATCTACCCAGCGCTTAGAACAGTGCTCGGGCACCTAGTAAGCGCTTAACAAATACCAACATTATTATTATTACCCTGGATCTACTCCAGCGCTTAGAACAGGGCTCGGGCACCTAGTAAGCGCTTAACAGATACCAACATTATTATTATTACCCTGGATCTCCCCCAGCGCTTAGAACAGGGCTCGGCCCATAGTAAGGGCTTAACAAATACCAACATTATTATCATGCTGAGAGAGCTGAGGCCCAGGGAGGTGAAGCGGCCGGCCCAGGGAGGGGAGGGGGCGGGATTAGAACCCACGACCTCGGACTCCCCAGCCTGGCTTCTTTCCACCGAACTGCGCGGGGGAGAGAGAGAGAGGCCGGGCCGGCCGGGACCCCCGGGATCCCGCCCCATTCTTATTTCCCGAGCGTCAGCAGAGGCGGGGCGGGTCACGAGGCTGCGGGGGACACCGGGGGAGGAGCGGGGACAGCGCCGATGCCCGGCCCGGGGAATCCCCCCGCCCCCCTCGCTCCGCACTGCCGTTTCCCCGTGCCCGCCCTGCCCAGGCGGGGGAGGGGGTCGCCACCTTGGCCGACACGCTGTGCCCCCCTGCACCGGGCCGGGGGAGTCCGTCCGGCCGGTCCTTCCCTCCCCCCGCCCCAGCACCCCCGGGCGGCACCTGTTGCGACGGCTGCCCCGGCGGCGACTCCAAGTCCATCATCGTGGGCGCTGCCCCGCCGGTGGCCGGGGGGGGGTGGAGGGGGGGGGGAGGGTCCCGGCGGCGGCTCCCGGCTCCCGGCTCCCGGCTCCCGGCTCCCGGCCCGCCCACTCCGCCCGGGACGGGACGGGACGGGACGGGACGGGACGGGACGGGACGGGACGGGACGGGACGGTCCTGCCGAGTCCTACCGAACGCGGCCGAGCCGGCCGTCAATGGGCCGCCCCGCCCACCTCCGCGGGAGCGGCCGAGCCCCCTGTCAATGAGAAGCCCCGCCCCCTCCCCGCCCACCTAGGGGCGTGGCCTAGCCGACCGCCAATAGGATGCTCTGCTCCCCGAGGGGGGCGGGGCCGAGCCCAACGGCTCCGCGACGCCCCGCCCATCGAGGGGGCGTGGCCCGAGCAACGGCCAATGGGACGCCCCGCACGCTTCCGGGAGGCGGGGCCGAGCGGGCCAGCCGAGTCTCTCCGAACGCGGCCGAGGGGGCGGGGCTTAGTGGCCCGCCAATGAGACGCTCCGCCGGCATCGAGGGGCGTGGCCGAAAGGGCGAGCCGAGTCCTGCCGAAAGCGGCCGAGCCGAACGTCCGGGGGCCGCGCCCGCCCACCGAGCGGGCGGGGCTTGGTCGCTCCCTGCCTGCTAATTATAATAATAATGTTGGTATTTGTTAAGCGCTTACTATGTGCGGAGCACTGTTCTAAGCACTGGGGTAGACACAGGGGAATGAGGTTGTCCCACGTGGGGCTCACAGTCTTCATCCCATTTTACAGATGAGGTCACTGAGGCACAGAGAAGTGAAGTGACTTGCCCACAGTCACCCAGCTGACAAGCGGCAGAGCCGGGATTCGAACTCATGACCTCTGACTCCAAAGCCCGTGCTCTTTCCGCTGCTTCTCTAATAATAATTATCATCATAATAATGGCATTTTTTAGGCGCTTCCTATGTGCCAAGCACTGTTCTAAGCGCTGGGGGGAGGATGCGAGGCGTTCAGGTTGTCCCACGTGGGGCTCACAGTCTTCACCCCCCTTTTTACGGATGAGGTCACTGAGGCCCAGAGAAGTGAAGCGACTTGCCCAAAGTCACTCAGCTGACAAGAGGCGGGGGCGGAATTAGAACCCACGACCTCTGACTCCCCGGCCCGGGCTCTTTCTACTGAGCCCCGATGTGCGGGCGGCAAGGTGCCCGCCCCCATGCCCTTGCGTGGGAAGCTGCCCCCGCCGCTTTCCTTTCCTCCCTGCCCCGGCCATGAAGCCGCTGGGCCTAGTGGCAAGAGCATGGGCTTGAGAATCAGAGGACGTGAGTTCTAATCCCGACCTTGCCACTTGTCAGCTCTGTGACCTTGGGCAAATCACTTAACTTCTCTGGGCCTCAGCGACCTCATCTGTCAAATGGGAATTGAGACTGTGAGCCCCATGTGCAGCACTCGTATATAGATGTACATACTTATAATTCTGTTGATTTATATTAATGGTGTGTATGTAGCTATAATTCTGTTTATTTATATCGATGCCTGTTTTGATGCCTTCTAGACCCTTAGCCCATTGTGGGGAGGGATTGTCTCTATTTGTTGTTGAATTGTACTTTCCAAGCGCTTGGTAGAGTGCTCTGCACAAAGTAAGCACTCAGTATATACAATTGAATGAATGAATAAATGAATCTGATTACCTTGTATCAACCACAGTGTTTAGAACAGTGCTTGGCACATAGTAAGCACTTAATGAATGCCATTATTATTATTATTGAGAAGCAGCATGCCTCAGTGGAAAGAGCCCGGGCTTAGGAGTCCGAGGTCATGAGTTCAAATTCCGACTCTCTCACTCGTCAGCTGTGTGACTGTGGGCAAGTCACTTCACTTCTCTGTGCTTCAGTTACCTCATCTGTAAAATGAGGATTAACTGTGAGCCTCATGAGGGACAACCTGGTTACCCTGTATCTCCCCCAGCGCTTAGAACAGTGCTCTGCATATAGTAAGCGCTTAACAAATACCAACATTATTATTATCATTTAAGGCCCACTTGGGCCAGTCATCTGGATGCAGGCAGTGGGTCACTCAGCAGGCCGAGGGAAGCGGCGGCCCCAGTGCCCATCGCACTGCCCAACTCCGTCCTGACCAGCCCCAAGGGGGAAGGGACCGCCAGCCAGGCTGCCCACCGGTCCCGGCCGCTGTGCTGGGCAAGATGTTTTAATGAGCATCAAGAAAGCAGGTCTCTGGGTAGTCTGGTAGGCCCACGTCTCGCAGCCGTTAAGAAGGAATATCCCCAAATATTCATCACAAGAGATTTAGGGGAAGCTAAATGAATCCCCTCCCAGAGGCAAGTTTTGTCAGGCAGAAACTGAACAAAACTCAGCTGCCTGAAGGGCCACCGAATCCATCAGTACAGCACCTACAAGCATTTTATAGAGTCAAGAGTTTTAATAATAATGTTGGTATTTGTTAAGCGCTTACTATGTGCCGAGCACTGTTCTAAGCACTGGGGTAGACACAGGGTAATCAGGTTGTCCCATGTGAGTCTCACAGTCTTAATCACCATTTTACAGATGAGGTAACTGAGGCACAAAGTGAAGTGACTTGCCCACAGTCACACAGCTGACAAGTGGCAGAGCTGGGATTCGAACCCATGATCACTGACTCCCAAGCCCGGGCTCTTTCCACTGAATCACGCTGCTTCTCGTGGCTCAGTTTACAGTATCTCTATTTACAGAGATACCCGAGTCAGGATCATTTCAGCACACATCCAAGACAAGGATATATTTGCTCTATTTGTAATAAATTCCACTTGAACATGTCCTGAACAACATGACTTTTACATTAAGCAGCAATATCATTTGGTAGAAGTCCATCTGTCCAGTTCCTGTACAGTACATATTTTCATCAGGAAGAGGGTAGGCAGGATATGCGCTGGAGCATGTTGAAGAAGCATAAACAGCAGGGAGGAAGACAGATTGTTCATTGTGGAGCAAGAGAAGAAAGTGTTGTAGAGTAGGAAATCATTTAGAAAAGGGAACCTGAGATGTTCATTCGCTGTAGGAATGCCTCAACTCTTCATCTTCATCATCAGCACCACCACCAACAGCATCTACTGAGGTCTATAGTTGGGGAGCACTGCACCGGGCGCTTGGAAACCGACAACAGAAATACCTACCTCACCTCGTTATTCTCCTACTACAACCCAGCCCGCTTCCCTCCTCTAATGCTAACCTTCTCGCTCTGGGGCAGCCGACCCCTAGCCCACGTCCTGCCTCGAGCCTGGAACACCCTCCCTCCTTTGCTCTGACAGACAATTACTCTCCCCCCGCCCCCCAGCTTCAAAGCCTTATTGAAGGCACGTCTCCTCCAGGTGGCCTTCCCTGACTAAGCCCTCCTTTCCTCTTCTCCTACTCGCTTCTGCGTCGCCCTGACTTGCTCCCTTTCTTCATCACCAAGCCCGCCTGCCGAGCCGGTCAGCACTTATGTACATATCTGTACTTTATTTATTTACATCAATGTCTGTCTCCCCGCCCCTCAAGACTGTAAACTCGTTGTGAGCAGGGACTGTGTCTGTTTATTGCTGTACTCTCCCAAGCGCTTAGTTCAGTGCTCTGCACACAGTAAGTGCTCAATAAATAAGATTGAATGAATGAAATAGTTCCCAACACCCGCTCTCTGGGTAGCTCCCTCTAGATTTTCTTCATTCCGCGGATTGCGAATTAGTTCTTCGTTATTTCCACTGAGTTCTCTCTTGCTCAAATCGAAACCTGATTCCTCTTGTTCAGTCCCCTGAGGATTTGGAGACTAGTCAGTGAGCTTCTTCCTGCCCAGGGCCCTGCATATACTGGAAGAGAGTTAATAAGTCACTCCTTAACTTTTTCTTCTCTCATCTAAACAATCTTAATCTCTTCATCTTTTCCTCATAGGATTTGCTTTCCATCCCTTTCATAATCTTTGTCACTCTTCTCTGGACCCTGTCCAGTTTCTCCACATCTTTTTCACTACGGTCATTGTATTTTTAAAATTGTATTTGTTAAACACTTACTCTTGCCAGGCACTGTACTAAGGGTTGGGGTACATACAAACTCATCGGGTCGGACACAGTCCATGTCCCACGTGGGGCTCGCAGTCTTAATCCCCATTTTACAGATGAGGTAACGGGCTCAGAGAAGTGGAGTGACTTCCTCGAGGTCACATAGCAGACTTGCGGCAGAGCCGGGATTAGAACCCGGGTCCTCTGACTCCCAAGCCTGTGCTCTTTCCACTAGGCCACACATAATTGACCATAATAATACACTATAAAGGATCTGGTCAATGCAGAATAGAGTGAAGGAGTTATTTCTTCACTCGTGCATGCCCTACTCTTGCTTGACTGCATTCCAGAATTGCGTTTACTTTTCAAGTACATTTTATTTCTGACTCATATTCAGCTTGTTTTTCTGGTTGTCTATTATTATTCATTCATCCAGCTTCTTTTCTATTTGCTTTTCTGGGCCTCTGTTTCCTCATCTGTCAAATGGGGATTCAATACCTGTTCTCTCTCCCTCTCAAACTGTAAGCCCCAGGTGGGACTGTTTCTGACCCGACTGTCCTATACTTACCCAAGTGCTTAGCACAGAGCGTGGCACAAGGTAAGCTCTAGCAAATACCACCGTGATTATTAGACCTGTTCATTCATAAAAGACTAAATTCCAAGGGCTCCTGGCCTGGGGTCCTCTAGTTTATAAGCTCGCTGGGGGCGAGGAATGTGTCTACCAACTCCGTTGTACTCTCCCAAGTGCTCTGCAAGCAGTAAGCGCTCAATAACTAGGATTGATTGATTGATTGGAGAGGTAGTTGGGCCTGATGAGGGCCTTTGTAGTGCCTATAAAGTTATGGTGATAGCTATAAAGTGATGGTCTCAGGACTCCAAGGGACAGTTGCTATATTGATGCGCCGATGGAGGAATATAAGTACCAAGAGAATCTAACAATGGCACGAATTCTACTAGGTAACTTGTAAGCTGGTTTTGGGCAGGGAACAGGTCTACCAACTCTGTTGTACTGTAATCTCCTAAGTGCTTAGTACGGTGCTCTGCACACAGTAAGCGCTCAACAGATCCCACTGATTGATTGATTGATTGATTCATTCATTCATTCATTCATTCATTCATTCATTCACTACTGAGGAAGTTTGTTGAGTGTCTGTTTAGCGAATTTGAACCCGAGGCTCATTCTATCCAGAGAGTAAGTTGAATTTCAAGACCCTGGAATCCCCCAGTATTGTCATTTTAAATCCAAAGCCCACCACCAACCCAACTTCTTGGTGTGCGCACCTTCCCAGGCAAATTATTGATCCAACATTGCGGCCATTCATCCCAGGGCAAGTCTGAACTTGTGAGGGGCTCCTCTCCTAATGGACCAGCAGGACCCTGCAGGGGATTGCCGCTGATGATTAAAGGGGACTAATCACGAATTTAGAAGCTCCCAGTATTCTCAAAGCAACAGTGCCTTGCACTTGACAATTACATTTTAACTGCCATCCCGGCTTTGTGAATCATCCCTTTTAAATCTGGCCGACTGCATCTGGAAGAATCTGGGAAGCCGATGTTCTAGTAGGAATAAAAGCTAAAGGGCCTTTGCCCAGCTTCGTTCAGTGCAATGGGAGGGTCTCCTGCCATTTTAATTCTGGGTCTGCCACTTGTCTGCTGTGTGACCTTGGGCAAGTTACTTCACTTCTCTGTGCCTGTTACCTCATCTGTAAAATGGGAATTAAGTCCAACCTGATTAGCTTGGGTCTACCCCAGCACTTAGTACAATGGCTCGCACTGTATAGTAAGCGCTTAACAAATACCATTAAAAAAAATTGGATGTGATGGCCTGGAACTAGGGTTGCATTTACAGTGACTGGATGTCCCAATATGGGTGGGACTGTCAGGGTGTTCAGGTTTCCATCCCACCACCCACTGAGGTAGTAATAATAATAATTATGATATGCATTAAGTGCTCACCAAGTACCAAACCCTTTGCTAAGCACTGAAGAGATCAATTAGGGTTTCTGACTCACCTGTGGCTCACCGTCTAAGAAGTGGGAAGAGCAGATATCAGGGTAGACAGCATATCCCCATTTTAAAGATGGGGAACCTGAGGCCCAGACAGGTTATCTGACTGGCCCAAAGGCACAGAGGAGGCCAGTGGCAAGCCAGGACTAGAAAGAACCCTGGGCTTTCAGCCAGGGTAGCAGGAAAAGACCCCTCAGGCTTGGGAGATATTGAGATGGGGGGGTTTCACCACCTCTTCTCTCCCCCACTTCTTTTTTATACTTTTTTTTTGAATGGCATTTGGTAAGCACTTCCTAGGTGCCAGGCACTGTACTAAGCACTGGGGTAGATACAAATTAATCAGGGTGGGCCCAGTCCATGTCCCATATGGGCCTCACGGTCTTAGTCCCCATTTCACAGACCACCTAATTTAGGCACAGAGAAGTTAAGTTGACTGGCCCAACTTCTATTCTCTTTCCCTTTACCCTCATCTCACCCCTGCTTTCTCCCTTGCATCCTACTCCATTTTCACCTCTCCCCCTCCTTTTCCCCTCTGTTTTGCCCGGCCCCCATCTGCCTAAGGTGACCAGAGTAATCTGGGCTGCTGCAGATGGGGCTCCAGCAAGTGGCACACCCCAATTATATGCCCTTGCCCCAGAGCAGCTGATATGGGAAGCCATAATGACAACAATAATAATCATAATCGTGGTAATACTAATGATAATAATTGTGGTATTTGCAAAGTACTTGCTTAGGGCCAAGTCCTGTACTAAGCACTGGGGTAGATGCAAGATAAGCCGGTCAGACACAGTCCACACCCGACACAGGACTCACAGTGTAAAGGGGAATGAAAGCAGGTCCGTGTCCAGACGGACCCCGCTTCAGCCCAAAGAGGCCGGGGGTTGAGCCTGGCCCTACTTAGACTTATTGGAACTCAATCTTCCTTTGGATTTTATTCACGATTCCTACTCTGACAAGTACTACACCTCTGCCTTTCCGCAGCGGTGGCTGCACTTAACACACCTTAGAAATAGGAACTAACGATCCAAAGAAACTCTGTGAGCTGCTTGCCGTCGGCCCCAGGGAGGCGAAGGATGTTCGGGATCCCAACGGTCAACTGGCAGACATGACGGAGTGCCCGTCTGTGTGGTGCCCAGGCCCTGACTGGACTTTACCCGTCCTCTTCTGAGCATCCCTGCTTGTGTTTACAGATAGGCCAGCACCCCAGCTCCCAGCAGCCCACATTTTTCCACACTCTCTGTAATTAATTCCCTAAAGGGCTTTCTTCCTCAGGGAGGTTTTCCAGTAAACAAATATGCACAGTTAGAGCCAATGACTTGAGAAAGTCAGCGAGTCACCTTAGGCCTTTTGGCGGACACTGCTTTGGCAAAACCGATAACAATGCTCTTCTGCTTTTTGAGGAAAAGTTTGATGATGTGTTAGAAATGTGCTGACCTTTAACCACCCTTGCTCTTCTTCACTTACAAATGTGAATCTGTCTCTGGCAGTCTCATGCCTAATGAAGACCAAAGACGGAACTAGCATGTTATCAGTGCTGGAAGTAGGAAGCAAAATGGAGGTCTTAGTTTTTAGGTTGTCTCTGGAGGAAACGGATTAGGAAGTTCACAGTATAGGGAGAAAGGTGGCACTATTGAAAAAAGTATATATCTATATCTATAATATATAGGTAGAATAAACATAGAAAATGGGAAACCCAGAAAAAGAAAACAAAAGTTTTAATCATGTCCCTGATATTAATACTTATCCAATTCCATTTCAGAGTCCTCTGGAAATAGAAAGAGAAAGAAATATTCACCACTAGGGCCTCAGTTTCCTTATCTGTAAAATGGGGGACAAGATACCTGTTCTTCCTACCACTTAGACTGTGAGCCCCATGTAGCACTGTTTCATCTGTTTGTCCTGAATCTACCTCAGTGCCCAGTCCAATGCCCTTAGTAAGCACTTAATAAATACCATTATCATATTAACCCAAGTAGATTTGTTCCTTTCATGTTTGAATGTCTCACCTAACTTGGACCAATTTTGTTGTCAGCAAATGGCTGACCCACTGTGACTTACCTGCTGTGGATGGAGGCCGAGAGGGATGGATGGGGGTGGTGGGAGGCACTTATCTCCATGGGAAGCACATCATGACCTGTGAGTGGGAAGCACATCATGACCTGTGAGCTTCAGCTGACCACGCAGAAAAAGTCACTGTGCTGCTGGGTAACTTCCCCTTCTTCTCCTCTTGGGAATCAGCTAAAAAATTTCCCAAATCTCTCCATTAACACACTGATAAACAAACCGTGGTCTTCACTGAGCGCTTACTCTGTGCAGAACGTTGTACTATGGGCTCAGAAGAGTATTATACAACAAAGTTGGGAGACATGTTCCCTGCCCACAAGGAGATTACAGTCTAGAGGGGGAGACAGACCTTAATATAAAGAAATAAATCATGGATATGTACATAAGTGCTGTGGGGCTAAGGGGGGGGGTGGATATCAAGTACTGAAAGAGGACAGATCCAAGTGAATAGGCAACACAGGAGGGAGAGGGAATAGGAGGAAAGAGTATTTCAGGGAAGACCTCTTGGAGGAGATGTGATTTTTTAATAAAACTTTGGAGATGGTGAGAGTGGTGATCTTTCAGCTATGAAGGGGGAGAGAGTTCTACACCAGAGGCAGGATGTGGACAAGAGGTCCACTAGTCTTTTTATCTGCCCCTAGGGTGGGGTTCACTTAGAAGAGCCAACCCATTTCAAACCCAGTCAGAGATATCTTAGTGACTATTTCCTAAATCCTTCCATAGCTCAGCTCAACCCTCTACCTTCCTGCAATGACACTCTTCCTGCCTTCCTGTTAGCACTACCAGAAATCAGTTCTAACATCCCACAACCTTCCCTCTCCTTTGTCCCTGCTTTGCTGGTTCCCCACAGGAACTATGAACCAAAAGCATACAGAAAAAGACAACTTAGTAAATGAAAAGCTTGTAAAATGGTTGGCCCTGCCAATCAAGTCAAAATATGGAGGCGAGGGCAGGGGTTTGGGGGATTTACCAGAAAGTTCACTCTTTTGCGAGTAAAGATTGTGTGTCCACCCTTCCTAATAATAATGATGGTATTTACTGTGTGCCAAGCACTGTTCTAAGTGCTGAGGTAGACCCAGAGTAATCAGGTTGTCCCATGTGGGGCTTACAGTTTTAATCCTCATTTTACAGATGAGGTAACTGAGGCACGGAGAAGTTAAGTGGCTTGCCCAAGGTCACACAGCAGACAAGTGGCAGAGCCAGGATTAGAACCCACGTCCTCTGACTCCCAAGCCTATATTTTCCAATAAGCCACTCTGCTTCTCCTATACTGGAAACCATTAGAAACCACTGGGTTTGTTGTGGCCTGGGAATGTGTCTACCAATTCTGTTGTATTTTACTCTCCCAAGTGCTTAGTACAGTGATCTGCACACAGTAAGCACTCACTACATCCCACTGACTGATTAACTGAACATTTACAGAAAGAAAATGGCAACCCTCTTTTCCCCCCATTTCCCTCTGCTCCTCTCCCTCTCCCTTCCCATCCCCTCAGCACTGTACTCGTCTGCTCAACTGTATATATTTTCATTACCCTATTTATTTTGTTAATGAAATGTACATCGCCTTGATTCTATTTAGCTGCCATTGTTTTTACGAGATGTTCTTCCCCTTGACTCTATTTATTGCCATTGTTCTCGTCTGTCTGTCTCCCCCGATTAGACTGTAAGCCCGTCAAAGGGCATGGACTGTCTCTGTCTGTTGCCGACTTGCTCATTCCAAGCGCTTAGTACAGTGCTCTGCACATAGTAAGCGCTCAATAAATACTATTTATTGAATGAATGAATGAATGAATGAAAGAATCTGGGTGCCCAGTATTTGCTGAGGTAGGTATGTGTGGTCTATTTGTTCACAGCTCCAGAAGGTCTGGAAAGAGGAAGGACCTAGGAGTCAGAATAGGCCTGGGTTCTAATCCCAGATCTGCCACTTGTCTGTTGTGTGACCTTGGGCCAGTCACTTCACTTCTCTGTGGCTCAGTGTCCTCATCTGTAAAATGGGGATTAAGAATGTGAGCCCCATGTAGGACAGGGACCATGTCCACCCCGATTATCTTGTATCTACCCCAGCACTTAGCACAGTGCCTGGAACATAGTATGTGCTTAACAAATAACACAATTTTATTAAGATCTTGGGCCAGATCTCAGTTTCATGGTTTCTGAGAGAGTCCGTGGACCAAAATAACTATGAATAGATTAGTCAGCATCAAACTCACTATCCTGATGTATTTATGAAGTGCCCATCATGTACAAAACAATCTACCCGGCCTTGGGGAGGAAAAGGAGTATTAATAAATGATAATAATAATAATTGTGGTATTTGTTAGGTGCTTATTACATGCCAAGCACTGTTCTAAGCACGGGGGTAGATACAAGATGATCAGGCTGGATTATCCCAGTCTAAAGAGAATGCACATTCCACCTCCCCTTCCCGCCTTCCCAACATCCTCAAAGAACTTATAATATAAGGAGGAAGTTGATGAACATAAGACACTTTGGCAACTATTGACCATGAAAAACCTGAACAGGAAGAACAACATGAAAAGGGGAAGTGCTGTAGAAGCCTCCTGTAGTGGCTGGGTAACCCCACCCCACTGTAAAGTTGATTCCATATCAGTCAGGAGAAAATAGCTTTTTCTCCAGTGGCAGTTAAGTCTCCGTTCTGTGAATTCACTAGGAAAGTGGTCTCTTCTTTCCTTCCTTCCTAGCCATCCCCTCCTCCCCTGTCCTCGGGGCTTTCCTAGCCTCCTTCTCACATACTGAACTCTCCCCACTGTCTTCCTGACCTCTCGTGTCCCTCTATTCTACTTTCCGCTTTATCCAATCAGCCTTGACCACGCTGATGCAGGCAGCTTGACTGAGTACGGCATCAACCTCCAGTCTTTTCCCTCTCCCGTGCGTAGGTCTCTCGGCTTCCTGGATCATTTTTCTAATGCGTTATTCTGCAAACATCTCTTTCCTCCTCAAAAAACCTCCAGTGGTTACCCCTTCTTCTCTGCATCGAGCAGAAACTCTTGACCTTGGGCTTTAAAGCACTCCAACGGCTCCCTCCCTCCCTCTTACCTCTCTCCCTCCCTCTTACCTTTCCTTTCACTTCTCCTGTTCCACCTCGGCTCTCATTCTCCATTCCATCTAAACTCCCCTTCTCTCTCTTTCCTGTTCTTAACTCTCCTGCTTCTGCCCCTAGGCTCACGCCCTTTCCCCCTGCCTGGAATTCCTTCCCCTTCATATTCACCAAACCACAGCTTTCCCCACCTCAAAGCCATTGTGAAACCAGATCTCCTCCCGTGACCTTCCTCAATTAAGGTCTGATTTCCCCAGGTTACCTGCACCAACTGTCATTTCAGCACTTCGGTGCCACTTATATGCACTTGTATATTCACAATGACTCTATAGCACTTGTGTGTTGGAAAGAGCATAGGCCTGGGAGACAGGAGTCCTGGGTTCTAGTTCCAGCTCTGCCACTTTAGGCCGCTTAACTTCTCTCTGCCTCAGTTACCTGCTCGGTAAAATGGGGATAAAGTACCTTTTCTACCTTCCTCCCATATGGATCAGGGGCTGTGTCCAATCTGATTTATCTTGTATCTACCCCGGTGCTTACTATATAATGATCGGCACCTAGTAAGTATTTAATAAAGACCATCATTATTATCTTCCCCATCCTATTTCTTAAAACTGGGAGGTGAGTTGCCGGGGGGTGGGGGAGAGCAGCTACAGAATCCTGGGGAGGGATGGAAGGCAGGGATGGGATAGCGGTGTGTAACTCGGCTCTGCCACTTGTCAGCTGTGTGACTGTGGGCAAGTCACTTAACTTCTCTGTGCCTCTACCTCATCTGTAAAATGGGGATTAAGACTGTGAGCCTCACGTGTGGGATAACCTGATTCCCTGTGTCTCCCCCAGCGCTTAGAACAGTGCTCTGCACATAGTAAGCGCTTAACAAATATCAACATTATTATTATTATTATTAACTCGACCGGAAAGAAGTTCACACATGTCACTTAGGCATGGATTGTGTCTATTGGGTCAAGTCAGTGGTACTGTACTCTCCCCAGTACTTAGCACAGTGCTAAGGCACACAGTAAGCGCTCACTAAATACAAAGGTTACCAGAGACGGATGTTGGGTTGATATGACTGGGGTTGTTGAGAACGAATCACGGAAGACTTGCCGGAGGTGGTGGGATTTGAGGAGGGCTTTGATGGTGGGAAGGGCCAAAGTCTGGTTGGGGGAAAAAAGAGCCTCAAGTTGGGGAATGGTGAGAAGAAGTTATAGGCAGGCAAGTTGAGAGTGGGTACAGAAAACAGAGCTGCACACTGGGTCAATCAATCAATCAATCAGTGGTATTTATTGAGTGCTTATCATGGGCAGAGCACTGTGCTAAATGCTTGGGATTGTACAGTACAATAGAATTAGCCGATGTAGGGAAGGAGATTGGTGTCAGCAAGCGTCACTCTCTCTGCCACGTGGAGGGGGAGGGAAAGGGAAGGGTAGCAAGAGAAGGAAACAGGGTGGGTAGTGGATAGAGCACGGGCCTGGGAGTCAGAAGGACCCGAGTTCTAATCCTACTCCGCTATTTGTCTGCTGTGTGACCTTGGGCAAATCACTTCACTTTCCAGAGCCTTGGTTCCCTCATCTGGAAAATGAAGATTATGACTGTGAGCCCCATGTGGGACAGAAGACTGTGTCTGACCTGATTAGCTCATATCTACCCCAGTGCTTAATACAGTGCCTGGCATGTAGTAAGTGCTTGACAAATACTATATTCAGTGGAAAGAGCCCGGGTTAGGAGTCAGAGGTGCCATGGGTTCTAATCCTGGCTCCGCCACTTGTCAGCTGTGTGACTTTGGGCAAGTCACTTAACTTCTCTGTGCCTCAGTTACCTCATCTGGAAAATGGAGATTAAGACTGTGAGCCCCGATGGGACCTGATTAACCTGTATCTACCCCAGTGCTTAGAACAGTGCTCGGCACATAGTAAGCGCTTAACAAATACCAACATTATTATATAGATACATATAAAGAGGCAGGAGGAAGTGTGGAGTGAAGAGTGCCTTGTTCAGGCTTGTACAGAGCTGGGGCCACTGGGGCCGTTCATATGGGCAAGTCTGGGGCAAGCACCTTAGATTCTGCCGCCTGGGTGGTGACAGTAGAGATGGTGGCACCGGAGGGTAGGCCCTCTCCTCTACTCTTCCTCTCTTTCCCTTTTCCCCCTCCTCCCCTTTCATTCCCCCTTTCTCCACTGACCTTCCTATTTTTCCTGTAATTATTCACATTACTATGGTATTTTTTAAGCACTTACTTGGTGTGAAGTACTGTTCTAAGCGTTGGGGTAGACACAAGTTAATCAGGACATACACAGTCCCTGGTTCACAGTCTAAGTAGGAGAGAAAATAGGCATCGAATCCCCATTTTCCAGATGAGACTACGGAAGCAGAGAGAAGTGAAATGACCTACCCAAAGTCCTCCAGCAAACAATGGGCAGAGGCAGGATTAGAATCCAGGCCTTCTGACTCCCAGCCCCATGCTCTTTCGACTAGATCACGCTGCTTGTCGATCCTTCTTTCTTTATTCCCTTTTCTCAACTTCCCTCTCCTTTCCCCCTTCCTCCTTGGCCATTTCTCCCTCCCAACTCTGTTCCTCCCATCTGGGCCCTCTTATAGGCCTCAATGTCTAAGGGGAAGGAATTTTAGGTCAGCATAGTGACCAGTTTGGGGGCTGGGGGGGAGGGGGCAGGGAAGGGGGAGGTGATGGGAGAGGGAAGGGAATTGAGGAGAAGTCTTCATTAACTTGGAAGACCTGAACCCATTTCTCATCAGGTCTAACTGCATTATATATAAAATGGCAATGCCCCTGTCAATTCAGGAGAAGGGCCGGTCGGAGAGCCGCTTGATCTGCTCTGCCTGGGTCACCCAGTTGGACCCGTGGGCTCTGAAGTTTTTCATTTGGCCAGCTTCTGTTCACCAGCCATCCGCTCGACTCTTCGTCCATTCAAGCTGCCCGGACCCAGATGGAGAAACTACAACCCATGAACAGGGATTGCAATGCAGTTAGGATAAAAATTCTCCTGCGGTCAGTTGTTCACAAATCCATTTCCCAGGAGCCTCAGTCATTCGTTCAGCGCCCGAGTTGTCCTTTCTCATTTCATACGATGATCCAAGTCGTCGAGGCATCCCAAGGCATCTTGTGGGCAGGGAATGGCACTATCAACTCTCTTATGTCATGTTCTCCCAAACTCTTAGTACAGTGCTCTGCAGTCAATCAATGAATGGTATTTACTGAGTGCTTACTATAATAATGTTGGTATTTGTTAAGCGCTTACTATGTGCAGAGCACTGTTCTAAGCGCTGGGGTAAACACAGGGGAATCAGGTTGTCCCACGTGGGGCTCACAGTCTTAATCCCCATTTTACAGATGAGGGAACTGAGGCACAGAGAAGTTAAGTGACTTGCCCACAGTCACACAGCTGACAAGTGGCAGAGCTGGGATTCGAACTCATGAGCCCTGACTCCAAAGCCCGTGCTCTTTCCACTGCGGACTATGTGCAGAGAGCGTTGTTTTAAGCGCTTGGTAGAGTTCGATCGAACAGTATTAGCAGCCATGTTCCCTGCTCATAATTAGCTTCCGGTCTAGAGGACGAGCTTCCAGTCTAGTAAGCACAGTAAGCGCTCAACAAATACCATTGATTGGTGGATTGATATGGCACTTATGGCCTCATTTTACGGAGGCCGGCCAGCGAGCATAAGTCACCAACTGCTTGGCCTTGGGAGAATGTATTGATGAAGAGATCCAGTGGTCCTCCCCTCTAAGAGTTTGCCATCTAGTAAGGGAGACCAAATCAGTGCTGCCCAGAGGAATCCCAGCTTGCACTGGGTGGTGATCATCCTCCCCACCTAGGAACGGAAAGACAGAATGGCACCCACCACGTCTGCTGCCTCTGCAGAACCCAGCTGGGAGCTGGCGGGTGGCTAGCAAGTCCAGAGGGTCCCACGCCTCTCGGGAAGTAGGTCGGGAACAGTCACATCCCGGTGGACCGGACGTTGCTCGGGAGGGGGCAGTCTCGGAGGAAGGGGCAGTGGCGGGTGGGCCTCGATCTGGGGGAAAAACGAACACACCGAGACACACAATTCCTTTGCAGAAAGTCCGAAGTGTGTACATTCTGGGGGCTTCTGGTGACAGCAGAATTTGTCACTGTCTCACCACGCAAAAAGAAGGAACTGAAGCTCTAGGAGAGGGTGTCTTGCTAATCTGCTTAGGAATCTCTTCTCTTTAGCACTTCTCCATTCCTAATCAACACATGTCAGGGCCAGGCCAAACCATTTTTGGCAAAAGCAAACTATGGCAAAGCTTAGGTTTCTCTGGAGGGAATTAGGACTTAAGAGCTTGACCTGTAGCCTCCTCCTCCTCATCAGTATTAGCTGAAACCTTACTGTGTGCAGGACACTGTACTGAGAGCCCAATCAGTGAAGAGCACTGTACTGGGCATAGAATGTATGAAAAGGCCTGTAATGGGTGTCTTTTGCTTACAGAGCACTGAATTGGGTGTCTACTGGAGAAGCAGTGTGGCTTAGTGGAAAGAGTACGGGTTTGGGAGTCAGAGGACATGGGTTCTAATTCCTGCTCCTCCGCTTGTCTGCTGAGTGACCTTGAGTAAGCTAGTTAACTTCTCTGTGCCTCAGTTACCTCATCAGTGAAATGGGGTTTAAGACTGTGAGCCCCACGTGGGACGACCTGATTGCCTCGTATCTATCCCAGCGAGTCAGGGTCCATCATGTGTGTGCTTTTTAAAGGGAAAAGCCATGAAATTTCTTCAGTGGTATAAAAAGGGACATGAACGGTGTCCAACCTGATTAGCTCGTGTCGAACCCAGAGCACTTAACAAATACCAGAAAAAAAAAAGCTGTAAGCATGTGGTTGCGGTTTGCCTATGACTGATAATTGTTTTGGAAAGATCTTCAGGGGAAACTCACAGCAGAAAATAACCCATTTTAGGGGATTGGCATGAGAGGAATAAGAAGATTGCAGGCAGGGGTATCCAAGGAAGGAGAGCGGTCAATAAGAATGCTGCCCAGGACAGTCAGAGAGCCCCAGAGGTAGCTCCTAGAGGTCACCCCTCCACTGTCCCCACCTTCAAAGCCTTACAGTCAATCAATCAGTTGTATTTATTGAGCGCTTACTGTGTCCCAGCACTGTTCTAAGCACTTGGGAGAGTACAATACAACCGAGTTGGTAGTCCCATTCTCTCCTAGACCCCCTCCAATCTGGCTTCCGTCCCCTCCACTCTACCGAGACTGCTCTCTCTAAGGTCACCCATGACCTCCTTCTTGCCAAATCCAATGGCTCCTACTCCATTCTAATCCTCCTTGACCTCTCTGCTGCCTTTGACACTGTCGACCCTCCCCTCCTCCTCCATACCTTATCTCACCTTGGCTTCACGGCCTCCGTCCTCTCCTGGTTCTCCTCTTACCTCTCTGGCCGGTCATTCTCGGTCTCCTTCGCTGGCGCCTCCTCCCCCTCCCATCCTTTAACTGTTGGAGTTCCTCAAGGGTCAGTTCTTGGCCCTCTTCTGTTCTCCATTTACACTCACTCCCTCGGTGAACTCATTCGCTCTCACGGCTTTGACTACCATCTCTACGCAGATGACACGCAGATCTACATCTCCGCCCCGTCCTCTCCCCGTCCCTTCAGGCTCGCATCTCCTCCTGCCTCCGGGATGTCTCCACCTGGATGTCGGCCCGCCACCTAAAACTCAACATGAGCAAGACTGAGCTCCTCATCTTCCCTCCCAAACCCGGTCCTCTCCCAGACTTCTCTATCACCGTGGATGGCACGACCATCCTTCCCGTCTCTTGGGCCCGCGATCTCGGTGTCATCCTTGACTCGTCTCTCTCGTTCACCCCACGCATCCTATCCCTTACCGAGACCTGCCGGTTTCACCTCTTCAATATCGCCAAGATCCGCCCTTTCCTCTCCACCCAAATGGCTACCTTACTGCTACAGGCTCTCGTTATATCCCGGCTAGACTACTGTGTCAGCCTTCTCTCTGACCTCCCTTCCTCCTCTCTCGCCCCACTCCGGTCTATTCTTCACTCCGCTGCCCGGCTCATCTTCCCGCAGAAACGATCTGGGCATGTCATTCCCCTTCTTAAACAACTCAGTGGTTGCCTATCAACCTCCGCTCCAAACAAAAACTCCTCACTCTAGGCTTCAAGGCTCTACATCACCTTGCCCCTTCCTACCTCTCCTTCCTTCTCTCTTTCTACCACCCACCCCACACGCTCTGCTCCTCTGCCGCCCACCTCCTCACCGTCCCTCGGTCTCGCCTATCCCGCCGTCGACCCCTGGGTCACATCCTCCCGCGGTCCTGGAACGCCCTCCTTCCTCACCTCCGCCAAACTGATTCTCTTCCCCTCTTCAAAACCCTACTTAAAACTCACCTCCTCCGAGAGGCCTTCCCAGACTGAGCTCCTCTTCTCCCTCTACTCCCTCTGCCACCCCCCCTTTACCTCTCCGCAGCTAAACCCTCTTTTTCCCCTTTTCCCTCTGCTCCTCCACCTCTCCCTTCCCATCCCCACAGCACTGTACTCGTCCGCTCAACTGTATATATTTCCATTACCCTATTTATTTTGTTAATGAATTGTGCATCGCCTTGATTCTATTTAGTTGCCATTGTTTTTACGAGATGTTCTTCCCCTTGACTCTATTTATTGCCATTGTTCTCGTCTGTCCGTCTCCCCCGATTAGACTGTAAGCCCGTCAAATGGCAGGGACTGTCTCTATCTGTTGCCGACTTTTTCATCCCAAGCGCTTAGTACAGTGCTCTGCACATAGTAAGCGCTCAATAAATACTATTGAATGAATGACATATTCTCATCCCCTCTAGACTGTAAGTTCATTAGGGGCAGGAGACGTGTCCATAATTCTATAGTACTGTACTCTCCCAAGCGCTGGGTACAATGCTTTGCACAAAGTAAATGCTCAATGAATACAGCTAACTGGTTATAAACATTACATTTCCTCCAAGTGGCCTTCCCTGACTAAGCCCTCTTTTTCCCCCACTCCCTCTCCCTTCTATGTCACCTATCCACATGGATCTCTCCCCTTTGAGCACTTGATGTTCACCCTACCCTCAGCCCCACAGAATTTATGTAGGTATCTGTAATTTATTTTAACATCTGCCTCTCGCTCTAGGTGGTAAGCTCTTTGTGGGCAGGAAGCTGTTTGTACTGTAATCTCATAAGTTTTTTTTTTAAATAGTATTTGTTAAGCTCTTACTATATGTCAGGCACTGTATTAAGAGCTGAGGTAGATACGAGTTAATCAGATTGGACACAGACCTTATCCAACATAGGGCTCACAGTCTAAACTCCCATTCTAGACCGTAAGCCCGGTGTGGGCAGGGACTGCCTCTCTTTGTTACTGAATTGTACTTTCCAAGTGCTTCATACAGTGCTCTGCACATAGTAAGTGCTCAATAAATACCATTGATTGACCGTTTGAATGACTATGAGGCGCCTCCATCATGCACGGCCCCCACTCAGTCCACTGTTTTTTATCAGGGGAAAATGCACTGCCACTTGACTGACCCAGAAACTTGGCCAATGAGACCTCTGAAATTAGATTTTCAGTTCCTCCCTAGGTTATAAGCTCCTTGAAGGGAAAGGCTCCCATCTACTTAACCGTACTGTAAGCTCCCAAGAGCTCAGCACAGAGATCTGCGCCCAGAGTAGGAACTCGACAGATACTGATGGTTGAAACAGTTGGCTTTTAGATTCTGGGCATTACTGGGCAGCCATGGAAGCAGCCAAAGCAGTTGGGGTGTGAAGAGATCTGACTGTTTTTTTAATCTCCCACTAGGCAAGATGCTTATTCCCCTCAGAAAGGAGACTGCTCACAAGAATGCTCGCTTGGGCCCAGTGGAAGGATAACAATGTTAATAACAGTGGTATGTGATACAGGCATGCTCTGTGCCAGGGAGACACGACAAAATCAAATCAAACACAATCCCTGAAGTGCACGGGGCTCACAAGTATTCGATCCTCGTTCTACAGACAGGGAAACTAAGGTACTGAGAAGTGCAATGACTCATCCAAGGTCACACATCAGGCAAGGGGTGGAGTGGGGATTAGAACTCAGGTCTCCTGACTCCTAGGCCTGTGCTCTTTCCACTAGGACCTGCTGCTTCTCTAATCTTTGAAAAGCAGTGTTTTCGGATACGCCGAAGGAACTGGGATTTCTATGAGTTATTTCTTCCTAAGCAATTTCTAGTGGTTTTTTTCTCTTGAACAATGTTACAATGGGTTGTTTCTCATTACGCAGGACTAAAAGCAACATTTTATGTTGTGCTCCAAAATTTATTTGGATTTCTAAAAATAGCATGAAATGGGAAAGCATATAGTAAAGGGTATTTCTGGAATAAGGAAGTAGGATAGGGAAGTTTCGGTGACATTTCAGTTTTTATTTAGTTTGAGAGTAATGCAAGAAATATTTATAGTTATGGGTCATAAATACTGGAAAAAATATCACCATTTCACCATTTCAAATTTGGCAGTGCCACCTATTGGTGAAAATCCATATTAGAAAATTATTTTCCATTTATATAACCCTGAATATTTTTGGCATGCTTCCCAAACATTAGTTACTCATTTCCCATAGCAGTCTGCGAGTTAGTAAGTTATTAATCTCAGCAGTAAAATATAACAAGAGAGTAGTTAGTCCAAGCAGCTTTAGGCCCCAGTGCCTCACTGTTTTGTGATCTCAGGAGCTGATAACATTTGAACTTGTAGTTCTGCAGAATTACATGTATTTAAAATGTTGAGTTGGCTAGGATCCCAAGGCAGGAGGTGGCTTTGGAGATCTTGAAGTACAGGATTCAGGACTGATACAATTTGGAAAGCCTGGAAATATGCTTTTCCCTAGTCTTCTCCATACTCTCCCAAGCACTTAGTACACTTCTCTGGACCTAGTGGGCACTCACTAAATACCTTTGATGATGATGATTCTTTCCTACAGCCCCCTCTAGATGGAAATCTCCTGGCGGACAGAGAACATGGCTACCAACTCGTTCTTACTGTACTTTCCCAAGTGTTTAATACAGTTTTCTGCACGTAGTAAGTGCTCAGTAAATACCACCGATTGATCGGTTGGTTCCCAACAGCCCTCTTAACAAGACTAAGGTGAACTGTGTCAGTCCTGGCCATGGCTCACAGTACGTTTTGAAAAGAATTTTGTTTGCTATCTTTTGGGGCTGATGGTTCCAGGTGTGTTTACTTGGAGATGATTCCACACTACAAAAATGTAACTCTGGCTGCCAAGGAATTACCCGGTGAGTTAATAAAGTTTAAAATGCAAAAGTCTGCTTGGATCTCTGCAATGAAGAGGAAGAAACAAAGTGAGCTTTGGATCAAGGGGAGATTTAAATTCCTTTCCTAAAAAAAGGTTTTGAAGTTTGTTCTTGGGGAGTTAAAACAAACAAATAAAAGACACTTTGCACTTCTGTGGTGTCTTGGATCTGGTTATCTAAAATCACTTTGCAGTCCCATTTCATTAAATTTTACAATTGCCTGGGGAAAGGGAGAGTACTATTATTCCTATTTCAAAGACAGAGAAACGGAGATTTACAGAGGTCAGGGAACATGCCCTAGATCACAAAACTATAGCTGAAGGCTAAGATGAGGTGTCCATACCAAAGTCCCTTGGCCCCTGGGTGGAGCCAGGCCTAAGACATCCCAAATAAGGCAGTGAGGATCTGACCAACGGCCCGTGCCTTTGGGCTGGGATAGGGCTACTGAGCGAATGTGGCAGTGGTTGAGGAGGGTCTTCAGTGGCCATCCCCTTCTCCGTTTGCTCAGCCTGGGAAACAGCGTGGCCTAATGGAAGGAGACCCGGCCTGGGAGTCAGAAGAACTGAGTTCTAATCCAGACTGTGCCACTGGTCTGCCATATGACCCTGGGCAAGTCACCTTGTTTCTCTGTGCCTTAGTTGCCCCATCTGTAAAATGAGGACTCAGTTCCTGTTCTCCCTTCCACTTAGACTGTGAGCCCGTTTTTATGGCATTTGTTAAGCACATGCTATGTATCAGGCACTGTTCTAAGCGCTGAGGTGGATACAAGCTAAACAATTTGGAGAGAGTCCATGTCTGACATGGGGCTCATAGTCCCAGAGCTTAGAACAGAGCTCTGCACATAGTAAGCGCTTAACAAATACCAACATTATTAATCACCATTTTACAGATGAGGTAACTGACGCCCAGAGAAGTGAGGTGACTTGTTCAAGGGTCACACAACAGACAAGTGGCAGAGCCAGGATTAGAACCCAGGTCCTGCTGACTCCAGGTCTGTGCTCTATCCGCTAGGCCACCTTTTGGGAGAGAGGGACTGTGTCTGGCCTGATTATCTTGTATCTACTCCTGTGCGTGGCACATGGTAAGCACTTTAAAATCCATAATAACAGTAATTAATACGGTACTTGTTAAGCATTTACTATGTGCCAACCACTGTTCTAAGCACTGGGATAGATAGAAGTTTATCAGGTTGGACACAATCCCTGTCCCACATGGGGCTCAAAGTCTTAATCCCCATTTTACAGGTGCGGTAACTGAGGCCCAGAGAAGGGAAGTGACTTGTCCAAGATCACACAGCAGATATGTTGCAGAGCTGGGATCAAAATCCATGACCTTCTGACTCCCAGGGCCGTGCTCTATCCATTAGGCCATGCTGCTTCTCATTAGAGGTCCAGCTGGGGACCCAGTCAAGGCTGGTTACCTCAGGTGTGGTCCTAATTGAGAGATGAGGCTGAGAGTCCTGCCAGCATTCCCTTCTTCCTGAAGATGGATCTTAGACTCCACCCAGGATCTCGGCTCAGACGCCTGCTGCTTTGGGGTGGGACCAGACTGTATAAATGTCTTCGTGGCCAAGTTTCTCTCTTCTCCAAAAGAGGGAGTTGCCCCTCTTCCTCTCTACGCAATCGGGTTCTGGAAGAGGAGGTCCAGTCTGACTATTCCCAAAAAGGAGTGAGTCACCCACAGTGCCTCTTTCCCATCTTCCCCCACCCCTACCCACCCCCACACTCTGGCTGACTGCCTAAGGATGTGGAAATCGGGCCTTTAATAATCTTTTCCGCAACCTTGCTGTCTAGAGACGACAGTGGGGACAGGAAGGGAGAGAGAGGCATTTTAGGGATGGATTTTTAGAAGTAACCTCATCTGGGCAATCCCTGCTTGTGGGGATCAACCCTCCTAAACAGAACTATTACTCTAGCTTCCCACAAAGAGTTTGAAGCCTGGGTGGTAGCATATCCAAGACACCCCCCGGTCTAAAATCTAGCTCAATCTGGCCACCTACACAAAGGCGCTCACACACACACACACACACACACAAGAGGCATAGGGGACAGGGACACACACTTGCAGTTGAGCAAATAATTACACAGACACAATCCCTGTTCTCTCTGCTTCTCGGACTGTGAGCCCCTTGTGGGACAGGGACTGTGTCTGACCTCATTACCTTGCATCTACTCCGGGGCTTAGTCCAGTCCTTGGCTCATGGGGAGCGTTTAGCAAATGCTACAGTTATTAACAGGAAATGAACAGGGAGGTAGACAGGAGAAAAACACAAAAGCTGGGAGATCCTGGATAACAATGGCGTGGCGGGGGGGGGGGGGGGGGGGGGGGCGGTAAAAAAGAACAAACAGGAGACAATGAAAGGGTGAAAACACAAAACACAAATTCCCAAGAATTTTTCACACGCCTCAGCTAGCTTCCTTCTCTGAAGAAAAGGCTGATGCTGATTCAAGATCTATCTTCGCATAGCCAGGAAAGGCAGGTTGAGAAGGAAGGTTATTATTAAGAGGACGGCACCTGGCTTTTCTCCAGTTCTGCTTAGGGCACGACAAAAGGAAATGGGCTTAGGGGTGCAGCTGGACGAACGATGGGTAGAAAATGAGGAAAATAATTTCCTGACTGAGTTTTGATGCCCCCAAACGGATTCCTAAGGAGAGCTGTGAAACCTAGCTTTTTCCAGAGTGCTTTCGAGACAGGATGAGATTCCTTTCCAAATCATTTTGATAGGGTGTGGGTTTCATTCGGTGATTGCCTTGCCCCCTCCTACCTTTCCTCGCTGATTTCCTACCACAACCCGGCACGCTCACTTTCTCCTCTAACACCGACTTACTCATTGTACCTCGAAATCGTTTCTCTCTCTACCCACCCCTTGCCCATGTCCTCCCGCAGAGCACCACTCTCCCCACCTTCAAAGCCCTTCTAAAATCACATCTCCTCCGAGAGGCCTTCCCTGACTAAGCTTTCATTTGCCCTACTAGATCTCCCTTCTGTGTCACCTGTGCCCTTGGATCTGTACCCTTCAAGGACCTGATACTTACCCCACCCTCTGCTCCGAGGCACATATGTACATATCCTAATACCTGCCATTTCCCTTATCTGTAATGGATTTCAGGGCCTGGCTCCCC